>NC_069500.1:277356840-277701840 GCF_027579735.1 Bombina bombina | reverse complement strand
AGTGTTATTTGCATTAGAAATAGAGGATTCTGGTCCTCTTGATACTAAATGTAAACGTTTAAATAAGGTTTTTAAATCTCCTGTAGTTATTCCAGAAGTTTTTCCTGTCCCTGATGCTATTTCTGAAGTAATTTCCAGGGAATGGAATAATTTGGGTAATTTATTTACTCCTTCTAGACGTTTAAGCAAATTATATCCTGTGCCATCTGACAGATTAGAGTTTTTTGGGACAAAAATCCCTAAGGTTATGGGGCTGTCTCTACTCCTGCTAATGTACTACTATTCCTACGGCAGATAGTACTTCATTTAAGGATCCTTTAGATAGGAAAATTGATTCCTTTCTAAGAAAAGCTTACTTATGTTCAGGTAATCTTCTTAGACCTGCTATATTTTTAGCGGATGTTGCTGCAGCTTCAACTTTTTGGTTAGAAGCTTTAGCGCAACAAGTAACAGATCATAATTTTATAGCATTATTTTTATTCTATAACATGCTAATAATTTTATTGGTGATACCATCTTTTGATATCATTAGAGTTGATGTCAGGTATATGTCTCTAGCTATTTTAGCTAGAATAGCTTTATGGATTAAACTTGGAATGCTGACATGTCTTCTAAGTCAACTTTGCTTTCCCTTTCTTTCCAGGGTAAATAATCATTTTCGTTCCTTTCCTCACAAGGAACAAAAGCCTGATCCTTCATCCTCAGGAGCGGTATCAGTTTGGAAACTATTTCCAGTTTGGAATATATCCAAGCCTTATAGAAACCTATAGCCAGCTCCTAAGTACCTATGAAGGTGCGGCCCTTATTCCAGCTCAGCTGGTATGGGGCAGATTACGTTTTCTTCAAAGAAATTTGGATCAATTCCGTTCTTAATCTCTGGTTTCAGAAACATTGTTTCAGAAAGGTACAGAATTGGCTTCAAGTTAAGGCCTCCTGCTAAGAGATTCTTTTCTTTCCCGTGTCCCAGTTAACACAGCAAAGGCTCAGCATTTCTGAAATGTGTTTCAGATCTAGAGTTGGCTGGAGTATTTATGCCAGTTCCAGTTCTGGAACAGGGGCTGGGGTCTTATTTTATCTCTTCATTGTACCAAAGAAGGTCAATTCCTTCAGACCAGTTCCGGATCTATCATTATTGAATCATTATGTTAGGATACCAACATTCAAGATGGTTACTGTAGGACTATCCTGCCTTTTGTTTAGCAAGGGCATTATATGTCTACAATAGATTTACAGGATGTGTATCTGCATATTCCGATTCATCCAGATCACTTTTAGTGTCTGAGATTCTCTTTTTAGACAAGCATTACCAGTTTTGTGGCTCTACCGTTTGGCTTAGCCTCAGTTCCAAGAATTTTTTTCAAAGGTTCTCGGTGCCCTTCTTTCTGTAATCAGAGAATAGGGTTTTGGTATTTCCTTATTTGGACGATATCTTGGTATTTGCTCAGTCTTCTCATTTTCGAAGAATCTCATACGAATCGACTTGTGTTGTTTC
Organism: Bombina bombina; assembly: GCF_027579735.1. Lineage (NCBI taxonomy): Eukaryota > Metazoa > Chordata > Amphibia > Anura > Bombinatoridae > Bombina > Bombina bombina. The sequence goes on along the minus strand of NC_069500.1, from coordinate 277,700,348 downwards.
TTCAAGTTCATGGTTGGAGGATCAATTTACCAATCAGTTCATTGATTCCTCAGACAAGGGTAACCTTTTTAGGTTTCTAGATAAATTCAGTGTCTATGACTCTGTCCTTGTCAGACAAGAGAAGTTTAACATTGATATCAGCTTGTCAAAACCTTCAGTCACAATCATTCCCTTTGGTAGCCTTATGCATGGAAATGTTGGGTCTTAGGACTGCCGCATCAGATGCGATCTCCTTTGCTCGTTTTCACATGCGACCTCTTCAGCTCTGTATGCTGAACCAATGGTGCAGGGATTACTCAAAGATATCTCAATTAATATCTTTAAACCGATTTTACAACACTCTCTGACATGGTGGACAGATCACCATCGTTTAGTTCAGGGGGCTTCTTTGTTCTTCCGACCTGGACTATAATCTCAACAGATGCAAGTCTTACAGGTTGGGGAGCTGTGTGGGGGTATCTGACGGCACAAGGGGTTTGGGAATCTCAGGAGGTGAGATTTCCGATCAATATTTTGGAACTCCGTGCAATTTTCAGAGCTCTTCAGTCTTGGCCTCTTCTGAAGAGAGAGTTGTTCATTTGTTTTCAGATAGACAATGTCACAACTGTGGCATACATCAATCATCAAGGAGGGACTCACAGTCCTCTGGCTATGAAAGAAGTATCTCGAATTTTGGTTTGGGCGGAATCCAGCTCCTGTCTAATCTCTGCGGTTCATATCCCAGGTATGGACAATTGGAAAGCGGATTATCTCAGTCGTCAAACGTTGCATCCGGGCGAATGGTCTCTTCACCCAGAGGTATTTCTTCAGATTGTTCAAATGTAGGAACTTCCAGAAATAGATCTGATGGCTTCTCATCTAAACAAGAAACTTCCCAGGTATCTGTCCAGATCCCGGGATCCTCAGGCGGAGGCAGTGGATGCATTATCACTTCCTTGGAAGTATCATCCTCCCTATATCTTTCCGCCTCTAGTTCTTCTTCCAAGAGTAACCTCCAAGATTCTGAAGGAATGCTCGTTTGTTCTGCTGGTAGCTCCGGCATGGCCTTACAGGTTTTGGTATGCGGATCTTGTCCGGATGGCCTCTTGCCAACCGTGGACTCTTCCGTTAAGACCAGACCTTTTGTCTCAAGGTCCTTTTTTTCCATCAGGATCTGAAATCCTTAAATTTAAAGGTATGGCGATTGAACGCTTGATTCTTGGTCAAAGAGGTTTCTCTGACTCTGTGATTAATACTATGTTACAGGCTCGTACATCTGTATCCAGAGAGATATATTATAGAGTCTGGAAGACTTATATTTCTTGGTGTCTTTCTCATCATTTTTCTTGGCATTCTTTTAGAATACCGAGAATATTACAGTATTCTTCAGGATGGTTTAGATAAGGGTTTAGTGAATATGATAGTGAAAGACAGCACCTATTTTCCTTGTGGGGCACGGGAAAAGGGTTAGCCAGACCCCAATGTATATCCAAGAAGAAGTATTTTTCCAGCCACCAGTTGAATTTTAAAAAGACCTTTATTCATTTCTTACAGGGTCCATCATATCAACAACGTTTCAAACCTATGCCAGGTTCTTAATCATGTCTACTGAATAGTATACAGGTGTGTCTTTTATACCTGTCCAATTTCTATCAGATTGCACAATAGTGCCATCTTGTGGTTAAAATTTAAAATTGCATGTGACAAATTATCTAAAGAAATTTACTATAAATTCTTATGTTTTGAGTTAGTCTCTTCATTGTTTATGTATGTTTGTCACATGAAAATTTAAAACCAAATTTATATACATATAATTAAAACCTATACACATTATAATATCAGAATCAAATTTGCTACTACAGGTATATGCTATCATAGTCAAAAAAATAATGACCATTCAAAATCTTTATTTAAGCCTTCAGGTATCATTGTGTTTAATCTATTTATCCAAAACATCTCCCTTCTTTTGAGCATCTGGTCTCTGTCACCTCCCCTCCTGGGTCTGTCAACTTGTTCAATAACTTGAAATCTAAGTTGACTGATGTTATGACCCATGGAGAGGAAGTGACAGGAAACAGGAGCCTCCATATTTTTGTTTCTAATGTTGGATTTGTGTTCAGTGATTCTTGTTCTTACCTCCCTGCTCGTTTCTCCTATATAAATCCTGGCACACGGACATTTGATGAGATAAATAGCATATGTGCTTCTACATGTTAGATATTTCTTTATAGGGTATTTGGTTCCCTTAATGGGGTGAAGAAAATCTTTCCCTTTAATTATTGAACTACAGTCACTGTAGTTCAATAATTAAAGGGAAAGATTTTCTTCACCCCATTAAGGGAACCAAATACCCTATAAAGAAATATCTAACATGTAGAAGCACATATGCTATTTATCTCATCAAATGTCCGTGTGCCAGGATTTATATAGGAGAAACGAGCAGGGAGGTAAGAACAAGAATCACTGAACACAAATCCAACATTAGAAACAAAAATATGGAGGCTCCTGTTTCCTGTCACTTCCTCTCCATGGGTCATAACATCAGTCAACTTAGATTTCAAGTTATTGAACAAGTTGACAGACCCAGGAGGGGAGGTGACAGAGACCAGATGCTCAAAAGAAGGGAGATGTTTTGGATAAATAGATTAAACACAATGATACCTGAAGGCTTAAATAAAGATTTTGAATGGTCATTATTTTTTTGACTATGATAGCATATACCTGTAGTAGCAAATTTGATTCTGATATTATAATGTGTATAGGTTTTAATTATATGTATATAAATTTGGTTTTAAATTTTCATGTGACAAACATACATAAACAATGAAGAGACTAACTCAAAACATAAGAATTTATAGTAAATTTCTTTAGATAATTTGTCACATGCAATTTTAAATTTTAACCACAAGATGGCACTATTGTGCAATCTGATAGAAATTGGACAGGTATAAAAGACACACCTGTATACTATTCAGTAGACATGATTAAGAACCTGGCATAGGTTTGAAACGTTGTTGATATGATGGACCCTGTAAGAAATGAATAAAGGTCTTTTTAAAATTCAACTGGTGGCTGGAAAAATACTTCTTCTTAGATAAGGGTTTGTCCGCAAGTTCCTTGAAAGGTCAAATCTCTGCTCTTTCTGTTCTTTTTCACAGAAAGATTGCTATTCTTCCTGATATTCATTGTTTTGTACAAGCTTTGGTTCGTATAAAGCCTGTCATTAAGTCAATTTCTCCTCCTTGGAGTTTGAATTTGGTTCTGGGGGCTCTTCAAGCTCCTCCATTTGAACCTATGCATTCATTGGATATTAAATTACTTTCTTGGAAAGTTTTTTGTTGCTTTTGGCCATCTCTTCTGCCAGAAGAGTTTCTGAATTATCTGCTCTTTCTTGTGAGTCTCCTTTCCTGATTTTTCATCAGGATAAGGCGGTGTTGCGAACTTCTTTTGAATTTTTACCTAAAGTTGTGAATTCCAACAACATTAGTAGAGAAATTGTGGTTCCTTCATTATGTCCTAATCCTAAGAATTCTAAGGAGAAATCGTTGCATTCTTTGGATGTTGTTAGAGCTTTGAAATATTATGTTGAAGCTACGAAATCTTTTCGTAAGACTTCTAGTCTATTTGTTATTTTTTCCGGTTCTAGAAAAGGCCAGAAAGCTTCTGCCATTTCTTTGGCATCTTGGTTGAAATCTTTAATTCATCTTGCCTATGTTGAGTCGGGTAAAACTCCGCCTCAGAGAATTACAGCTCATTCTACTAGGTCAGTTTCTACTTCCTGGGCGTTTAGGAATGAAGCTTCGGTTGACCAGATCTGCAAAGCAGCGACTTGGTCCTCTTTGCATACTTTTACTAAATTCTACCATTTTGATGTATTTTCTTCTTCTGAAGCAGTTTTTGGTAGAAAAGTACTTCAGGCAGCGGTTTCAGTTTGAATCTTCTGCTTATGTTTTTCATTAAACTTTATTTTGGGTGTGGATTATTTTCAGCAGGAATTGGCTGTCTTTATTTTATCCCTCCCTCTCTAGTGACTCTTGTGTGGAAAGATCCACTTCTTGGGTAGTCATTATCCCATACGTCACTAGCTCATGGACTCTTGCTAATTACATGAAAGAAAACATAATTTATGTAAGAACTTACCTGATAAATTCATTTCTTTCATATTAGCAAGAGTCCATGAGGCCCGCCCTTTTTTTGTGGTGGTTATGATTTTGTATAAAGCACAATTATTCCAATTCCTTATTTTATATGCTTTCGCACTTTTTTCTTATCACCCCACTTCTTGGCTATTCGTTAAACTGAATTGTGGGTGTGGTGAGGGGTGTATTTATAGGCATTTTAAGGTTTGGGAAACTTTGCCCCTCCTGGTAGGAATGTATATTCCATACGTCACTAGCTCATGGACTCTTGCTAATATGAAAGAAATGAATTTATCAGGTAAGTTCTTACATAAATTATGATATATATATATATATATATATATATATATATATATATATATATATATATATATATATATAGTACCAAATTACCATCAGATATATGTAGAATTATGTATTTATAAATAAATAGAAATTAAAGTCCTGGCCAAACGTTTTGAGAATGGCCACAAAAGGATCAGCTGACATGTCAGTGATTCTCTCGGTAACACAGGTGTCAGTGTTGACGAGGACAAGGCTGGGGACCACTCTGTCATGCTGATTGAGTTAGAACAGACTGGAAGCTTTAGAAGGAGGGTGGTGCTTGGAATCATTGTTCTTCCTCTGTTAACCATGGTTACCTGCAAGGAAACATGTGCAGTCATCATTGCTTTGCATAAAAAGGGATTCATAGGCAAGGATATTAATGCTAAAAAGAGTTTTGGAGGATGGCCTGGTGTCAAGAAGGGCAGCAAAGAAGCCACTTCTTTCCAGGAAAAACATCAGGGACAGACATATTCTGTAAAAGGTACAGGGATTGGACTTTTGAGGGCTGGGGTAAAGTCATTTTCTCTGATGAATCCCCTTACCTATTGTTTGGGGCATCCGGAAAAACCTTGTCCAGAGAAGAAAAGGTGAGCGCTACCATCAGCCCTGTGTCATGCCAAAAGTAAAGCATCCTGAGACCATTCATGTGTGGGGTTGCTTCTCAGCCAAGGGAGTGGGCTCACTCACAATTTTGCCCAGGAAACACAGCCATGAATAAAGAATAGTACAAAAACATCCTCCAAGAGCAACTTCTCCCAACCATCCAAGAACAGTTTGGTGACGAACAATGCCTTTTCTCCAGCATGATGGAGCACCTTGCCATAAGGCAAAAGTGATAACTAAGTGACTTGGGAAACAAAACATTAAAATTTTGGGTCCATGGCCAGGAAACTCCCCAGACCTTAATCCCATTGAGAATTTGTGGTCAATCCTCAAGAGGCGGCATTGATTATGCAAGAATGGGCTGCCATCAGTCAGGATGTGGCCCAGAAGTTGATTGACAGCATGCCAGAGCAAATTGCTGAGGTCTTGAAAAAGAAGGGTCAACACTGCAAATATTGACCCTTTGCATAAACTTAATGTAATTGTCAGTAAAAGCCTTTGACATCTATGAAATGCTTGTAATTATACTTCAGTATACCATAGTAACATCTGACAAAAGATCTAAAAACAATGAAGCAGCAGACTTTGTGAAAATTAATATTTGTGTCATTCTCAAAACTTTTGCCCAGGACTGTACTTCTATGTTAAGAACATTAAAAAACAGTGTGGGATAAGTCTGGACAAAAACTAAAAAGAACTCAGGCCAACTCTAAGGGAACCGTGATCTCTCAAGCACAGTCCAGTAAGTGGTCAAATGGAAAGTAGGTGGGTGATATATATATATATATATATATATATATATATATATATATATATATTCTTATAAGGATAATGGTATTTACCTCTTATTTTATCTGTGAACTTAGCCTTGTGCGCCACTCTATCACCCACCTACTATGTTAAGAACATTGGAATGTGAATATTAATGTTTTTTTTTTTTAATTTTCAAACTTTTATTAGGTTTTAAGATGTTTACAACATGTCTAAAGGAGTCTTCGGTTAGCTAATAATAAGCAATCATGAGTTATATACAAGACATTGGATTTAGTTTACAAGGGTATCATAATAGTTACAATGCAAAATATTTCTACATTCACTGTTTGACAAGTGTTGCAATTTTGTAGCGTCAATTTTTTGTGCCTATCAAGTTTGTAGGCTAAATGTCGTAAGTGTGGGTAGGTACCAGTAAGTATGCTAACGGTCATTTTGAAAGAGTGAACAGGAAGACGAGTTTGACACGGGGGGTAAATTTGTGAATCATTTGTTTATGTATTCTTCCCGAACGAAGCAGATGGAGTGGTAGTCATCTATGTGTTTGTGATGCGCAAAATTTAATTTTTCCATTTGTAGTGCGTGTGTTACCAGTGAATATTAATGTTTTTGTCTGGTTAATGCACTTGAGAATATGCCATTTTGTCTGCATGCATGTAGGAGGTTTTTCCCCCACATTGTTTGCGCCATTGACTTCTATGGGGGAATTGGTTAATGTGCGCATATTATTTAAAGTTTAGCTTTTTGCACGCATCGGGTTAGCAAAAACTTTTCACTTTCAACTTGTAATACGAGCGCTATCCGATGCGCTAATAGCTTACTTCTAACACTTGTAATCTGGCCCTAAATGTTTAAACTTTATCCAGCCCCACCAATTTCAATGTTTTGCTGTATGACTGATTCATTGAAACTCACTAATGTTTCATTCCTAAGAATACAATATAAATCAGTAAAGCTGCAAAGACTGGAGACTGTATTTCAGTTTGCGTTTGGACACTGACATTCAGCTCTTTAGTAAACTTATTCATTTATACATTTATTCATACTAGGGCTGGGCGATATGGGCAAAAAATAAAATCGCGATTTTTCACGTGCTAGCTAGTGGGTAAACTTACTACCAGATGTGTACAAGACCGGCCCCCACACCTAATGCAAGTCGCACTCCCTTGCTTCCCCTATGGCCGCTTACACAAGCAACTGGGTGTTATACAGAGGTAAGCTATGTCAGAGTACGTCCCTAAACATACACGCAGATACCGCTATACTGGGGTAATACAGGTCATCCAGCGGTATAACAAGGTGACATCAGATACACAGGTTACACCCACAGACCCCGCGGCACACGCAGGCCGGTACTCACTCGGGTAAATAACTGGAGGAGAAAGAACTCCACTTGCACACAGTGTACGACAATGTTCTGCTCTCCGCCGGGGCCCGGTTTAAAAGCTATGGTGAACGTGGGCGTGGCTGTTATGCCATTACTTTGAAGGTGTTGGAGTCGTATGACATCACGACGAGGTAGACTTCTCAACGACCTTACGCTATTACCTTAAAGCAACGACTCCTATGTTCAATGAGTGACAGATCTTATCTAAACACGCCCATATTAGTTGATTGACATTTGACGGGTCACGCATACTCTTATAAGTAGTGATGCTGTCTGACTGTGACGTTTAGGGTTGAGACGAGTAACAGAGCTTGAGGTGTTATTACTATTAGAGAAAGGGACATCACACAAATAATTCAGCAGTTAAATGTAATTCTAGTTTGCTTAGCTACATAGCTTGGTTTTATTAAACTATACTAATTTTATCATCCAGCCAATACATATTTGGGATTGGTTTGTCCCACTATGAGACAGTGTGACACTGTTTGAGGTATTTTCACCGGATCACATTATGGAGGGTAAAAAAAGTGTAAATCTTAAGTGTGATCACACAAAAACACTAACACATTTACATGTTTCATATCTGACACTGTGGGTCTGTCAAATTAAAAACACTGAATTGGAATATATCGAGGGAGAGAGAGAGAGCGCTGAAACAGTTCACCTCAAAGTACACAGGTTGATATAAAAAAATCCCCAGATAAAATTGATGATTAAAATCTATATGAATTGTCTTCCTGCGCTAAAGGCCAGGTTATGTGGTCCTAAAGCTAAAACATTTGAGGTGACACTGAATAGATGGAAATAATCACTCAGGACATAAAATATGTTAGATATAAGCTAATATTTATTATTGATAAAAGAGATGATTAAAATATATTCTATGACAATTTATTTTAAAATTTTTATTTAAAAATTGATTGAAAATTGAATTTAATTGAATTTGTATTAAAAAGCTGATATATTAAAATTTATTCGGCAAAAATAACAGAGGCAAAAAGATAAAAAGATAAAATATAGGTGAGGTGAGTGTACTGAGCAGAGGATATAGTTAGTATACACAGCACATATAATTAGTATGTTAGTATAGTTAGTGAGGTTATTATAACAACAGATGCGGTTAGTATACAACAGGTGTAATGAGTGCAGTGGATTAGATTGAGGTTAAAGTGTAAACTATAAAATGTGTCAGCTAAAGGTGTATAAGCTAAAGGTGTGTGTGCTAAAAATATATTATAAACTAAAATAGTGTAAGCTAAACAGCTATAGAATGAATACACCTAAATTCATGTAGTAGACAGTTGTGCAAAAAAGCAATGTAAATAGAGCTTAGGTTAAAAGGTAAAGTTAATAAAGCTAAGTTAATAAAGCTAGAACAATATAACTAAAACTTAGTATAAAGAATAGCCATTTCAAACACAATTGTGATAGAACTGTAAAATGGATCTGAAGTTCTAAAAAAGTTCTTTTCTGTGCACAGATAAAGAGTGTTGGCATATGCAAAATGTTGGGCAAGTGAAATTTTCAGTGCCGTCTCCTTTTTATATTAAAAGTACCTTGTAAGATCAGACTCAAAGTCTGTTTTGTAGTTCAATCCTATAGTAAACGCAAGTGAAGTAATCCGAAGTTCAGGTAATACCAGGTTACCTTAAGCTGCTTTTTTCAAGGAAGCATCTGTCAGGTTGTGAATATAATACCTTATTTCTTTCTTTCCTTGTCCTTTATGGTAAAGCCAGGTTACCACTTTGAATTTCGAGCAGCATACAGGACTGTTGTGGCGTTATTGTGGGGCTTCCGCGTCTGGAAGCAGAGTAATTTTTGTCCGGTCTTTTTCCTGCTGATGGTAGTCTGACGTCACAGACTACGGTGGCTCAAATTGGCCAAAAAGAAGTAACGCGTTTCGGTCGTGGACCTTTCTCAAACTTCTGATTTGCTCCGTGTCCGTCTTGGTCTTTATATAGCAGAGCTTATAGCTTGACGTATGTAAGCACCTCCTTATTTATTGTCAAAAGGCTAACATCTATGGGAAATGGGCAATTATCGTTATAATCATATATGGCTAATGATACTAAAACTGATTAATATATTACAGCTAAAAAAAGAAAACAATATGTGTGTACATTTTACGAGTGGGGGAAAGTCATATTTAAAAACGTATCTTATAATAATGTATCTTATAAAAAAGTGTCATATATAGAAGTGTAAAATAATATACTTTTTGCCTGCGAAGTTTTTGCTGATTTTTGGAGGCGACATTGCTTATAAGCCAATTATATTTTTGGCTTTTTTCAAAACTTACATAGATAGGGAAAAAAGGTAAAAACATTAAATGCTGCTATTTAGTATATATAAAACAGATAGATTATAGAGGGGGTATTTTTGTACGTGTAAATTTAATAATTTAATAATGGATCGTTATGAATTTATACATCGATTTTTTAATTATTTATTAAAAAATTGATTAAAAGATCTGTTCATTGAGCCTATAACTACATATTAAAAGTCTTATGATTTAAAGTTTATAACTTAAAGTTTTATAGTTAGAAGTACATAACTCATAATATTAAACTGTATTATATATTTCATTATATTGAACTATATTATATATTGTCTTCAAATGACAGTTAGTGTAGAACAAATTTAATCCCTAGACGTCCATCAGAGGTCCTCTGATGGACGTCTAGGGATTAAATTTGTTCTACACTAACTGTCATTTGAAGACAATATATAATATAGTTCAATATAATGAAATATATAATACAGTTTAATATTATGAGTTATGTACTTCTAACTATAAAACTTTAAGTTATAAACTTTAAATCATAAGACTTTTAATATGTAGTTATAGGCTCAATGAACAGATCTTTTAATCAATTTTTTAATAAATAATTAAAAAATCGATGTATAAATTCATAACGATCCATTATTAAATTATTAAATTTACACGTACAAAAATACCCCCTCTATAATCTATCTGTTTTATATATACTAAATAGCAGCATTTAATGTTTTTACCTTTTTTCCCTATCTATGTAAGTTTTGAAAAAAGCCAAAAATATAATTGGCTTATAAGCAATGTCGCCTCCAAAAATCAGCAAAAACTTCGCAGGCAAAAAGTATATTATTTTACACTTCTATATATGACACTTTTTTATAAGATACATTATTATAAGATACGTTTTTAAATATGACTTTCCCCCACTCGTAAAATGTACACACATATTGTTTTCTTTTTTTAGCTGTAATATATTAATCAGTTTTTGTATCATTAGCCATATATGATTATAACGATAATTGCCCATTTCCCATAGATGTTAGCCTTTTGACAATAAATAAGGAGGTGCTTACATACGTCAAGCTATAAGCTCTGCTATATAAAGACCAAGACGGACACGGAGCAAATCAGAAGTTTGAGAAAGGTCCACGACCGAAACGCGTTACTTCTTTTTGGCCAATTTGAGCCACCGTAGTCTGTGACGTCAGACTACCATCAGCAGGAAAAAGACCGGACAAAAATTACTCTGCTTCCAGATGCGGAAGCCCCACAATAACGCCACAACAGTCCTGTATGCTGCTCGAAATTCAAAGTGGTAACCTGGCTTTACCATAAAGGACAAGGAAAGAAAGAAATAAGGTATTATATTCACAACCTGACAGATGCTTCCTTGAAAAAAGCAGCTTAAGGTAACCTGGTATTACCTGAACTTTGGATTACTTCACTTGCGTTTACTATAGGATTGAACTACAAAACAGAATTTGAGTCTGATCTTACAAGGTACTTTTAATATAAAAAGGAGACGGCACTGAAAATTTCACTTGCCCAACATTTTGCATATGCCAACACTCTTTATCTGTGCACAGAAAATAACTTTTTTAGAACTTCAGATCCATTTTACAGTTCTATCACAATTGTGTTTGAAATGGCTATTCTTTATACTAAGTTTTAGTTATATTATTCTAGCTTTATTAACTTAGCTTTATTAACTTTACCTTTTAACCTAAGCTCTATTTACATTGCTTTTTTGCACAACTGTCTACTACATGAATTTAGGTGTATTCATTCTATAGCTGTTTAGCTTACACTATTTTAGTTTATAATATATTTTTAGCACACACACCTTTAGCTTATACACCTTTAGCTGACAAATTTTATAGTTTACACTTTAACCTCAATCTAATCCACTGCACTCATTACACCTGTTGTATACTAACCGCATCTGTTGTTATAATAACCTCACTAACTATACTAACATACTAATTATATGTGCTGTGTATACTAACTATATCCTCTGCTCAGTACACTCACCTCACCTATATTTTATCTTTTTATCTTTTTGCCTCTGTTATTTTTGCCGAATAAATTTTAATATATCAGCTTTTTAATACAAATTCAATTAAATTCAATTTTCAATCAATTTTTTAATAAAATTTTTAAAATAAATTGTCATAGAATATATTTTAATCATCTCTTTTATCAATAATAAATATTAGCTTATATCTAACATATTTTATGTCCTGAGTGATTATTTCCATCTATTCAGTGTCACCTCAAATGTTTTAGCTTTAGGACCACATAACCTGGCCTTTAGCGCAGGAAGACAATTCATACAAATTAAAAACACTACCTTGTTATATAAATGCAAAATTGCTTCCCCTCTGACTGCTTCCAAGCTTTTGATCAACTTCTTTCGGCATAATATGTCATAGGGGCGGGGCTAAAAATTGGCATACTCTCGCGGTTTTTAAATTGTGGCGGTTAATCGCGGTTTAAAACCACATCCGCGGTATATCGCCCAGCCCTAATTCATACCTATTAACATTAAAGTGGTAGCATATTCCACTGCATTATATAGTGTATTAATGCTAAACATATGCTGATGCAGAAAGAGTTGAGGGTCCTGCTCTCCATGTAGCTAATATTCAATTCATCCAACTTTATTTGTTCTGTCGCTCAGCCTGTCACACATTAATAATTCATTAGCTCTCAAAAACATTCCTTCTTCCTTAACAATCACTAGTTTCTAAAGACTTTATTAAAATGACATTGTTTTGCTCAGTGCTTTCCAGTTCTCTTGACAACCTCATAAAGAAACTTTACTTCAAACATTCCAGCCAGCGCATGACTGTTCCATCTAACAAATAATATTTTACTTTCAAACTTCTTCTTTAGGGATTTTCTAACATCAATTATAGAGAGATTCTATTTAATACCTCTACAGTTTACCTTGTGCGACATGTACTGAAATGTAGTAAATGTTTTGTTAGTTCCATTGTGGTCCTATGATTCATCTTCTTAGTTAAAATTCAGCTATTCTAGATCTTTGCATAGATCTTTGTGTGATGCTTTTTTACACTAACAAATCTAGCAATGAAATATATATATATAATTTGGAAGGGCACTGGCATGTGAGGCTCAAAGCCACCATGGCTGAAATGTTTTGAACAAAATTTACATATTTACTCAATGTGCAATCATACAGCTAGATTTAGAGTTTGGCGTTAGCCGTCAAAACCAGCGTTAGAGGCTCCTAACGCTGGTTTTGGGCTACCGCTGGTATTTAGAGTCAGTCAGGAAAGGGTCTAACGCTCACTTTGCAGCCGCGACTTTTCAATACCGCAGATCCCCCTACGCCATTTGCGTATCCTATCTTTTCAATGGGATCTTTCTAACGCTGGTATTTAGAGTCGTGGCTGAAGTGTAACGACAAAACTCCAGCCGCAGAAAAAAGTCAGTAGTTAAGAGCTTTCTGGGCTAACGCCGGTTTATAAAGCTCTTAACTACTGTGCTCTAAAGTACACTAACACCCATAAACTACCTATGTACCCATAAACTGACGCCCCCCCCCCACATCGCCGCCACTCTATTAAAAAAATTTAACCCCTAATCTGCCGACCACACACCGCCGCCACCTACGTTATCCCTATGTACCCCTAATCTGCTGCCCCTAACACCGCCAACCCCTATATTATATTTATTAACCCCTAATCTGCCGCCCCCAACGTCGCCTCCACCTACCTACAATTATTAACCCCTAATCTGCCGCCCCCAACGTCGCCTCCACCTACCTACAATTATTAACCCCTAATCTGCCGACCGGACCTCACCGCCACTATAATATATGTATTAACCCCTAATCCGCCTCACTCCCGCCTCAATAACCCTATAATAAATAGTATTAACCCCTAATCTGCCCTCCCTAACATCGCCGACACCTAATTTCAAGTATTAACCCCTAATCTGCCGACCGGACCTCACCGCTACTCTAATACATTTTTTAACCCCTAAAGCTAATTCTAACCCTAACCCTAACACCCCCCTAAGTTAAATATAATTAATTTATTGATAGTGTAGTGTTAGGTTTAATTGTAGGTAATTGTAGGTATTTTATTTAATTAATTTATTGATAGTGTAGTGTTAGGTTTAATTGTAACTTAGGTTAGGATTTATTTTACAGGTAATTTTGTAATTATTTTAACTAGGTAACTATTAAATAGTTATTAACTATTTAATAGCTATTGTACCTGGTTAAAATAAATACAAAGTTGCCTGTAAAATAAATATAAATCCTAAAATAGCTACAATATAATTATAATTTATATTGTAGCTATATTAGGATTTATTTTACAGGTAAGTATTTAGCTTTAAATAGGATTGATTTATTTAGTTAATTTATTTCATTAGATTTAAATTATATTTAACTTAGGGGGGTGTTAGTGTTAGGGTTAGACTTAGCTTTAGGGGTTAATTTATTTATTATAGTAGCGATGAGGTCCGGCCGGCAGATTAGGGGTTAATTATTGTAGGTAGGTGGAGGCGACGTTGTGGGTGGCAGATTAGGGGTTAATAAATATAATATAGGGGTCGGCGGTGTTAGGGACAGCAGATTAGGGGTACATAGGTATAATGTAGGTTGCGGCGGTGTACGGAGCTTCAGATTAGGGGTTAATAATAATATGCAGGGGTCAGCGATAGCGGGGGCGGCAGATTAGGGGTTAATAAGTGTAAGGTTAGGGGTGTTTAGACTTGGGGTACATGTTAGGGTGTTAGGTGCAGACATAGGAAGTGTTTCCCCATAGGAAACAATGGGGCTGCGTTAGGAGCTGAACGCTGCTTTTTTGCAGGTGTTAGGTTTTTTTTCAGCTCAAACTGCCCCATTGTTTTCTATGGGGGAATCGTGCACAAGCACGTTTTTTAAGCTGGCCGCGTCCGTAAGAACCGCTGGTATTGAGAGTTGCAGTGGTGGTAAATTATGCTCTACGCTCCCTTTTTGGAGCCTAACGCAGCCCTTCTGTGAACTCTAAATACCAGCGATATTTAAAAGGTGCGGGGGAAAAAAGCATGCGTTAGCTACGCGGGTCGTTACCGACAAAACTCTAAATCTAGGCAATACTTTGCAACAGCTGTGTAGCTAAATCAGTATATATCAAAGTCCCTGTGTTGTTTTGTGTCTGATTGACTGTATTAATTAAAGGGACAGCAAAATAAAACTTAAACTTTCATGGATCTAACAGAGTATGGAATTTAGTGAACATTTTAATTTACTTTAATTATCTTGCTTTGTTCGGCACAGGAGCAGAAGTGCGCTTCTAGGAACTAGCAGCTGATTGGTGGCTGCACCTAAATGCCTTTTGTCATTGGCTCACCAGATGTAATCAGTTACCTTCCAGTAGTGTATTGCTGCTCCTTCATAATAGGTTATCAAATGAATAAAGCAAAGTTAAAAATAGAAGTACACTGTAAAGTTTAAAATGGTATGCTCTGTGTGAGTCATGAAAGAAAAATTTTGGGTTTCATATTATATTCACCTGTACATTAAAAAAAAAATATATATATATATGGAGAAAAATATAGCTGGTACAATTCTTTTGAATTTATATAGTTTGTGTTGGAATGGAAATAGAAATTTAAGTGACTGCATTGCCCTCTAGTGGTCAATTTAAGTTAAATATTTATATTTGAAAATTAGGAGTATAACTGTGTCCGGATAAAAATAATGACTGCCTTAAAGGGACATAAAGCATGTTTGAAATATACAGTAAATACATTTATAGCAATGCTTCTGTTAAAATAACTGCTAGACAACTTTTAATGAGTACCTAACCTTTCATAAGAAAGAAAGAAAGAAAGAAAGAAAGAAAGAAAGAAAGAAAGAAAGAAAGAAAGAAAGAGAAAAATTTAGGGACTTAATTAGCACTCCTTCCTGTCCTGTAATATATCTTTAAAACATATCAACTTTATTAGTTATAATAAAATGTTAAGTAAAATAAACTAATGTTATAGTAAATAAAGTGAAGGCACTTCACTTTATTTACTATAACATTAGTTTATTTTAGATACTTACGTGTTTTCACCTCTGTCACCTGAAGCCGACGCTTCCAGATATCGGCCAGGAAACAGGGAGGTGAAACACGTTAGTTTTTAGGTGTAGGGTATTGTATATAGTGTGGATATTATTAATTACTTAACATTTTATTATAACTAATAAAGTTGATATGTTTTAAAGATATATTACAGGACAGGAAGGAGTGCTAATTAAGTCCCTAAATTTTTCTCTTTCTTTCTTTCTAATCCCTGTTCATTTAAAGGGGCAGCACCAATACCAAATTGTTTAGCGGTATTTTTTCCTACCTGTTGACATATGTAGTGCCAGTATTTTACCACTCTCCCTATACCTAACCTTTCAGCCATAGGTCATCTACATTCACTACAGTACATTTCAAATAATTATTTTATGTTTTAAGAATACATGTAGCCCTCAGTTTACTCCGGGGTTCTGTTGTAAAAATAAAATCTGTGTAAAATTAACCGTTATATAATGAGAATCAAAAGTGACATTGATCAATCATTAGTAACTAGTCCTAAGGCCTGTGTACACGGGCCAAAACCCCCATCCACTTGGATTCCCTCCCTCCTTCCCTGCCTCTCTCACCTTTCTCATCCTTTCTTACGGCCAGGTATGTTTGTCTCGCGCTGCAGTCTCTACTGCGCATGACTGCATCGGACAAACATACCTGGCCTTTTATAAAATAGGATGACATTAGTAATGTAGTATAATATTATATTATAAGTTAATATATATTATTTGTGTTATTATATAATATTATATTAAATTTAAAGCCCTGAAATTATTGTTGTAAATGTAAAAACTGCAATAAACCTTTTTTTTTAT
Organism: Bombina bombina; assembly: GCF_027579735.1. Taxonomy (NCBI): domain Eukaryota; kingdom Metazoa; phylum Chordata; class Amphibia; order Anura; family Bombinatoridae; genus Bombina; species Bombina bombina. Next base: position 277,683,972 of record NC_069500.1, on the reverse strand, counting down.
GTTAAATTGTGAGGCATCACACTATCCATCAATGAGAGAGAGAGAAAAAAAAAACCTAAAAAAATAAAATAAAATAAAATAAATAATAATAATATGAATGAGAATATCAGTGTTGACGAGTTTCACCGTCTGCTTTCTTCACTTAAGTCCATGTCAGGAGCGATGCTACACACTGTCAAACTTGAGAGGCCATTTCTGTTCCATGGTGTTGATTCTGGTAAGATAGTTTCATTTTCTATATCTATAATGATAATGCAGGCCTGGACTCGATCATATCCACGTTCACGGGAGGCAAGGGTACCTTTCTACCGCAGGATAAGAAGCCTAAGAGTCCTAATTTTTGTCCCTTTCGTTCGGGCAAGTCCCAACGACAGCAACCTGCTGCAAAGCCCGAGCAGTCCAAGTGATCTTGGAAACCCTCTCAGTCTTGGAATAAGGCCAAGCAGAGCAAGAAGCCCGCTAAGACAAAATCGTCATGAAGGGGCGGCCCCCGATCCGTCACTGGATCTCATAGGGGGCAGACTCTCTCTATTCGCGCAGGCTTGGTTCAGAGTCTTACATGATAGGTTTCAAAACTCATTCTCCCAGGGGCAGATTCCTCTTCTCAAATCTTTTGTTAAATTCAGAAAAGTGGTCTGTGAGGGATCTCTCCTCTCTAGGAGTAATTGTACTGGTACCTCTAGCAGAAAGGGGTCTAGGGTGCTTTTCAAACCTTTTTGTGGTCCCAAAGAAGGAAGGGCACGTTTCGCCCGATTCTAGACCTCAAGTGCTTAAACAAGTTTCTGTCCATTCCATCATTGAAAATGGAAACGATAAGGTCTATACTGCCCCTAGTTCAAGAGTTTCAGTTTATGACTACAATATATTTGAAGAACGCTTACCTTCATGTGCCAATCCACAAGGATCACTTCCGGTTCTTAAGGTTCGCATTTCTGGATCAGTACTTTCAGTTTGTAGCTCTTCTCTTCGAGCTGGCTACTGCTCCAAGAATCTTCACAAAGGTTCTGGGAGCTCTGCTCGCTGTGGCGAGATCCAGAGGGATAGCAGTGGCTCCTTATCTGGACAACATTCTGGTTCAAGCTCCATCCTACCAGCTGGCAGAGGACCATTCGAGAGTTCTTCTCCTTCTTCTGCAATCTCATGGATGGCAGGTAAACTCAGGAAAGAGTTTTCTGGTTCCCAGTACCAGAGGGGAGTTCCTGGGCATGATTATAGACTCCATTGCCATGAAGATATTCCTTACAGCCAAGAGATGTTGCAAGATTGTCTCCAGCTGTCTTGCCCTTCAATCCTCCTTAAGGCCGTCAGTGGCCCGGTGCATGGAGGTGATTGGGCTCATGGTATCCACTATAGATGTCATTCCTTTTGCCAGATTCCATCTCCGGCCTCTTAAGCAGTGCATGCTAAGGCAGTGGAACGGCGATCATTTTGACCTGTCCCAACTGATCTCTCTGGACAATGGGTCAAGGGAGTCTCTCTCTTGGTGGCTCCATCCAGAACAGCTGTCCCAGGGGACATCCTTCCTCAGACCATCTTGGGAGAGTGGCTTGGGGTGTCAGGAAGGCACAGGGCAGGTGGAATTAGAAGGAGTCTCTTTTCCTGATCAATATCCTGGAACTTCTGGTGATCTTCAACGCTCTGGAGGCTTGGCCCCTCCTGGGTTCGTCCAAGTTCATCAGATTTCAGTCGGACAATATTACATTGGTGGCTTACATCAACTACCAGGGGGGGAACAAAAAGCTCCCTAGCCATTAGGGAAGTATCTCGGATTCTGGAGTGGGCAGAGACCCACGTATTACTCGCTTTCATTAATCCACATCCCGGGTGTGGACAACTGGGAAGCGGACTTTCTTAGCAGACTAAAATTTAATCCGGGGGAATGGTCTCTTCACCCCAAAGTGTTTGCGGGGGGGACTCCGGAGATAGATATCATGGCATCCAGACTCAGCTGCAATCTACCCAGATACAGGTCGCGGTCCAGGGATCCCCAGGCGGAGCTGATAGATGCCTTAGCAGTTCCTTGGGGATTCATCCTAGTGCACATATTTCCACCGTTACCACTTCTACCTCGTGTAGTGGCACGCATCAAACAGGAGCAACCGTCAACTATTCCAATTGCTCCATCGTGGCCGCAGGAGACGTGGCTTGCAGATCTAGTGGGGATGTTATCCTCCCCTCCATGGAGGTTACCCTGTCGCAGGGATCTGCTGGTACAGGGCCCCTTTGTACATCAGAATCTAGATTCTCTGAGGCTGACTGTGTGGAAATTGAATGCTTAGTCTTAGCCAGAAGAGTTTTTTTCCCAGAGGGTGATTGATATTCTCATTCAAGCCAGAAAGCCGGATACCCATCGCATCTATCATAAGGTGTGGAGGACCTAATTACTCTGGTGTGAATCTCGTGGATATTCCTGGCATAAGGCCGCCAGTTCCTTAAGGGGACAGATGTGCTGATTACACAAGAAGCTAGCTGACCTCCATTATATTCAGTCTTTTGTTCAGGCTCTGCCCAGGATCAGGCCTGTGTTTAAACATTCTGCTCCTCCTTGGAGTTTGAATTTGGTTTTGAAGGTTTTGCCGGGGCCTCCGTTCGAGCCTATGCATTTTCTTCACATTAAGACTTTGTCTTGGAAGGTCCTTTTTCTACTTGCCATTGCTTCGACATGCAAAGTATCTGAATTAGCGACCTTGCAATGTCAGCCCCCTTATCTGTTTTTTCATGCAGATAAGGCTGTCCTTCGCACTGGACTGGGATTTCTCCCTAAGGTTGAACATTAACATTAATCAGGAGATTGTGGTTCCTTCTTTGTGTCCTAACCCTCCTTCTTTGAAAGAACGTTTACTTCATAACTTGGATGTGGTTCGAGCCTTGAATTTCTATCTTAAGGCTATGATGGATTTCAGGAAAACTTCTGCTTTGTTTGTTGTTTATTCAGGGAAGTGCAAGGGGCAGAAGGCTTCTTCTACTTTCCTATCCTTTTGGCTGTGGAGCATGATTCGTTTGGCTTATGAGACAGCGGGTCATAAGCCTCCTCAGAGGATTATGGCTCACTCAACTAGAGCTGTGGCTTCTTCTTGGGCCTTTAAGAATGATGCCTCTATGGAGCAGATTTGTAAGATGGCTACCTGGTCCTTACATACTTTTACAAATTTTTACAAATTTGACATTTTTGCTTTGGCTGAAGCAGCTTTTGGGAGAAAGGTTTTGAAGGCTGTGGTGCCCTCAGAATAGGGTCTGCCTCCTTTTTACCCTCCCATTTTTCATTCAGTGTCCTCTAGAGCTTGGGTATTTGTTTCCCACAAGTAAAGAATGAAGCTGTGGACTCTCCTCATATTAGATGGAAAACATAAATTATGCTTACCTGATAATTTAATTTCCATAGTTAGAGGAGAGTCCACGGCTCCCACCCGGTTCTCTGTTGGGCGGACCTAAATTTATTTTGTTTTTCTTCTGGCACCTTTTATACCCTGATTTTTCTCCTACTGTTCCTTGTTCCCTCGGCAGAATGACTGGGGGATGAGGGGAGTTGGGGAGGTATTTTAGCCTTTGGCTGGGGTTGCCTCCTCCTGGTGGCGAGGTTCTGTATTTCCCACAAGTAATGAATGAAGCTGTGGACTCTCCTCGTAACGATGCAAATGAAATTATCAGGTAAGCATAATTTGTTGTTTCAACAAAGGATATCAAGAGAATGAAGCTAATTACATACTAAAAGTAGATTGTAAAGTTGTTTAAAATTGCATGTTCTATCTAAATCACAAAAAAAAATCAGGGCTTGGCATTTGTGTGAAATTGGCAAAGACATCTGTTATAGTGCAAAATAATTGTTATACTTTCACCAATCTATGTTACAAATGTACAAAAATAATGGTTTGACACGTTTCCTTAAGATATAACCTCAGAAGAAAAAAGTGTACATAGCGTAATTCTGTTGATAAACATCAGAATTTTGATTGTTGTGATGTTACTCACATTATATAAAGATATAACTGAGCTCTCAGGATATAAGTGTTAGGGTAATCACTCTCCTTTCCCAGAGAGGATAATCAAACAGGGAATTAACCTCAGGAAAAGAAGAAATCTCTATAGTGAAGTACTGTTTTTTCCCCACTGACCCAACAATTGAAACCTTACTCGCGTGATGGGGAGCTATAACTGAGCTCTCAGTATAAAGGAGTATTGTTAAATCCCACACTCACAGGTAAATAAACTAGATTACACTCCTTGAAAAAGCTGAACGATCAGTGAAACTGATGCATGATATTCTTTTTGCACGCAAATGTGACGTCACAGGAGGTGGGACTTACCATTACACAGACTGGCTGACTCCAACATTGGTTGTCCAAACGCTCAGTGAGAGACAGATTAATGTAATATCAGATTATCATAGAAGAGTGGAACAAAGACAAGTGGTTTCATTATTTAATTTGCCCCATTTTAATTTAAGACTCAAAATAGATTTTCTAGTGCTGAAGCTGATGATTGCCATATACCTGTCCTTAATTTATTTTTATCTTATCATTTCTACTGACGCCAAACAATGGAGATTTTGTTAACACTTTGACAGTGGCAAGGCCTGTCATGTTCAGACCCAAGTCCAGATTGGCTCATCCAAATAAAGAATCTCCTGGGTGGAATTTGACTGAAAATGATTGCAACAATTTGGACTTTGCCGATTATAATCAATCAGAGACTGCAGTCAAATGTTACAATTACAAGGTATTTATGGCCCCTTAAAGCAGAAATTATATCTTCTGATATTTCAGATTACTTTAAAACTCAGAGGTAGGACTACCAGGGCCCAAGTGTTGTAGGGGGTCCATAGCAGACAATGAATACAAAGGCTTGTGCAAAATGTGTACACTCCTAATGCAGCGGAGCATTTTATTAGTGCAGGTTAGCTTTCTATCCTCAAAATCATTATACAGAGCAGCATGTGTATTATTAGTATTGCTTACTACTGAGTTACCTTTGGGAGCACCAGGGCCCTATGTTGTGTATGTCTGCTGCTGTTGAAACTGTTTAGAGAGAACGGCTACAGAAACTCCTAAGTATGATTTTCCCTCATCAATGTACATTTTTTCAAACCCATACAAAACAGTTTGCAATAAAGTCCTTGACACAGATTGGGATGGACTAAAGAAGATGGTTAGCCCTAGTCAATTCCAGATATAACACAAGGTCATCTGTATCTCTGGTTCAGGTTATTTGTGTATAACTGGGGCTTTGTCCACTGATTATTCAGTTTCTCTAGATATTCATGCGGACCAACCATTATTCATACCTGGAATTCACATTTGGTTCCTTCTATATCAATTCCGCCTTAAACTTGATCCCCTAAATTTGGATAATGTGCCTGCAGACAGGGTTTCTGCTGGCTATTATCTCAGTACAACATGTTTCAGTATCTCAGGATCGTTCTTAAACTAAAACTTATTTGGTGTTTTATTTTGATCCAAAGATGTATCTAACTTTATTGTGTCCTGGGTCTTTTGTTAAAAAAAGGATGTAGACCGGTGTATGAATATTTACCCTTTTTTATATTGCATTGTAGAAATATAGGATTTTGCTCCTTGGGCTTCATAGAATAGCATAGACACTGGGTTTCAAAGAAGCCTTCCATATAAGTGAATAAAACCCATTAACTTAGAATGCCTACTTCAATACTCTTGCAAAGTAAACATCTTCAAATTCAATATGCTGGAGCACAGAGCCAAAAAAAAATCAATTTATAGGGACATGAAACCCACATTTTTTCTTTCATGATTAAGATAGAGAATAAATTTTTTAACAACTTTCCAATTTACTTCTATTATTTAATTTGCTTCCTTTTCTTGTTATCCTTTGCTGAAAGGCTTATCTAGGCAAGCTCAGGAGCAGCAGATAATTGGGTTTAATGTCCCTTTAAGCCATAAGTAAAATGTTGTAGAACACAGGCCTAAGTGATTGCTTGAAATATGCAGTAGTTGATTTATATCCGTCACTGATTGGTTCCTGTAGGACTCTAGACTTTCAGGAAGTGTGTTCCTACAGAACAATGCAAAAATCCCTATTATAGTAACAGTGTTAAAATCTTTTAAAATAATAATAATAATGTGTGTCTTAAAATTCAGTAATTAATTTCTGGTGCATAAATGTAAAAAATAAAATAAATGCTGTCCCTTTAAACTACTGAAAATGTGAAAAAAGCAGACTTCAGTAAACCTACATATTTAAGTCAATTTTTGTTTGCATTAGAAATTATTCACATTGCAACAGAGCCACATATAAAGTAAATGTTTTAAAATTGGTCATTTTTTCAAAAATTTGTAGTCCTGGAACACACCCACTGAAAAGCTTCTTTAATGTTGTTTTTCGTATTTATTTTACTGTGGCCAAGCAGAAGCAGCTATGAATGAGCTCCTGAACATATCAACCAATCACTGAGCAGCATGAAGGAGAGTCAGAGTTCTTCATTCCCCACACTCCAGCCTCCCTGGGAGCAGAGTAGGCAAAATAAATAATGAAAGTGCAAAGTATTTTATTTATGCATAATTAAACATTTTGGGCAAGATTACAAGTGGAAAACAAAATTGCAAATGTGCCATGGTATTACAAGGAAAGCACAATGCAAACGTGACTTTGCATTGCATGGAAGCTTTGCGCTCACAAGAGTGTGCTTCCTTAGGCACTAAATAGGAGCCTTGTTCTGATGCAGATAGACACGGCAAAGAAGATAACGCAGCAAAGGGGGTAAGTCACACAGCGTTGGGCAGCATATTTAAAATATTTATGTATATGAATATATAGTTATGTGTTTATATGTGTATATATACATAACACATAAATATATATGTATATAAGCATATAGTATATTACTCACAGACCAGCACTCCCAATTTGTTAGCAGCTTCCAGGGTGCTCTTTAAACATCCAAATACAGTCAATCCAATAGAAAGGCACTCATCGGTATTGAAGAAATAGTTTTCTTTATTAGTGACGTTTCGGGGAGTTTAACCCCTTCCTCAGACCATAAGGAATGGGTTAAACTCCCTGAAATGTCACTTATAAAGAAAACTATTTCTTCAATACCGGTGAGTGCCTTTCTATTGGATTGACTATATAAGCATATACATATATATTTACAGTTTAAACACAGTCCCCAATCGAAAGGCAGTGCCATTTCTTTCTAACACCCCACATCCCCTCACTTTAACCCCTTATAACTGCTACGTGCAGTTATTTAAAAGAAAATAAAAAAAAGATGCTAATATGTTTAATTTGCATAAAGGAACTGTCCACTTTATCTGGGGGGCAATTAGGGGACATGTTTTTAATTAACCAAAGGTCTGATCTTTGGTTAATTTTGCTTAGCGCAAAGTGCTACCACAAGCAGGCAAATTTGCCCTTTTACGGGTGCACGTTAAATTTGCGCTTCACTTGTAATCTAGCCCTTTATTGGGAATGACATTTTGAGTTTAATGTCACTTTAATTATACATTTCAGTGGTCTACTATTCTTTTTTTACATAACATGCATGTTTATTAAAAATATTACCAAAATGGATCCTTTCTTGCTATTGTACCAAGGTATATGGAAAATTAAGCGTTTCATTGCACAGTTCAATGTCCTAGAACTGAATTGATCTGAAAGAATAACTGTAGCTTCGGTTAAGTTTTAGGAAATTCGTCCTATTCCTTTACTATTGACTTTGCTATATAAATGGCATGAATTATATAATAAACTTTAACCACTATATAAAGGTTATCACAGCACTAAAACCCAGATTCTTTAGGAATTAATGTTTATTCTAGGAAATCTAAATGATGGTGTATGCATTTCATTAAATTATTACAAGCACAATATGTGTGCTTCAGATTCCTAATTTGGTATTAAGATGTTTTGGATTCAAATGTTACATTATTTGTTACTTTTTTCTCATACACCTAATAAATGGGCATTTTTAACTATACAGGCGGACGTCAGAGATATTGCAGATTTGGTTCCAGACCACCACAATAAAGCGAATATAGCAATAAAGTTAGTGTCACTATGTTTTTTGTTTCCCATTGCATATAAAAGTTATATTTACACTATACTGTAGTCTATTAAAGGGATACTGAACCTAGATGTTTTCTTTCATGATACAGATAGAGCATTCAATTTTACGCAACTTTCTAATTTACTACTATTATCAATTTTTCTTCTATCTATATTTATCTTTATTTGGAAAATCAGGAATGTAAGCATAGGAGCATTATGTCTAAAAATAAATAAACAATGTACATACCTTAATTAAAAAATACAAAAGTTCTAAAAAATGCTAACCATAATCTGAGCCTTTAAGGGACACCAGAATATTTGTTGTTTAAAAAGATAGATAATTTATTTATTACCCATTCCCCAGTTTTGCATAACCAACACAGTTATAATAATACACTTTTTACCTCTGTGATTACCTTGTATCTACGTCTCTGCAAACTGCCCCCTTATTTCAGTTCTTTTGACAGACTTACATTTTAACCAATCAATGCTTACTCCTAGGTAATTTTGTGTGCGTGAGCTCAATGTTATCTATATGACACACATGAAATAACGCTCTCTAATGGTGAAAAACTTTCAAAATGCATTCCCATAGAGAGGCGGCCCTCAAGGTCTAAGAAATTCGCATTTGAGCCTACCTAGGTTTACCTTTCAACTAAGAATACCAAGGGAACAAAGTAAAATTGTTGATAAAAGTAAATTGGAAAGTTGTTTAAAATGACATGAATCTTGAAAGTTTATTTGGGACTTGACTGTTTCTTTAAGTTAATTATTAATTTATTTTTGACATTACCGTCACTTTAAAGTCAAAGGGTAATTGTCAATAAAATCTTTTGCTAGAAGAGTTTCTGAGTTGTCTGCTCTCTCACGTGAGTCTTCCTATCTGATTTTCCATCAAGATAAAGCTGTTTTGCGGACTTCGTTCAAATTTTTGCCTAAAGTTGTGAATTCTAACAACATTAATAGGGAAATTATTGTTCCTTCCTTGTGTCCTAATCCTAAGAATACTCTTGAAAGATCTTTGCATTCTTTGGATGTGGTAAGAGCATTGAAATATTATGTTGATGCTACTAAAGATTTCAGAAAGATTTCTAGTCTATTTGGTATTTTTTTCTGGTTCTAGAAAAGGTCAGAAAGCTTATGCCATTTCCTTAGCATCTTGGTTGAAACTTCTGATTCACAAAGCTTATTTGGAGGCAGGCCAGTCTCCGCCTCAGAGAATTACAGCTCATTCTACAAGATCAGTTGCCACATCTTGGGCTTTAAAGAATGAAGCTTCATCTTGCAGCAAATACTAGAACAAGTTACAAAAGTTAGACAGGGGCCTCTTCTATTGGGAGGCTATTTTAACATCACCTGGGATCCATTCCTAGACAAAATACATCCCAAGAAACCCAAACCTGAAAATAAAGTAGTGACAGACTCTAAAAAATTCCAAAACATCATGGCACAGTATAATCTGTTTGACTCCTGGAGGTGCCTGAATCCCACTGACCGTGACTACATGCTCTTTTACAGAGCTCACAACTCATACTCTCAAATAGACATGATTTTCTGTGACTCCTGGTCCCTTGACAATATCTCCCAGGGCCGCCATCAGGGGGTGACAGGGGTGACTCCTGTCAGGGGCCCAATGGGCCAGGGGCCCAATGGGCCAGGGGGGCCCCATGAGGCAAGAACAATTTTTTTTATTTTTTTTTAATTTTGGCAGCCACCAGTGGGTACTACAGCAGAGTGCTAATTGAACATGGGAAATGTTATTACAAGGAGTAAAGTATTAGCATTTGAGAGGATTTCTGAGTGTGCACTAAACCACTATGCACAGTGTGAGACAGACTTGGCACTTTGTTTGTACAGTGTGTGTCTGAGTCAGACAGCAGATCACTTTCATTTGCAGAGGAGGTAGGACTTACTTAGCAAATGTTTTTTATTTCTTTGTGCAATTTCGGATTGTAACTTCAGTGTGGTAGTAGTTGTATGGTGGGGCCAGGGATCCATAAAAACATTTTTTTTTAGCAGCAGTGTATTTATGATTATTTGACAATGCTTTAGAAACTCAAACCATACAGAAATGTTTCCTCTTCAATACACAAATGGTAGGTGCCCTTTTGGCAGATATGCATTTTTATATATATATATATATATATATATATACATTTTTAATTACATTCCAGTTTACTGCCCATTTATGCAAGGACTTTCCAGATGCAAGGAGGAATTTTATCTAAGATTTTTACATCTGCATAAAATGTTATACTCTCAGACTAAGATTGCTCAGTGTTTGAAATGAGACAGGTTAACTTAAAACTGTTCAGTTTACACTACAGCTGACTTAATTTGAAAAACACACAGTACTAACAAGCCTAAATACTGCATTTAACCAGATCTAATGGTATGAGTACCACAGCTTATGGTTCCACCAAGACCATATAGAGTACAGCATTTTCAAAATCCATAAGTACAGCTGACAGATGGGAACATTTGTACACTATATTTTAAGTGGTGCTCTTGGTTGGGGAAAATGGGGAAAAAACAAACAAAAATATGTCAACCTTTTAAAAGTAGTTTTCTTCATCTAGTCATCCACCCAGATCATTAATGTACAATTTTGAATTCACAGAATTATTTTTGTTTACACATTTACAAATATGATTCTTTAAAAATTGATCTCTTAATTTCTGCATTTTTTTTTTATCATGCATGTCACACACTGTTGATTTAGGGGATGCAAGGTGCATAAATGTTTCCTCCTGTGAGTGTCTGTGTTTTCTGTCTTTGTGCTTTGGTTTGTGTCTCTATGAGTGTGTATGCATTTTTTTCTGTGAGTCTCTTTGTGAGGGTGGGTGTGTATGTCTTTGTGCATTTTCTGTGGATGTCTGTGAGGGTGTGTCCATATGTCTTTGATCTTTTTCTATGGGTGTCTCTGCAAGGGTGTGTGTATGTTTGCCTTTGTGTATTTTCTCTGGATGCCTCTGTGAGGGTGGGTGTGTATGTTTGTGTTTTCTGTGGATGTCTATGTGAGGGTGTGTGTATGTATGTCTGTGTTTTCTGTGGATGTCTCTGTGAGGGTGTGTGTGTTTTCTGTGGGTGTCTCTGTGAGGGTGTGTGTATGTCTTTCTGTGTTTTCGTGGATGTCTCAGTGAAGGTGTGTGTATGTATGTCTTTCTGTGTTTTATGTGGCTGTCTATGTGTGTGTGTGTATGTCTTTGTGTGTTTTCTGTGGGTGTCTCTGTGTGTGTATGTCTTTGTGTGTTTTCTGAGGCTGTCTCTGTCGGTGTTTCCTTGGGTGTATGTGCAAGTTTGAGTTTGTGTGTGTCTGTGTGTGTCCATTGTCTGTTCCTTTTTAGGAAATTTTGACTTTACTGCTGATTATTCACATCTTTCTACAGACTTTGAGACTAATATAAACCTTTACGGAAGTCGCCAATCCACCATTTAACCTTTAAATTATTGTTTAGGCAGTTCAGGGCCCTTCCTTTCAGTCACTGCATGCTGTTGTCATCATTTAGTTGGCATCTTCCTTTACAAAAAGATAATCAGAACTCCATTTCTTTCATGTAACTAGCAAGAGTCCATGAGCTAGTGACGTATGGGATATACATTCCTACCAGGAGGGGCAAAGTTTCCCAAACCTTAAAATGTCTATAAATACACCCCTCACCACACCCACAATTCAGTTTTACAAACTTTGCCTCCCGTGGAGGTGGTGAAGTAAGTTTGTGCTTAAGATTCTTCGTTGATATGCGCTTTGCAACAGGTTGAAGCCCGGTTTTCCTCTCAGAGTGCAGTGAATGTCAGAGGGATGTGAATAGAGTATTGCCTATTTGAATACAATGGTCTACCTCTAGGGGATCTATTTCATAGGTTCTCTGTTATCGGTCGTAGAGATTTCTTCTCCTACCTCCCTTTTCAGATCGACGATATACTCTAATATACCATTACCTCTACTGATTCTCGTTGCAGTACTGGTTTGGCTATCTACTACATGTAGAGGAGTGTCCTGGGGTAAGTAAGTCTTATTTTTTGTGACACTCTGCGCTATGGTTGGGCACTTTATATGTAAAGTTCTAAATATATGTCTATAAACTTATATTTGCCTTGATTCAGGATAATCAGTATTTCTTTTTAATACAGACTGTCAGTTTCATTATTGGGATAATGCATTTAATTATTTTTTCTTACATTGAAAAATTTCATTTGGCCATTTTTTCCTGCATGCTGTTAGGCTCGCGGGGGCAGAAAATGTTTCTTTTTATTACGTCATTTTTGGCGCAAATTTTTTTTTGGCACTAAGAATTTTGTCATTTCCGGCGACGTAATTTATGCCGGATGTTGTATTCTGTTACGCATGCGTATTCAGACATTTTTTTGCGCCAAAAAAATGTGGGCGTCTTTTTTACTCACTTTATTTAAACATTTTCTTTTCATTGCTTCTGGTTTCTAGAAGCTTATTATTTTGCATTCTTTCCCATTCCTGAAACTGTCATTTAAGGAATTTGATAATTTTGCTTTATATGTTGTTTTTTCTATTACATATTGCAAGATGTCTCATCCTGACCCTGGATCAAAATCCACTAATGGACAGACGCTGCCTGATGCTGTTTCTACCAAAGTTAAGTGCATATGTTGTAAACTTGTGGTAACTGTTCCTCCAGCTGTAGTTTGTGAAAGCTGTGATGATAAACTTTCCAATGCAGATAGTGTTTCCATTAGTAATAATCCTTTACCTGTTGTTGTTCCTTCAACATCTATTGTTCAGGATGTTCTTGTTAATGTAAAATAATTTGTTTCTAATTCTATTAGGAAGGCTCTGTCTGTTATTCCTCCTTCCAGTAAACGTAAAAGGTTTTTCAAAACTTCTCACATTTCAGATTAATTTTTAGGTGACCGCCATCATTCTGACTTATCTGTTTCTAATGAGGTTTTTTCCGGTTCAGAAGATTCTACCACAGATATTGATACTGATAAATCTTCATATTTATTTAAGATGGAGTTTATTCGTTCATTGCTTAAAGAAGTTTTGATTGCTTTAAATATGGAGGAGTCCAGTCCTCTTGATACTAAAACTGCTAAACGTTTAAATTCGGTTTATAAACCTCATGTGTTAATTCCGGAAGTTTTTCCAGTTCCTGATGCTTGATTGCTAGGGAATGGGATAGTCTGGGTACTTCATTTACTCCTTCTCCAAGGTTTAAGAAATTGTACCCTGTGCCATCTGATAGATTGGAATTTTGGGATAAAATCCCTAAAGTCGATTGGGCTATCTCTACTCTAGCCAAACGTACTGCTATTCCTACGGCAGATAGCACTTCGTTTAAAGATCCTTTAGATAGGAAAATTGAATCTTTTTTGAGAAAAGCTTATTTATGTTCAGGTAATCTACTTAGACCTGCTATCTCTTTGGCTGATTTTGCTGCAGCTTCAACTTTCTGGTTGGAGGCTTTAGCGCAACAAGTGACAGATCATAATACATATAGCATTGTTAAACTTCTTCAACACGCTAATACTTTGTCTGTGATGCCATTTTTGATATCATTAGAGTTGATGTCTGGTATATGTCTTTAGCTATTTTAGCTAGACAAGCTTTATAGCTTAAATCCTGGAATGTAGATATGACTTCTAAGTCAACTTAGCTTTCTCTCTCTTTCCAAGGTAATAAGTTGTTTGGTTCTCAGTTGGATTCTATAATTTCAACTGTTACTGGAGGGAAGGGTGCCTTTTTGCCTCAGGGGAAAAAATCTAAAGGTAATTACAGGGCTGCTAATCGTTTTCGTTCCTTTCGTCAGAAGGAGCAGAAGCCCGATCCTTCCCCTAAAGGAACAGTTTCCGGTTGGAAACCAAATCCAGTCTGGAATAAATCTAAGCCTTCCAGAAAGTCAAAACCAGCCCCTAAATTCGAATGAAGGTGCGGCCCTCATTCCAGCGCAGCTGGTAGGGGGCAGGTTACGATTTTTCAAAGATGTTTGGATCAATTCGGTTCACAATCTTTGGATTCAGAACCTTGTTTCGCAAGGGTACAGAATAGGTTTCAAAGTAAGACGGCCTGTGAGAAGATTCTTTCTCTCACGCATTCCAGTCAATCCAGTGAAGGCTCAGGCATTTCTGAAATGTGTTTCAGACCTAGAGTTAGCTGGGGTAATTATACCAGTTCCAGTTCTGGAACAGGGTCTGGGGTTTTATTCAAATCTATTCATCGTACCAAAGAAAGAGAATTCTTTCAGACCGGTTCTGGATCTAAAAATATTGAATTGTTATGTAAGGATACCAACATTCAAAATGGTGACTATAAGAACTATTCTGCCTTTTGTTCAGCAAGGGCATTATATGTCTACAATAGATTTACAGCATGCATACCTGCATATTCCAATTCATCCAGATAACTATCAGTTTCTGAGATTCTCTTTTCTAGACAAGCATTACCAGTTTATTGCTCTTCCTTTTGGTCTAGCAACAGTGCCAAGGATCTTTTAGAAGGTTCTCGGTGCCCTTCTCTCTGTAATCAGAGAACAGGGTATTGCGGTATTTCCTTATTTGGACGATATCTTGGTACTTGCTCAGTCTTCACATTCTGCAGAATCTCATACGAATCAACTTGTGTTGTTTCTTCAAAGACATGGTTGGAGGATCAATTTGCCAAAGAGTTCCTTGATTCCTCAGGCAAGGGTAACCTTTTTAGGTTTCCAAATAGATTCAGTGTCCATGACTTTGTCTCTGACAGAAAAGAGACGTCTGAAATTGGTTTCAGCCTGTCGAAACCTTCAGTCTCAATTGTTCCCTTCGGTAGCATTATGCATGGAGATTTTAGGTCTCATTATTGCTGCATCGGACGCGATCCCTTTTGCTCGTTTTCACACGAGACCACTCCAGCTTTGTATGCTGAACCAGTGGTGCAGGGATTATACAAGGATATCACAAATAATATCCTTAAATCCCAATGTTCGATCATCTCTAACTTGGTGGATGGATCACCATTGTTTAATTCAAGGGGCCTCTTTCGTTCGTCCAACCTGGACTGTGATCTCAACAGATGCGAGTCTATCAGGTTGGGGAGCTGTTTGGGGATCTCTGACAGCGCAAGGGGTTTGGAAATCTCAGGAGGCGAGATTACCAATCAACATTTTGGAACTCCGTGCGATTTTCAGAGCTCTTCAGTTCTGGCCTCTTCTGAAGAGAGAATTGTTTATTTGTTTTCAAACAGACAATGTCATGACCGTGGCATATGTCAATCATCAAGGGGGGACTCACAGTCCTCAAGCTATGAAAGAAGTATCTCGGATACTTGTATGGGCGGAATCCAGCTCCTGTCTAATTTCTGCGGTTCACATCCCAGGTGTAGACAATTGGGAAGCGGATTATCTCAGTCGCCAGACGTTACATCCGGGCAAATAGTCTCTTCATCCAGAGGTTTTTCTTCAGATTGTTCAAATCTGGGGACTTCCAGAAATAGATCTGATTGCCTCTCAATTGAAAACAAGAAACTTCCCAGGTATCTGTCCAGATCCCGGGATCCTCAGGCGGAAGCAGTGGATGCGTTGTCAATTCCTTGGAATTATCATCCTGCTTATATCTTTCCGCCTCTAGTTCTTCTTCCGAAAGTAATCTCCAAAATTCTAATGGAGCGCTCATTTGTACTGCTGGTGGCTCCAGCATGGCCTCACAGGTTTTGGTTTGCAGATCTCGTTCGGATGGCCAGTTGCCAACCTTGGACACTTCCGTTAAGGCCAGACCTTCTATCTCAAGGCCCTTTTTTCCATCAGGATCTCAATTCATTAAATTTGAAGGTATGGAGATTGAACGCTTAATTCTTAGTCATAGAGGTTTCTCTGACTCAGTGATTAATACTATGTTACAGGCTCGAAAATCTGTCTCTAGAAAGATTCATTATCGAGTTTGGAAGACTTACATCTCTTGGTGTTATTCTCATAAATTCTCCTGGCATTCTTTCAGAATTCCTAGAATTTTATGATTTCTTCAGGATGGTTTGGATAAAGGTTTGTCTGCAAGTTCTTTGAAAGGGCAAATATCTACTCTTTCTGTTCTTTTTCACAGAAAGATTGCTAATCTTCCTGATATTCATTGTTTTGTACAGGCTTTGGTCTGTATCAAACCTGTTATTAAGCCAATCTCTCCTCCTTGGAGTCTTAATTTGGTTTTGACAGCTTTACAGGCTCCTCCGTTTGAGCCTATGCATTCTCTGGACATTAAATTACTTTCTTGGAAAGTACTGTTCCTTTTGGCTATCTCTTCTGCTAGAAGAGTTTCTGAGTTATCTGCTCTTTCTTGTGAATCTCCTTTTCTGATTTTTCATCAGGATAAGGTGGTGTTGCGGACTTCATTTCAATTTTTACCTAAGGTTGTGAATTCCAACAACATTAGTAGAAAAATTGTTGTCCCTTCATTATGTCCTAATCCTAAGAATTCTAAGGAAAGATCGTTACATTCTTTGTTTGTAGTTAGAGCTTTGAAATATTATGTTGAAGCTACTAAAGATTTTAGAAAGACTTATAGTCTATTTGTTGTTTTTTCTGGTCCCAGGAAAGGTCAGAAGGCTTCTGCCATTTCTTTGGCGTCTTGGTTAAAGTCTTTGATTCATCATGCTTATGTGGAGTCGGGTAAGTCCCCGCCTCAAAGAATTACGGCTCATTCTACTAGGTCAGTTTCTACTTCCTGGGCTTTTAGGAATGAAGCTTCTGTTGATCAGATTTTCAAAGCAGCGACTTGGTCTTCTTTGCATACTTTTACTAAATTCTACCATTTTGATGTGTTTTCTTTTTCTGAAGCAGTTTTTGGTAGAAAAGTACTTCAGGCAGCTGTTTCTGTTTGATTCGTCTGCTTATAATTTCAGTTTTTTTCATTATAAAGATTAAAACTTTTGATTTGGGTTGTGGATTATTTTTTTCAGCGGAATTGGCTGTCTTTATTTTATCCCTCCCTCTCTAGTGACTCTTGCGTGGAAGTTCCACATCTTGGGTATCTGCTATCCCATACGTCACTAGCTCATGGACTCTTGCTAATTACATGAAAGAAAACATAATTTATGCAAGAACTTACCTGATAAATTCATTTCTTTGATATTAGCAAGAGTCCACGAGACCCACCCTTTTGTGGTGGTTATGATTTTTTTGTATAAAGCACAATTATTCCAATTCCTTATTTTTTGATGCTTTCTCTCCTTTTTTATCACCCCACTTCTTGGCTATTCATTAAACTGAATTGTGGGGGTGGTGAGGGGTGTATTTATAGGTATTTTAAGGTTTGGAAACTTTGCCCCTCCTGGTAGGAATGTATATCCCATACGTCACTAGCTCATGGACTCTTGCTAATATGAAAGAAATGAATTTATCAGGTAAGTTCTTACATAAATTATGTTATTTTGTTTTCTAAATATCCTTCTTTTACAAAACTGTAGTCTACCTCATTACTTGTCAGGTCAATGTAATCAAGTGCTGAGTGTCTGTTTGGGTGTCTGTGTCTGAGTGTGTTTCTTTGCGTGTCTGCTAGAGTGTCTATATAAGAATCCTTATGTGTGAGTGTGTGTGTTTCAGTGTATGAGTCTGTCTGTGTGTTTGTATGTTACTACCTTTACAACATTTCCAAGTTTAAATAGACACTTAAGAATAAAGTGCATATATGTTTTAGTCACTTGGTCAAACAAAAATTGCACATGTCAAAGGGGGAGGCCCTGATCAATGGTTAAGTCAGGGGCCCCAAAATTTCTAGTGGCGGCCTGAAGTTCCGCGCACAGATTACGGTGTGTCCATGGTCGGACCCTGATATGGTCTCGATCGACCTAGCCTTCTCTCCAAAAGGGGGTGGGAGAGGGACATGGAGACTATCGGATTACCTAATTAAAAACCCTTAGTTAACTCAGACGGCCAGAGACCTAACGGAATTCTTCTCTCTTAATGACTAAGGACAGACGAAGGATGAGATTTTATGGGCCTCTATAAAGGCGTATATATATGAGGGGGACTTTCCTAAAAAGGGGCATCTCTAGCACAGCTGTTTGGAGTACTGAGGACATTAGAAAAAGACAATAAAACAGGTCCTACTAGTATACTAGCTGCACGCATTGGGGAGGTTCAGGCAGAAATAACAAATAAAGAACTATAAAAGGTACAGGAAAATCTCCTGCGTTTCAAACAATTGTTTTACTATCAGGCAAACCAAGCAGATCGACTGTTGGCGGATAAACTCAGAGCTAGACTTAAATCGTCCCGCATTCAAAGAGTAAAAATAGAAGATAAAGCAGTTTACTCCCTAGAAATAGCAGAACGACCGGCTATAGCTAAGTTCCTAAAATCTTTAAATATGACTAAACTCACCGATGATCTAGTCCAGTGATTTGCAACCTTTTTTTTGCCGTGGCACACTTTTCTACATTAAAAAATCCTGTGGCACACCACCATCCCAAAATTTTACAAAATCACACATTGTAGCCTAATACAGGATATATATATACAGTATATATATATATATATATATATATATATATACATACACACACACTGTACTGTGCTGTCATGCCATGCCTCCTACAAACTATACATGACATATTGACATTCATTCACAAACAATCATAATGATTGTCTGTGAATGAATGTCAATGTCATGGTTGTAAATGATGCCTGATGAGCCTGTCACATACCTCCCAATATTTCAAAATTTGAAAGAGGGACACCCCCGCACTGTTGTCAGTCTGCCGCGGCACACCTGAGGATCTCTCACGGCACACTAGTGTGCCACGGCACACTGGTTGAAAAACACTGATCTAGTCGAACAGCTATCTGAACCTATCAGTCTACTGGAGATTAAGAAAGCAATTAACCAGTTAAAGCTCCATAAGACTCCTGGCTAGTGATGTTGCGAATAGTTCGCCAGCGAATAGTTCCCGGCGAACATAGCATGTTCGTGTTCACCGTCCGCCCCCTATTCGTCATCATTGAGTAAACTTTGACCCTGTGGGGGGTAGTTATCAAGCCGTCTACTTTTCTGGCTTCGCCGGCCCAATACGTCCGCCTAAGCTCGCCTACCTTCGCCGCCGCGGACCTTGAATACGTTCGCCTAAGTTATCAAATAAAGCTGTCAAAAAGCCGCGGGGCGATGAGCAACGGACTGTGACAGTTATCACTCATCCGATCTCGCTGCTCTTCGGCTTTTTCCCAGCTTTATTGCTAGCCTGTCACTAAGCACCCACACTAAACTACACTGTTCTATCCCTATACCGGCGCCCCCGGAGCCCCCCGCAACTAAATAAACTACTAACCCCTAAACCGCCGCTCCTAGACCCTGCCGCAACTCTTATAAATGTATTAACCCCTAAACCGCCGCTCCCGGAGCCCACCGCCACCTACAATATACCTATTAAACCCTATCCTGCCCCCCCTACACCGTCGCCACCTATAATAAATTTATTAACCCCTATCCTGCCCCCCACTACGACGCCGCCACTGTAATAAAATTATTAACCCCTAAACCTAAGTCTAACACTAACCCTAACGCCCCCCTAACTTAAATATTAATTAAATAAATCTAAATAATATTTATATTATGAACTAAATTAATCCTATTTAAAACTAAATACTTACCTTTAAAATAAACCCTAATATAGCTACAATATAAATAATAATTATATTGTAGCTATGTTAGGATTTATTTTTATTTTACAGGTACCTTTCAATTTATTTTAACTAGGTACAATAGCTATGAAATAGTTATTAACTATTTAATAGCTTACCTAGCTAAAATAAAGAGAAATTTACCTGTAAAATAAATCCTAACCTAAGTTACAATTCCACCTAACACTACACTATACTTTAATAAATTATTCCTATTTAAAACTAAATACTTACCTGTAAAATAAACCCTAATATAGCTACAATATAAATAATAATTATATTGTAGCTATCTTAGGATTTATATTTATTTTACAGGTAACTTTGTATTTATTTTAGCTAGTTGGAATAGTTATTAAATAGTTATTAACTATTTAATAACTACCTAGCTAAAAGAAATACAAAATTACCTGTAAAATAAATCCTAACCTAAGTTACAATTAAACCTAATACTACACTATCATTAAATTAATTAAATAAACTACCTACAAATAACTACAATTAAATACAATTACATAAACTAACTAAAGTACAAAAAGTAAAAAAAGCTAAGTTACAGAAAATAAAAAAATAAGTTACAAACATTTTACAAATATTACAACAATTTTAAGATACTTATACCTAATCTAAGCCCCCTAATAAAATAACAACCCCCCCCAAGTGGACATCCGGACCGGCAGAAGTGATCATCCAAGGGGCGCTGAAGAAATCTTCCATCCGATGAAGTCATCATCCAGGCGGCGCTGAAGAAGTCTTCGATCCGGGCGATGTCATCTTCCAAGCCGGGTCTTGAATCTTCCTTCCGCCGCCGCGGAACATCCTTCTTCACCGACGGACTACGATGAATGAAGGCTCCTTTAAAGGACGTCATCCAAGATGGCGTCCCCTCAATTCCGATTGGCTGATAGGATTCTATCAGCCAATCGGAATTAAGGTAGGAAAAATCTGATTGGCTGATTCCATCAGCCAATCAGATTCAAGTTCAATCCGATTGGCTGATCCAATCAGCCAATCAGATTGAGCTCGCATTCTATTGGCTGTTCCGATCAGCCAATAGAATGCGAGCTCTATCTGATTGGCTGATTGGATCAGCCAATCGGATTGAACTTGAATCTGATTGGCTGATGGAATCAGCCAATCAGATTTTTCCTACCTTAATTCCGATTGGCTGATAGAATCCTATCAGCCAATCGGAATTGAGGGGACGCCATCTTGGATGACGTCCCTTAAAGGAGCCTTCATTCGTCGTAGTCCGTCGGTGAAGAAGGATGTTCCGCGGCGGCGGAAGGAAGATTCAAGACCCGGCTTGGAAGATGACATCGCCCGGATCGAAGACTTCTTCAGCACCGCCTGGATGATGACTTCATCGGATGGAAGATTTCTTCAGCGCCCCTTGGATGATCACTTCTGTCGGTCCGGATGTCCACTTGGGTTCCATCGCTGCTCGGCTGAGTGAAGACGACTCAAGGTAGGATGATCTTCAGGGGATTAGTGTTATGTTTTTGTAAGGGGGGTTTGGGTTAGATTAGGGGTATGTGGGTGGTGGGTTTTAATGTTGGGGGGGGTTGTATTTTTCATTTACAGGCAAAAGAGCTGAACTTTTGGGGGCATGCCCCCACAAATGGCCCTTTTAAGGGCTGGTAAGGTAAACGAGCGTTGAACTTTATTTAATTTACAATAGGGTAGGGAATTTTTTTATTTTGGGGGGTTTGTTATTTTATTAGGGGGCTTAGATTAGGTGTAAGTAGCTTAAAATTGTTGTAATATTTGTAAAATGTTTGTAACGTATTTTTTTATTTTCTGTAACTTAGCTTTTTTTATTTTTTGTACTTTAGTTAGTTTATGTAATTGTATTTAATTGTATTTATTTGTAGGTAGTTTATTTAATTAATTTAATGATAGTGTAGTATTAGGTTTAATTGTAACTTAGGTTAGGATTTATTTTACAGGTAATTTTGTATTTCTTTCAGCTAGGTAGTTATTAAATAGTTAATAACTATTTAATAACTATTCTAACTAGCTAAAATAAATACAAAGTTACCTGTAAAATAAATATAAATCTTAAGATAGCTAAAATGTAATTATTATTTATATTGTAGCTATATTAGGGTTTATTTTACAGGTAAGTATTTAGTTTTAAATAGGAATAATATATTAAAGTATAGTGTAGTGTTAGGTGTAATTGTAACTTAGGATAGTTTTTATTTTACAGGTAAATTTCTCTTTATTTTAGCTAGGTAAGCTATTAAATAGTTAATAACTATTTAATAGCTATTGTACCTAGTTAAAATAAATACAAAGTTGCCTGTAAAATAAAAATAAATCCTAAAATAGCTACAATATAATTATTATTTATATTGTAGCTATATTAGGGTTTATTTTACAGGTAAGCATTTAGTTTTAAATAGGATTAATGTAGTTAATAATAGAAATATTATTTAGATTTATTTAATTAATATTTAAGTAAAGGGGGCATTAGGGTTAGTGTTAGACTTAGGTTTAGGGGTTACAACGTTATTATAGAGGGCGGCGGTATAGGGGGGCAGGATAGGGGTTAATAGGTATAATGTAGGTGGCGGTGGGCTCCGGGAGCGGCGGTTTAGGGGTTAATACATTTATTATAGTTGCGGTGGGCTCCGGGAGCGGTGGTTTAGGGGTTAATACATTTATTATAGTTGCGGTGGGCTCCGGGAGGCGGCGGTTTAGGGGTTAATATGTATAGAGTAGCTTGCGGTGGGCTCCGGGAGCGGCGGTTTAGGGGGTAATAACTTTATTTAGATGCGGCGGTGTATGGGGGACAGATTTGGGGTGTTTAGACTCGGGGTACATGTTAGGGTGTTAGGTGCAGACAGCTCCAATAGGAATGAATGGGATGTCTGTCAGCAGCGAACTTGTACTTTCGCTATGGTCAGACTCCCATTGATTCCTATGGGATCCGCCGCCTCCAGGCTGGCGCTTTGAAAACCAGGTACGCTGGGCCGTAAAAGTGCCGAGCGTACCTGCTAGTTTTTTGATAACTAGCAAAAGTAGTGAGATTGTGCCGCACTTGTGTGCGGAACATCTGGAGTGACGTAAGAATCGATCTGTGTCGGACTGAGTCCGGCGGATCGAAGCTTACGTCACAAAATTCTACTTTTGCCGGTCTCGAGCCTTTGATAACTAAGGCGTATCAGCTTCGACACAAATACGCTGCGGAATTCCAGCGTATTTGAGGTTGACGGCTTGATAACTAGGCCCCTGTATCTCACAGTCTGCAGACACATTCCAGCCAATCAGCAGCAGACCCTCCCTCCCAGACCCTCCCAGCTCCTGGACAGCAGCCCTTTTAGATTCATTCGGAAGCTGCATTGTTAGTGAGAGGAGGGACAGTGTAGCTGCTGGTGATTTAATAGGGAAATTGATAGCTAGGCTAGTGTATTCAGTGTCCACTACAGTCCCGAAGGACTCATCTGATCTCTGCTGTAAGGACAGCACCCCAAAAAGCCCTTTTTAGGGCTAGAATATCATGTTTTTTTTCCTGTGTAATCTAATTGCAGTTGCCTGCCTGCCAAGCCACTTGCCCAGTGCCACCACTCATATCTGGTGTAACAGTAGTGTAAATAAAAAAAAACTAAAACTTTTTTGACTGTGAAACATCAGTCTGCAAGGGTAATCTAATTGCAGTTGCCTGCCTGCCTGCCTGCCAGTGTGTGTGCCAGGCCCACTTGCCCAGTGCCACCACTCATATCTGGTGTAACAGTAGTGTAAATTTAAAAAAACAAAACTTTTTTGACTGTGAAACATCAGTCTGCTAGTGTAATCTAATTGCAGTTGCCTGCCTGCCAGCATGTGTGCCAGGCCCACTTGCCCAGTGCCACCACTCATATCTGGTATAACAGTAGTGTAAATTAAAAAAACAAAAACTTTTTTGACTGTGAAACATCAGTCTGCTTGTATAATCTAATTGCAGTTGCCTGCCTGCCAACGTGTGTGCCAGGCCCACTTGCCCAGTGCCACCACTCATATCTGGTGTAACAGTAGTGTAAATTTAAAAAAAACAACACTTTTTTGACTGTGAAACATCAGTCTGCTAGTGTAATCTAATTGCAGTTGCCTGCCTGCCAGCGTGTGTGCCAGGCCCACTTGCCCAGTGCCCCCACTCATATCTGGTGTAACAGTAGTGTAAATTTTAAAAAAAAAACTTTTTTGACTGTGAAAAATCAGTCTGCTTGTGTAATCTAATTGCAGTTGCCTGTCTGCCAGCGTGTGTGCCAGGCTCACAGCGTATACTGTGCCCACTTGCCCAGTGCCACCATTCATATCTGGTGTAACAGTAGTGTAAATTTAAAAACAAAAAACTTTTTGGACTGTGAAACATCATTCTGCTTTTTTGTGTCAGGCTCACAGCGTATACTGTGCCCACTTGCCCAGTGCTACCACTCATATCTTGTTTAATAGTAGTGTAAGTGTACATTTAAAAACAAAAAAATTTTTTTGGACTGTGAAACATCAGTCTGCTTTTTTGTTTCAGGCTCACAGCTTATACTGTGCCCACTTGCCCAGTGCCACCACTCATATCTTGTTTAATAGTAGTGTAAGTGCACATTTAAAAAAATAAAAACTTTTTGGACTGTGAAACATCAGTCTGCTTTTTTTGTGTCAGGCTCACAGCATATACTGTGCCCACTTGCCCAGTGCCACCACTCATATCTTGTTTAATAGTAGTGTAAGTGTACATTTAAAAAAATAAAAACTTTTTGGACTGTAAAACATCAGTCTGCTTTTTTGTGTCAGGCTCACAGCGTATACTGTGCCCACTTGCCCAGTGCCACCACTCATATCTTGTTTAATAGTAGTGTAAGTGTACATTTAAAAAAATAAAAACTTTTTGGACTGTGAAACATCAGTCTGCTTTTTAGTGTCAGGCTCACAGCGTATACTGTGCCCACTTGCACAGTGCCACCATCATATCTTGTTTAATAGTAGTGTAAGTGTACATTTAAAAACAAAAAAAACTTTTTGGACTGTGAAACATCAGTCTGCTTTTTTGTGTCAGGCTTACAGCGTATACTGTGCCCACTTGCCCAGTGCCACCACTCATATCTTGTTTAATAGTAGTGTAAGTGTACATTTAAAAAAAACAAAAACTTTTTGGACTGTGAAACATCAGTCTGCTTTTTTGTGTCAGGCTCACAGCTTATACTGGGCCCACTTGCCCAGTGCCACCACTCATATCTTGTTTAATAGTAGTGTAAGTGTACATTTAAAAAAATAAAAACTTTTTGGACTGTAAAACATCAGTCTGCTTTTTTGTGTCAGGCTCACAGCGTATACTGGGCCCACTTGCCCAGTGCCACCACTCATATCTTGTTTAATAGTAGTGTAAGTGTACATTTAAAAAATAAAAACTTTTTGGACTGTGAAACATCAGTCTGCTTTTTTGTGTCAGGCTCACAGCGTATACTGTGCCCACTTGCTCAGTGCCACCACTCATATCTTGTTTAATAGTAGTGTAAGTGTACATTTAAAAACAAACAAAAAAAACGTTTTGGACTGTGAAACATCAGTCTGCTTTTTTGTTTCAGGCTCACAGCTTATACTGGGCCCACTTGCCCAGTGCCACCACTCATATCTTGTTTAATAGTAGTGTAAGTGTACATTTAAAAACAAAAAAAACTTTTTGGACTGTGAAACATCAGTCTGCTTTTGTGTGTCAGGCTCACAGCGTATACTGTGCCCACTTGCCCAGTGCCACCACTCATATCTTGTTTAATAGTAGTGTAAGTGTACATTTAAAAAAAACAAAAACTTTTTGGACTGTGAAACATCAGTCTGCTTTTTTGTGTCAGGCTCACAGCTTATACTGGGCCCACTTGCCCAGTGCCACCACTCATATCTTGTTTAATAGTAGTGTAAGTGTACATTTAAAAAAATAAAAACTTTTTGGACTGTGAAACATCAGTCTGCTTTTTAGTGTCAGGCTCACAGCGTATACTGTGCCCACTTGCACAGTGCCACCATCATATCTTGTTTAATATTAGTGTAAGTGTA
Organism: Bombina bombina; assembly: GCF_027579735.1. Taxonomy (NCBI): domain Eukaryota; kingdom Metazoa; phylum Chordata; class Amphibia; order Anura; family Bombinatoridae; genus Bombina; species Bombina bombina. The sequence goes on along the minus strand of NC_069500.1, from coordinate 277,658,308 downwards.
CATTTAAAAACAAAAAAAAACTTTTTGGACTGTGAAACATCAGTCTGCTTTTTTGTGTCAGGCTTACAGCGTATACTGTGCCCACTTGCCCAGTGCCACCACTCATATCTTGTTTAATAGTAGTGTAAGTGTACATTTAAAAAAAACAAAAACTTTTTGGACTGTGAAACATCAGTCTGCTTTTTTGTGTCAGGCTCACAGCTTATACTGGGCCCACTTGCCCAGTGCCACCACTCATATCTTGTTTAATAGTAGTGTAAGTGTACATTTAAAAAAATAAAAACTTTTTGGACTGTAAAACATCAGTCTGCTTTTTTGTGTCAGGCTCACAGCGTATACTGTGCCCACTTGCCCAGTGCCACCACTCATATCTTGTTTAATAGTAGTGTAAGTGTACATTTAAAAAAATAAAAACTTTTTGGACTGTGAAACATCAGTCTGCTTTTTAGTGTCAGGCTCACAGCGTATACTGTGCCCACTTGCACAGTGCCACCATCATATCTTGTTTAATAGTAGTGTAAGTGTACATTTAAAAACAAAAAAAACTTTTTGGACTGTGAAACATCAGTCTGCTTTTTTGTGTCAGGCTCACAGCGTATACTGTGCCCACTTGCTCAGTGCCACCACTCATATCTTGTTTAATAGTAGTGTAAGTGTACATTTAAAAACAAAAAAAAAACTTTTTGGACTGTGAAACATCAGTCTGCTTTTTTGTTTCAGGCTCACAGCTTATACTGGGCCCACTTGCCCAGTGCCACCACTCATATCTTGTTTAATAGTAGTGTAAGTGTACATTTAAAAACAAAAAAAACTTTTTGGACTGTGAAACATCAGTCTGCTTTTGTGTGTCAGGCTCACAGCGTATACTGTGCCCACTTGCCCAGTGCCACCACTCATATCTTGTTTAATAGTAGTGTAAGTGTACATTTAAAAAAAACAAAAACTTTTTGGACTGTGAAACATCAGTCTGCTTTTTTGTGTCAGGCTCACAGCTTATACTGGGCCCACTTGCCCAGTGCCACCACTCATATCTTGTTTAATAGTAGTGTAAGTGTACATTTAAAAAAATAAAAACTTTTTGGACTGTGAAACATCAGTCTGCTTTTTTGTGTCAGGCTCACAGCGTATACTGGGCCCACTTGCCCAGTGCCACCACTCATATCTTGTTTAATAGTAGTGTAAGTGTACATTTAAAAAATAAAAACTTTTTGGACTGTGAAACATCAGTCTGCTTTCTTTCATGTAATTAGCAAGAGTCCATGAGCTAGTGACGTATGGGATATACATTCCTACCAGGAGGGGCAAAGTTTCCCAAACCTCAAAATGCCTATAAATACACCCCTCACCACACCCACAATTCAGTTTTACAAACTTTGCCTCCGATGGAGGTGGTGAAGTAAGTTTGTGCTAGATTCTACGTTGATATGCGCTCCGCAGCAAGTTGGAGCCCGGTTTTCCTCTCAGCGTGCAGTGAATGTCAGAGGGATGTGAGGAGAGTATTGCCTATTTGAATGCAGTGATCTCCTTCTACGGGGTCTATTTCATAGGTTCTCTGTTATCGGTCGTAGAGATTCATCTCTTACCTCCCTTTTCAGATCGACGATATACTCTTATATATACCATTACCTCTGCTGATTCTCGTTTCAGTACTGGTTTGGCTTTCTACAAACATGTAGATGAGTGTCCTGGGGTAAGTAAATCTTATTTTCTGTGACACTCTAAGCTATGGTTGGGCACTTTGTTTATAAAGTTCTAAATATATGTATTCAAACATTTATTTGCCTTGACTCAGAATGTTCAACTTTCCTTATTTTTCAGACAGTCAGTTTCATATTTGGGATTATGCATTTGAATTATTCTTTTTTTCTTACCTTCAAAAATTTGACTCTTTTTTCCCTGTGGGCTGTTAGACTCGCGGGGGCTGAAAATGCTTCATTTTATTGCGTCATTCTTGGCGCGGACTTTTTTGGCGCAAAAATTCTTTTCCGTTTCCGGCGTCATACGTGTCGCCGGAAGTTGCGTCATTTTTTGACGTTATTTTGCGCCAAAAATGTCGGCGTTCCGGATGTGGCGTCATTTTTGGCGCCAAAAGCATTTAGGCGCCAAATAATGTGGGCGTCTTATTTGGCGCTAAAAAATATGGGCGTCGCTTTTGTCTCCACATTATTTAAGTCTCATTTTTCATTGCTTCTGGTTGCTAGAAGCTTGTTCTATGGCATTTTTTCCCATTCCTGAAACTGTCATTTAAGGAATTTGATAAATTTTGCTTTATATGTTGTTTTTTCTCTTACATATTGCAAGATGTCTCACGTTGCATCTGAGTCAGAAGATACTACAGGAAAATCGCTGTCTAGTGCTGGAACTACCAAAGCTAAGTGTATCTGCTGTAAACTTTTGGTAGCTATTCCTCCGGCTGTTGTTTGTATTAATTGTCATGACAAACTTGTTAATGCAGATAATATTTCCTTTAGTAAAGTACCATTGTCTGTTGCAGTTCCTTCAACATCTAAGGTGCAGAATGTTCCTGATAACATAAGAGATTTTGTTTCTGAATCCATCAAGAAGGCTATGTCTGTTATTTCTCCTTCTAGTAAACGTAAAAAATCTTTTAAAACTTCTCTCCCTACAGATGAATTTTTAAATGAACATCATCATTCTGATTCTGATGACTCTTCTGGTTCAGAGGATTCTGTTGATGCTGATAAATCTTCATATTTATTTAAAATGGAATTTATTCGTTCTTTACTTAAAGAAGTATTAATTGCTTTAGAAATAGAGGATTCTGGTCCTCTTGATACTAATTCTAAACGTTTAGATAAGGTATTTAAATCTCCTGTGGTTATTCCAGAAGTTTTTCCTGTTCCTAATGCTATTTCTGCAGTAATTTCCAAAGAATGGGATAAATTGGGTAATTCATTTACTCCTTCTAAACGTTTTAAGCAATTATATCCTGTGCCGTCTGACAGATTAGAATTTTGGGACAAAATCCCTAAAGTTGATGGGGCTATTTCTACCCTTGCTAAACGTACTACCATTCCTACGTCAGATGGTACTTCGTTTAAAGATCCTTTAGATAGGAAAATTGAATCCTTTCTAAGAAAAGCTTATCTGTGTTCAGGTAATCTTCTTAGACCTGCTATATCATTGGCTGATGTTGCTGCAGCTTCAACTTTTTGGTTGGAAACTTTAGCGCAACAAGTAACAAATCATGATTCTCATGATATTATTATTCTTCTTCAGCATGCTAATAATTTTATCTGCGATGCCATTTTTGATATTATCAGAGTTGATGTCAGGTTTATGTCTCTAGCTATTTTAGCTAGAAGAGCTTTATGGCTTAAGACTTGGAATGCTGATATGTTTTCTAAATCAACTCTACTTTCCATTTCTTTCCAGGGTAACAAATTATTTGGTTCTCAGTTGGATTCTATTATCTCAACTGTTACTGGTGGGAAAGGAACTTTTTTACCACAGGATAAAAAATCTAAAGGTAAAAACAGGGCTAATAATCGTTTTCGTTCCTTTCGTTTCAACAAAGAACAAAAGCCTGATCCTTCATCCTCAGGAGCAGTTTCAGTTTGGAAACCATCTCCAGTCTGGAATAAATCCAAGCCTGCTAGAAAGGCAAAGTCCACATGAAGGTGCGTCCCTCATTCCAGCTCAGCTGGTAGGGGGCAGGTTACGTTTTTTCAAAGAAATTTGGATCAATTCTGTTCACAATCTTTGGATTCAGAACATTGTTTCAGAAGGGTACAGAATTGGTTTCAAGATGAGTCCTCCTGCAAAGAGATTTTTTCTTTCCCGTGTCCCAGTAAATCCAGTGAAAGCTCAAGCATTTCTGAATTGTGTTTCAGATCTAGAGTTGGCTGAAGTAATTATGCCAGTTCCAGTTTCGGAACAGGGGATGGGGTTTTATTCAAATCTCTTCATTGTACCAAAGAAGGAGAATTCCTTCAGACCAGTTCTGGATCTAAAAATATTGAATCGTTATGTAAGGATACCAACGTTCAAGATGGTAACTGTAAGGACTATCTTGCCTTTTGTTCAGCAAGGGAATTATATGTCCACAATAGATTTACAGGATGCATATCTGCATATTCCGATTCATCCAGATCATTATCAGTTCCTGAGATTCTCTTTTCTGGACAAGCATTACCAGTTTGTGGCTCTACCGTTTGGCCTAGCTACAGCTCCAAGAATTTTTACAAAGGTTCTCGGTGCCCTTCTGTCTGTAATCAGAGAACAGGGTATTGTGGTATTTCCTTATTTGGACGATATCTTGGTACTTGCTCAGTCTTTACATTTAGCAGAATCTCATACGAATCGACTTGTGTTGTTTCTTCAAGATCACGGTTGGAGGATCAATTTACCAAAAAGTTCTTTGATTCCTCAGACAAGGGTAACCTTTCTGGGTTTCCAGATGGATTCAGTGTCCATGACTCTGTCTTTAACAGACAAGAGACGTCTAAAATTGATTGCAGCTTGTCGAAACCTTCAGTCACAATCATTCCCTTCGGTAGCCTTATGCATGGAAATTCTAGGTCTTATGACTGCTGCATCAGACGCGATCCCCTTTGCTCGTTTTCACATGCGACCTCTTCAGCTCTGTATGCTGAATCAATGGTGCAAGGATTACACAAAGATATCTCAATTAATATCTTTAAAACCGATTGTTCGACACTCTCTAACGTGGTGGACAGATCACCATCGTTTAATTCAGGGGGCTTCTTTTGTGCTTCCGACCTGGACTGTAATTTCAACAGATGCAAGTCTCACAGGTTGGGGAGCTGTGTGGGGATCTCTGACGGCACAAGGAGTTTGGGAATCTCAGGAGGTGAGATTACCGATCAATATTTTGGAACTCCGTGCAATTTTCAGAGCTCTTCAGTTTTGGCCTCTTCTGAAGAGAGAATCGTTCATTTGTTTTCAGACAGACAATGTCACAACTGTGGCATACATCAATCATCAAGGAGGGACTCACAGTCCTCTGGCTATGAAAGAAGTATCTCGAATTTTGGTTTGGGCGGAATCCAGCTCCTGTCTAATCTCTGCGGTTCATATCCCAGGTATAGACAATTGGGAAGCGGATTATCTCAGTCGCCAAACGTTGCATCCGGGCGAATGGTCTCTTCACCCAGAGGTATTTCTTCAGATTGTTCAAATGTGGGAACTTCCAGAAATAGATCTGATGGCGTCTCATCTAAACAAGAAACTTCCCAGGTATCTGTCCAGATCCCGGGATCCTCAGGCAGAGGCAGTGGATGCTTTATCACTTCCTTGGAAGTATCCTCCTGCCTATATCTTTCCGCCTCTAGTTCTTCTTCCAAGAGTAATCTCCAAGATTCTGAAGGAATGCTCGTTTGTTCTGCTGGTAGCTCCGGCATGGCCTCACAGGTTTTGGTATGCGGATCTTGTCCGGATGGCCTCTTGCCAACCGTGGACTCTTCCGTTAAGACCAGACCTTCTGTCTCAAGGTCCTTTTTTCCATCAGGATCTGAAATCCTTAAATTTAAAGTTATGGAGATTGAACGCTTGATTCTTGGTCAAAGAGGTTTCTCTGACTCTGTGATTAATACTATGTTACAGGCTCGTAAATCTGTATCTAGAGAGATATATTATAGAGTCTGGAAGACTTATATTTCTTGGTGTCTTTCTCATCATTTTTCTTGGCATTCTTTTAGAATACCGAGAATTTTACAGTTTCTTCAGGATGGTTTAGATAAGGGTTTGTCCGCAAGTTCCTTGAAAGGACAAATCTCTGCTCTTTCTGTTCTTTTTCACAGAAAGATTGCTATTCTTCCTGATATTCATTGTTTTGTACAAGCTTTGGTTCGTATAAAACCTGTCATTAAGTCAATTTCTCCTCCTTGGAGTTTGAATTTGGTTCTGGGGGCTCTTCAAGCTCCTCCATTTGAACCTATGCATTCATTGGACATTAAATTACTTTCTTGGAAAGTTTTGTTCCTTTTGGCCATCTCTTCTGCCAGAAGAGTTTCTGAATTATCTGCTCTTTCTTGTGAGTCTCCTTTTCTGATTTTTCATCAGGATAAGGCGGTGTTGCGAACTTCTTTTGAATTTTTTACCTAAAGTTGTGAATTCCAACAACATTAGTAGAGAAATTGTGGTTCCTTCATTATGTCCTAATCCTAAGAATTCTACGGAGAAATCGTTGCATTCTTTGGATGTTGTTAGAGCTTTGAAATATTATGTTGAAGCTACTAAATCTTTCCGAAAGACCTCTAGTCTTTTTGTTATCTTTTCCGGTTCTAGAAAAGGCCAGAAAGCTTCTGCCATTTCTTTGGCATCTTGGTTGAAATCTTTAATTCATCTTGCCTATGTTGAGTCGGGTAAAACTCCGCCTCAGAGGATTACAGCTCATTCTACTAGGTCAGTTTCTACTTCCTGGGCGTTTAGGAATGAAGCTTCGGTTGATCAGATTTGCAAAGCAGCAACTTGGTCCTCTTTGCATACTTTTACTAAATTCTACCATTTTGATGTATTTTCTTCTTCTGAAGCAGTTTTTGGTAGAAAAGTACTTCAGGCAGCAGTTTCAGTTTGAATCTTCTGCTTATGTTTTTCATTAAACTTTATTTTGGGTGTGGATTATTTTCAGCAGGAATTGTCTGTCTTTATTTTATCCCTCCCTCTCTAGTGACTCTTGTGTGGAAAGATCCACATCTTGGGTAATCATTATCCCATACGTCACTAGCTCATGGACTCTTGCTAATTACATGAAAGAAAACATAATTTATGTAAGAACTTACCTGATAAATTCATTTCTTTCATATTAGCAAGAGTCCATGAGGCCCGCCCTTTTTTTGTGGTGGTTATGATTTTGTATAAAGCACAATTATTCCAATTCCTTATTTTATATGCTTTCGCACTTTTTTCTTATCACCCCACTTCTTGGCTATTCGTTAAACTGAATTGTGGGTGTGGTGAGGGGTGTATTTATAGGCATTTTGAGGTTTGGGAAACTTTGCCCCTCCTGGTAGGAATGTATATCCCATACGTCACTAGCTCATGGACTCTTGCTAATATGAAAGAAATGAATTTATCAGGTAAGTTCTTACATAAATTATGTTTTTTTGTGTCAGGCTCACAGCCTATACTGTGCCCACTTGCCCAGTGCCACCACTCATATCTTGTTTAATAGTAGTGTAAGTGTACATTTAAAAACAAAAAATAAACTTTTTGGGCTGTGAAACATCAGTCTGCTTTTTTGTGTCAGGCTCACAGCTTATACTGGGCCCACTTGCCAAGTGCCACCACTCATATCTTGTTTAATAGTAGTGTAAGTGTACATTTAAAAACAAAAAAAAACTTTTTGGACAGTGAAAAATCAGTCTGCTTTTTTGTTTCAGGCTCACAGCTTATACTGGGCCCACTTGCCCAGTGCCACCACTCATATCTTGTTTAATAGTAGTGTGTGTACATTTAAAAAAATAAAAACTTTTTGGACTGTGAAACATCAGTCTGCTTTTTTGTGTAAGGCTCACAGCGTATACTGTGCACACTTGCCTAGTGCCACCACTCATATCTTGTTTAATAGTAGTGTAAGTGTACATTTAAAAAAATAAAACTTTTTGGACTGTGAAACATCAGTCTGCTTTTTTGTTTCAGGCTCACAGCTTATACTGGGCTCACTTGCCCAGTGCCACCACTCATATCTTGTTTAATAGTAGTGTGTGTACATTTAAAAAAAAAAAAAAACTTTTTGGACTGTGAAACATCAGTCTGCTTTTTTGTGTAAGGCTCACAGCGTATACTGTGCATACTTGACCAGTGCCACCACTCATATCTTGTTTAATAGTAGTGTAAGTGTACATTTATAAAATAAAAACTTTTTGGACTGTGAAACATCAGTCTGCTTTTTTGTTTCAGGCTCACAGCTTATACTGGGCCCACTTGCCCAGTGCCACCACTCATATCTTGTTTAATAGTAGTGTAAGTGTACATTTAAAAACAAAAAAAAACTTTTTGGACTGTGAAACATCAGTCTGCTTTTTTGTTTCAGGCTCACAGCTTATACTGTGCCCACTTGCCCAGTGCCACCACTCATAGCTTGTTTAATAGTTGTGTAAGTGTACATTTAAAAACAAAAAAACTTTTTGGACTGTGAAACATCAGTCTGCTTTTTTGTTTCAGGCTCACAGCTTATACTGGGCCCACTAGCCCAGTGCCACCACTCATATCTTGTTTAATAGTTGTCAGAGGCAGGCCACCCACAGGTGCCGTCGTGGTCGTGGTGCTGTGATTCCCTTTGGCCCTAGAATAATGCCCAGTGTTCAGAGGCCACGTCCCATGAACTCGAAAAGTTCTGAGGAAATAGTTGGCTTTTTAACACAGGACACCCAATCTTCTATAGCTTCCACTCTGAACCTTGACGCACCATCCTCCTCCAGCTTATCTTCGGGCACCTCTCAAGTTACCACTTGCCCGCCTGCCACCACCACCAACACTAGCACCACAGCCGCTTCACTTGATCTGTCAGAGGAGTTTTTTACACATCAGTTGGAAGAAATGAGTGATGCGCAACCATCATTGACAGAGGATGTAGATAACAGTGATATGTCTCAGTCAGGCAGCATTACAGACATGGACGTACGGTGTGATGATGATGATGTTGTACCCGCTGCTGCTTCCTTAGTTGATTTGTCAGATACAAGTGAAGCGGTTGATGATGACGATGCGTCCGTGGATGTCACGTGGGTGCACGCTAGAAGAGAAGAAGAACAGGGGGAAAGTTCAGATGGGGAGACAGAGAGGAAGAGGAGGAGACGAGTTGGAAGCAGTGGGAGGTTGTCGCAAGGAGCTAGTGGCACAGTCAGACAGCATGCATCGGCACCCGGGGTCAGCTAGACAGCAAGCCAATCAACGTATGCTGTTGCCACCACCAGAATGCCGTCATTGCAGAGCTCAGCAGTGTGGCATTTTTTTTGTGTGCCTGCCTCTGACAACAGTGATGCCATTTGCAACCTGTGCCAAAAGAAACGGAGTCGTGGGAAGTCCAACACCCACCTAGGTACAACTGCTTTGCGAAGGCACATGATCGCACATCACAAACGCCTATGGGATCAACACATGAGTAGAAGCAGCACACAAACTCAAAGCCGCCATCCTCCTCCTGGTCCAGCATCTTCAGCCACGTCAACCACTGCTGTCCTCCTTGCCCCCTCTCAACCATCCGCCACTCCGTCTCTCTTCCGTAGCAGTTCCTGCTCATCTACCCACAGTCAGGTGTCTGTCAAGGACATGTTTGAGCGTAAGAAGCCAATGTCACAAAGTCACCCCCTTGGCCGGCGTCTGACAGCTGGCTTGTCTGAACTCTTAGCCCGCCAGCTTTAACCATACAAGATGGTGGAGTCTGAGGTGTTCAAAAAATTTGTAGCTATTGGGACACCACAGTGGAAGGTACCCGGCCGAAAGTTCTTTGCACAAAAGGCAATCCCCAACCTGTACTCGATTGTGCGAAAGGAAGTAATGGCATGTCTGGCACACAGTGTTGGGGCAAGGGTCCATATGACCACTGATAGCTGGTCTGCAAAGCATGGTCAGGGCAGGTATATCACCTACACTGCGCATTGGGTAAACCTGCTGATGGCTGCCAAGCATGGAATGCGTGGCTCTGCAGAGGAGGAGTTGGTGACACTGCCATGACTTGCAGGCAGGCCTGCTGCCACCTCCTCTACTCCTCCTACTCCATCCTCTTCCATAACCTCCTCGTCTGAGTCCTCTTCTGCTGCTGCGTCTTGCTCCACATAAACGGCACCCCCCCGGTCCCTAGGTACTATTCCACATCCCAGATATGGCAGTGTCACGCCGTCTTGGGGTTGACTTTCCTGAAAGCAGAGAGTCACACCGGACCAGCACTCCTGTCTGCCCTTAACGCACAGGTGGATCAGTGGCTGACTCCGCACCAACTGGAGATTGGCAAAGTGGTTTCTGACAACGGAAGTAATTTGGTGGCGGCATTGAAATTGGGCAAGTTGACACATGTGCCGTGCATGGCACATGTGTGTAATCTGATCGTGCAACGCTTTATGCATAAGTACCCAGGCTTACAGGACGTCCTGAAGCAGGCCAGGAAGGTGTGTGGCCATTTGAGGCGTTCCTACACGGCCATGGCGCACTTTTCCGATATCCAGCGGCGAAACAACATGCCAGTAAGGCGCTTGATTTACGACAGCCCAACACTTTGGAATTCAATACTCCTAATGTTCGACCGCCTGCTCCAACAAGAAAAAGCCGTTAACGACTATTTGTATGCTAGGGAAGCCTCTGCGGAGCTGGGAATTTTTTGCCACGTTACTGGACGCTCATGCGCAATGCCTGTAGGCTCATGCGTCCTTTTGAGGAGGTGACAAACCTAGTCAGTCACACCGAAGGCACCATCAGCGACATCATACCATTTGTTTTCTTCCTGGAGCATGCCCTGCAAAGAGTGCTGGATCAGGCCGTAGATGAGCGGGAAGAGGAAGAGTTGTGGTCACCATCACCACCAGAAGCAGCCTTATCGGCATCGGTTGCTGGACCAGCGGCAATGCTGGAAGAGGATTGTGAGGAAGAGGAGTCAAAGGAGGAATGTGGCTTTGAGGAGGAGGAGGAGGAAGACCAACCACAACAGGCATCCCAGGGTGCTCGTTGTCACCTATCTGGTACCCGTGGTGTTGTACGTGGCTGGGGGGAAGAAGATACCTTCAGTGAGATCACTGAGGACGAGGAACGGGACATGAGTAGCTCGGCATCCAACTTTGCAACATACATTCATTATTTTTTTTCCTCTTTTCACATAATTTATCTCTGAAACTGTGGATTTTCAAATTCTCTGACCTAGAAATGCACACTGCAGACTTCTCAATGCTAACCCTGCTACATATCTTTCCCTAATTGGCTTTAGCAGATAACTTCAAAACAATGCACTTTATACTAACATAATGACTGAGTTTTATATGCATATTGAGTGACCTAATAGAACTTTGGGAAAGTTACCTTCTATCTATTTATATACCTATATCAGTGGAAGTTCGTCAGTATGGATGGCATGCGATCTGCCCTACCTAAAGAAATCCCCTAAAGTCAATTTATTAAAAGAATAAACAAAAGTAAATAAAGCTGAAAACTTGACCCAGCTAACAGATTTTCTTATTCTGACAAAAAGTTTACAAAATGTATATGCAGAACCGTTTCAGCAGTGTATTTAAAGAGATATAAAACCCAATTTTTTTATTTAGTGATTCAGATAGAGCATGCAATTTTAAGCAACTTTCTAATTTACTCCTATAATAAATTTTTCTTCGTTCTCTTGGTATCTTTATTTGAAAAAGTAGGAATGTAAGCTTAGGAGCCGGTCCATTTTTGATTCAGAACCCTGGGTAGCACTTGCTGATTGGTGGCTACATTGGTGTCACAGCCGCCCAGGCGGTGTCCTTCCACATTGTATCAGAAGTGCCTCTGATTGGCTGTCAGCAGATTGACAGCATAGACTCGCCTCTTTAAGAAAAACTTACTTGTGATTTCCTCCAATGCAGGAAACAGAAGTAAAACAAGCAGGAGATCAAGGTAATCAAACTCACTTCTAATAGGAAAACTATGATTCAGAGATGACTGTAATAATTTTTATTATTTTTAGACAGCCATATGCTCAGGGCAAAGTGCATTGGATAATTAGAAAATTATACTGTCTCACAAAGCAGTGGTACAGTAACTTACTTAAAGGGACATAATACTCATATGCTAAATCACTTGAAACTGATGCAGTATAACTGTAAAAAGCTGACAGGAAAATATCACCTGAGCATCTCTATGTAAAAAAGGAAGATATTTTACCTCACAATCTCCTCAGCTCAGCAGAGTAAGTTCTGTGTAAAAAGTTATACTTCACCTGCTCCCAGCTGCAGGTAAAAATAAAAAAAAATGAAGAAATGAACAGCAGCCAATCAGCATCAGCAGTGCTGAGGTCATGAACTCTTACTGTGATCTCATGAGATTTGATTTAACTCTCATGAGATTTCATAGTAAGCTTCCTTTACCTGATTGGTGAAATAATATGAGAGTGCACGAGGCTCATCCCCTAAGCTGTCCTAGGGCTAGGACAGACACACTAAAATGCTGCTTAGAAATCCTTTACAATGGGAGGTTGCTACTGAGGAACTTTTGAGGTAAAATATCTTTCTTTTTTACATAGAGATGTTCAGGAGATATTTTCTAGTCAGCTTTTTACAGCTGTGCTGCATCACTTTCAAGTGTTTAAACATTTGTGTATTATGGCCCTTTAATTGTAAAAACATTTTAATATTTAAATTCCTTGCAATAAATTACAGGAAGCCATTGAACATGTTATTTCCTAAATTGTCAATTAGAGATTTTGAAAAACAAATTATTTGTATTATTTTTTTCATGGCTATTGCTTCACTAACAACTTGCTTAGCTTTAACACTAATGTCCAGTATTTCCCTCAGCCTTTTGCTTTTCCCACTTTGTGCTGTCAAACCATAATCCACACAGGGGAAAGCATAGCAGCAAATCAGCATTAGTTTCCTCTCGTTATCCATATAAAGTTGTCAATAACAATACGTAGTACAAATAAATCCTTTATTTAAAAAAAAAAAAAAAAAAAAAGTTGTTATTTGACACGTGATGCAGTGACAGCTCAAACAAACAAACAAACAAAAACCTTTTATTATATGGTATTCACTGCAGGGGCGGAACTACCGGTGGTGCAGAAGTCACAATTGCGACTGGGCTGGCAGGTCCAACCCTCAGGGCGGCCCCAGCTTCAGCACAATAAAAAAAAAAATTTCAACAAACTTTTTTTTCCCAACTTTAATTTTTTCTTCCATTTTTTTTTCAGCGGCAGTTTTAAATCAGAGTGTTGCTGTGGGTTACCATGGCAACACTCTGAAACATTTGCTCATTTTGCTGCAACAACTATTGTGCGCACTGCCACTCTGTGCGGACCTCTGCATTAGACTTGGAGTCGGAGAGAGGAGAGACCTGCTCCCTACACCCCCCCACACGAGTGGCCCTAGTGGATCCTAAAGAGTGTATCGCTGCCAGCCTGCCATATGGATCTCTCAGATGACCCACACAGGCACAGTAAGTACATTTATGTGTGAGATGGTGGAGTCTTGTCGCCCCAGAAATTGCCCCAGGCGATGGACACGCAAGCCTGGCCAGGCTGGCCCTAATCCCGCTTTCCTCACTGGCTGCTGTGGAACTTCATGTAGCTTGAAGGAAGTTTCTCCCGCACGGCAGCCTGTGAGGGAAGAGGGGCAGCCGCGCAAGAGAAACTATAGGATTAGTTTTGCAATATGCTGACACAGCAGAACACTGGCACATTTCTTACTGAAACATGACTTTGTCCTAAACTGATAACGCAAAGGTTCCAATGTTCACTCATATACAAACTGCAGATAGTAACCTGCACCATGAATGATATAGTAAAAGGATATGTTTTATGTTACACTTTCCTTCAGTGTTTAGTGCTGGCACTTGTGATTAAGCCTCTACAATGTAATTCTGCTTTTCTCCTTTGAGCAATAATGAAATCGCAGTGCAGTCATAGAGGTAATGATACTTACACTCGAACGGTCATTTTCTTGGAGCTCTTATATAGTCTTGAAACATTTTACCCCATTGGCTGCCAAAAAGGGAATCCAGTGAGATACACATTACTAGCAAAACAGAACTCTCTTTTGTTATCCTCTAGTCTAGGTAACAATACTATTATCAATATCATAAATATGCAGGCAGTATCAGATTCTTGCATTACACTGTCAAACTATTGAAAATGATGCATTATTAGTAGTTACAACATGTCTTATATTTTTCATTGTTTACACTTATTTACCTAAATCCCAAAAGAGATGGGTTAATGTTTTAATCAACAAAACAACACAATACAATACAGGTGTATGATATGTGTGGTATATACCCTAATACACAGTACACTGATTGTGGTGCATGTGATTATCATGTTCTACTGTCTCTCTGCTATTTATTGTGTGTGTTGTTGCATACTATTTAGTAACTTGAGTGTGAGTAGCTCTCTGTAGCTCAGTGAGGTAGCTTCACAGGACCATATGGGGACAGGAGATTTGTCTTACGCTCTGAAAAGTTGTGAGTTTAGTTCACTTCAATTTATTTAGTTCACTTTATGATATTGTAATGGGAAACTGAGTCATTTTATTTTGTTAATATTAAGTACCTAACTTTATTGTACTTATTGTATTGTACTTGTTATATTGTGTGTGTGTGTAGTGTGTGTGTGTAGTATGTGTGTGTAGTATGTGTGTAGTGTAGCTGGGGATCTGACATGAGCCTGACGTCCAATCTAAAGCTTATATAAATTATCCAAAAGCACATAAGATAAAATATAATGCTCAAAAAGAGTGATTTTAATTCTTTCTCCATGCCACTAGTTTTTAATCAGGCACTATGTGTTTGCTACTCCAGTGGCTCATTTATAAATATATTTGCTTAGAATACACAATTATTTCTAGCATTTATTTTCTCCTTTAAAAACATTATGGTATTGGATGAGGTAGTAATTGCAACGGTTAATATATATTTGTGTAAACAGCACAGTCAGATAGATTTTATATATATATATATATATATATATATATATATATATATATATATATATACAGTATATGTATGTGTGTGTGCATACAGCATAGTCAGCTATATATATGTGTGTGTGTGTGTGTGTGCAACACACACAAAAATGTTTTTTTTTTCTTCCTGTGTTAAATGTTGGGGGGGGGGGGGAAACGTATTAAATTCAATTTGTTTTAAGGGGGGCAGGGGGCCCTGCTTGGATTCTTGCACCTGGGCCCTATGGTTTCTAGTTACGCTATTTCACTGCTTTATAAAGGAAAGTATATAGGGAAAGTAACTAGCAGATTCAGCATCAATGTGTGACATATTTAGAGGGAGATTTACAAATTAGTGGATGCTGCTATCACCCCTCGTAGTTTTCTTTGCTTAACCCATCCGCCACCTTTTAAGGATTGGCCCCGAATGTGCAGGGGGCGGCATTGCACAAGCATTTCTTGTGAAATGCTTGTGCAATGTTAAATGCCAACAGCGTATGCTGTCAGCATTTAGCGATGCAGGGCGGACATGATTCGCTATCATGTCCGCCTGGCGTTTGGTAAATAGACCCCTTAGTCTGGTAGGTACCCAGTTTGATCTTTACTGATGCAAGAAATGTATTACAAGTTGGCTTACTTCATCTTACACCAATTACCTGAGGCAGCTATATAACCTGTTTTGTGTATGTATGTGTGTGAGAGAATGTATGTAAATGTGCATGTGTGTGAGTATGGTATATTTGTGTGCATAAGCATGTGCGTTTGAGTGTGCATGTGTGTGACAGCATGAATGCATGTGAGAATTTGTGTGTGTCCATGTTATTGTGTATGTTTGTGCCTAAATGTGTGAAAATGTACAAAAGTATGTGAGTTAATTTTGTTTGGGGCACGTCGGAGGTGCTGGGTGGGTTATCACACCAGAGTTAAATTTGGGGGAGCCTAGGTCCTAATGTCCCCAGCTGCCACTGATTGCTATCTATCTATCTATCTATCTATCTATCTATCTATCTATCTATCTCTATCAGTAGTGGACTTACTCAACAGAGGGCCCTATTGCAAAGGTATTTGGGCCCTGTCACGAGAGGTGTGGTCACCCAGTGCCACCTCTGCCCATGATACCCTAGAGGACAAGGGTAACAAGTGTTAATTACCCTCAAAGGGAGCTGTTTGGGAGGGATAAGGTAGGGGATCAGGGGGTGGGAGGGTAATCTCTACTCTACAGATAAAATTACCATTACAAGCTACCTGATTAACCCATTCACTGCATGGAATAATAGAAATGTGGTTCACATCTGCAATTAGCGGCATTCTTATTACCAAAATGGCAAAGTCATGTATGTCTACTATTTCTGGGCAAAGGGGATCCCAGAGATGCTTTTACAATCATTTGTGTCATGATTGCACAAGCAGTATGCAAATAATTTCAATAAGAAACCCAAAGTTTGTGAAAAAGTTGCCAATTTTTTTTATATACGGTAATTGCATTTGGCGGTGAAATGGTGTCATGAAATATAGCAAAATGGGACTAGATCCATACCTTGGGTTGTCTATATGAAAAAAATATATATAGTTCTGACAGGTAAATAAAGAATGCTGTATTTTTGTTTAAATTGAGTAATAGCAAAAAGGCTAAAAATTATCCAGTATTTTGGGAAAGTTCTTCTCTGAAATTCCCGGTAGTGAAGGGGTTAAGATTACTAAATTTTCATGTACACTAACCCGACCACATTAAAATCTAAATCTTGAAACACAATGTGCAACCCTCATGTTTTACATTCCTATGTTTTTCACATGGAAAATAATGTACTTTTAATTATTATATATATATATATATATATATATATATATCTGATACTCATTTAAAATACATATCTATACATATATATCTATAGGAATAGATGTATAGGTATATGCAGATATATATTGGAATACGTATTTAAGAATCAAAAGGACATATTCTGCTATGTGAAGAAGATTGGAATGTGAAATATTAATAATTCATGTCAGGCTTAGTGCTCTTGAATATACATGGTTGGGTTAGTGCGTGAGTATGAGTGTTAGTTTTTTTTGCAGTTTTTGTGCTCCATTGACTTCTACAGGAGAAAACGTTAACGCAGTCGGGATATTTGTTTGCGCGCGTCGGGTTTATGTTTGCATGAAAACTTTTTACTTTCAACTTGTAATTCGAGAGCTACCCAACGCGTGCAAAAAGCCTCCATCTAGCGAAGTTAAAGGAATGGTCTAGTCAAAATTAAACTTGCATGATTCAGATAGAGCATGCAATGTTATCCATTTTTTCTTCGTTCTCTTGGTATATTTATTTGAATGTACGTTTAGGAGCCGGCCCATTTTTGGTTCAGAACCTGGGTAGTGCTTGCTGATTGGTGGCTTTATTTAGACACCAATCAGAAAGTGCTACCCAGGTCCTGAACCAAAAATGGGCAGGCTCCAATGCTTTCATTCCTGCTTTTTCAAATAAAGATTCCAAGGGAACGAAGAAAAATTGATAATAGGAGTAAATTAGAAGGTTGCATGCTCTATCTGAATAATAAAAGTTTAATTTTGACTAGAGTATCCCTTTAACATGGGAGTGGGATCGCTACTTTGCTTTCCACTCATAATCTAGCCCATAGTCAATGAAGACACACAATTGCAAAACAAATTATCTTACAAAATAAAATGATTAAATACACAGAAAAGCTTAAACTTACAGGACTGCGAACCTGGCGAACCCAAGCAGGCAGTTTTTCGTCGTTGAAAATTAAGATTTCTTTCATGTAATTAGCAAGAGTCCATGAGCTAGTGACGTATGGGATATACATTCCTACCAGGAGGGGCAAAGTTTCCCAAACCTCAAAATGCCTATAAATACACCCCTCACCACACCCACAATTCAGTTTTACAAACTTTGCCTCCTATGGAGGTGGTGAAGTAAGTTTATGCTAGATTCTACGTTGATATGCGCTCCGCAGCAAGTTGGAGCCCGGTTTTCCTCTCAGCGTGCAGTGAATGTCAGAGGGATGTGAGGAGAGTATTGCCTATTTGAATGCAGTGATCTCCTTCTACGGGGTCTATTTCATAGGTTCTCTGTTATCGGTCGTAGAGATTCATCTCTTACCTCCCTTTTCAGATCGACGATATACTCTTATTTATATACCATTACCTCTGCTGATTTTCGTTTCAGTACTGGTTTGGCTTTCTACAAACATGTAGATGAGTGTCCTGGGGTAAGTAAATCTTATTTTCTGTGACACTCTAAGCTATGGTTGGGCACTTTATTTATAAAGTTCTAAATATATGTATTCAAACATTTATTTGCCTTGACTCAGGATGTTCAACATTCTTTATTTTCAGACAGTCAGTTTCATATTTGGGATAATGCATTTGAATCAATCTTTTTTTCTTACCTTAAAATTTGACTCTTTTTTCCCTGTGGGCTGTTAGGCTCGCGGGGGCTGAAAATGCTTCATTTTATTGCGTCATTCTTGGCGCGGACTTTTTTGGCGCAAAAAATCTTTTCTGTTTCCGGCGTCATACGTGTCGCCGGAAGTTGCGTCATTTTTTGACGTCCTTTTGCGCCAAAAATGTCGGCGTTCCGGATGTGGCGTCATTTTTGGCGCCAAAGAGCATTTAGGCGCCAAATAATGTGGGCGTCTTATTTGGTGCTAAAAAATATGGGCGTCGCTTTTGTCTCCACATTATTTCAGTCTCATTTTTTCTTTGCTTCTGGTTACTAGAAGCTTGTTTATTGGCATTTTTTCCCATTCTTGAAACTGTCATTTAAGGAATTTGATCAATTTTGCTTTATATGTTGTTTTTTCTCTTACATATTGCAAGATGTCTCACGTTGCATCTGAGTCAGAAGATACTTCAGGAAAATCGCTGTCTAGTGCTGGAACTACCAAAGCTAAGTGTATCTGCTGTAAACTTTTGGTAGCTATTCCTCCGGCTGTTGTTTGTATTAATTGTCATGACAAACTTGTTAAAGCAGATAATATTTCCTTTAGTAATGTACCATTGCCTGTTGCAGTTCCTTCAACATCTAAGGTGCAGAATGTTCCTGATAATATAAGAGATTTTGTTTCTGAATCCATCAAGAAGGCTATGTCTGTTTTTTCTCCTTCTAGTAAACATAAAAAATCTTTTAAAACTTCTCTCTCTACAGATGAATTTTTAAATGAACATCATCATTCTGATTCTGATGACTCTTCTGGTTCAGAGGATTCTGTCTCAGAGATTGATGCTGATAAATCTTCATATTTATTTAAAATGGAATTTATTCGTTCTTTACTTAAAGAAGTACTAATTGCTTTAGAAATAGAGGATTCTGGTCCTCTTGATACTAATTCTAAACGTTTAGATAAGGTATTTAAATCTCCTGTGGTTATTCCAGAAGTTTTTCCTGTTCCTAATGCTATTTCTGAAGTAATTTCCAGAGAATGGGATAAATTGGGTAATTCATTTACTCCTTCTAAACGTTTTAAGCAATTATATCCTGTGCCGTCTGACAGATTAGAATTTTGGGACAAAATCCCTAAAGTTGATGGGGCTATTTCTACCCTTGCTAAACGGACTACTATTCCTACGTCAGATGGTACTTCGTTTAAGGATCCTTTAGATAGGAAAATTGAATCCTTTCTAAGAAAAGCTTATCTGTGTTCAGGTAATCTTCTTAGACCTGCTATATCATTGGCTGATGTTGCTGCAGCCTCAACTTTTTGGTTGGAGACTTTAGCGCAACAAGTAACAGATCATGATTCTCATAATATTATTATTCTTCTTCAGCATGCTAATAATTTTATCTGTGATGCCATCTTTGATATTATTTGATGTCAGGTTTATGTCTCTAGCTATTTTAGCTAGAAGAGCTTTATGGCTTAAAACTTGGAATGCTGATATGGCTTCAAAATCAACTCTACTTTCCATTTCGTTCCAGGGTAACAAATTATTTGGTTCTCAGTTGAATTCTATTATCTCAACTGTTACTGGTGGGAAATGAACTTTTTTACCACAGGATAAAAAATCTAAGGGTAAAAACAGGGCTAACAATCGTTTTCGTTCCTTTCGTTTCAACAAAGAACAAAAGCCTGATCCTTCATCCTCAGGAGCAGTTTCAGTTTGGAAACCATCTCCAGTCTGGAATAAATCCAAGCCTTCTAGAAAGGCAAAGCCTGCTTCTAAGTCCACATGAAGGTGCGGCCCTCATTCCAGCTCAGCTGGTAGGGGGCAGGTTACGTTTTTTCAAAGAAATTTGGATCAATTCTGTTCACAATCTTTGGATTCAGAACATTGTTTCAGAAGGGTACAGAATTGGTTTCAAGATGAGACCTCCTGCAAAGAGATTTTTTCTTTCCCGTGTCCCAGTAAATCCAGTGAAAGCTCAAGCATTTCTGAATTGTGTTTCAGATCTAGAGTTGGCTGGAGTAATTATGCCAGTTCCAGTTTTGGAACAGGGGATGGGGTTTTATTCGAATCTCTTCATTGTACCAAAGAAGGAGAATTCCTTCAGACCAGTTCTGGATCTAAAAATATTGAATCGTTATGTAAGGATACCAACGTTCAAAATGGTAACTGTAAGGACTATCTTGCCTTTTGTTCAGCAAGGGCATTATATGTCCACAATAGATTTACAGGATGCATATCTGCATATTCTAATTCATCCAGATCATTATCAGTTCCTGAGATTCTCTTTTCTGGACAAGCATTACCAGTTTGTGGCTCTGCCGTTTGGCCTAGCTACAGCTCCAAGAATTTTTACAAAGGTTCTCGGTGCCCTTCTGTCTGTAATCAGAGAACAGGGTATTGTGGTATTTCCTTATTTGGACGATATCTTGGTACTTGCTCAGTCTTTACATTTAGCAGAATCTCATACAAATCAACTTGTGTTGTTTCTTTAAGATCATGGTTGGAGGATCAATTCATCAAAAAGTTCATTGATTCCTCAGACAAGGGTAACCTTTCTGGGTTTCCAGATAGATTCAGTGTCCATGACTCTGTCTTTAACAGACAAGAGACGTCTGAAATTGATTTCAGCTTGTCGAAACCTTCAGTCACAATCATTCCCTTCGGTAGCCTTATGCATGGAAATTCTAGGTCTTATGACTGCTGCATCGGACGCGATCCCCTTTGCTCGTTTTCACATGCGACCTCTTCAGCTCTGTATGCTGAATCAATGGTGCAAGGATTACACAAAGATATCTCAATTAATATCTTTAAAACCGATTGTACGACACTCTCTAACGTGGTGGACAGATCACCATCGTTTAATTCAGGGGGCTTCTTTTGTGCTTCCGACCTGGACTGTAATTTCAACAGATGCAAGTCTCACAGGTTGGGGAGCTGTGTGGGGATCTCTGACGGCACAAGGAGTTTGGGAATCTCAGGAGGTGAGATTACCGATCAATATTTTGGAACTCCGTGCAATTTTCAGAGCTCTTCAGTCTTGGCCTCTTCTGAAGAGAGAATCGTTCATTTGTTTTCAGACAGACAATGTCACAACGGTGGCATACATCAATCATCAAGGAGGGACTCACAGTCCTCTGGCTATGAAAGAAGTATCTCGAATTCTGGTTTGGGCGGAATCCAGCTCCTGTCTAATCTCTGCGGTTCATATCCCAGGTATAGACAATTGGGAAGCGGATTATCTCAGTCGCCAAACGTTGCATCCGGGCGAATGGTCTCTTCACCCAGAGGT
Organism: Bombina bombina; assembly: GCF_027579735.1. Classification (NCBI taxonomy): domain Eukaryota; kingdom Metazoa; phylum Chordata; class Amphibia; order Anura; family Bombinatoridae; genus Bombina; species Bombina bombina. Next base: position 277,637,014 of record NC_069500.1, on the reverse strand, counting down.
ATTTCTTCAGATTGTTCAAATGTGGGAGCTTCCAGAAATAGATCTGATGGCGTCTCATCTAAACAAGAAACTTCCCAGGTATCTGTCCAGATCCCGGGATCCTCAGGCGGAAGCAGTGGATGCATTATCACTTCCTTGGAAGTATCATCCTGCTTATATCTTTCCGCCTCTAGTTCTTCTTCCAAGAGTAATCTCCAAGATTCTGAAGGAATGCTCGTTTGTTCTGCTGGTAGCTCCGGCGTGGCCTCACAGGTTTTGGTATGCGGATCTTGTTCGGATGGCCTCTTGCCATCCGTGGACTCTTCCGCTACGACCAGACCTTCTGTCGCAAGGTCCTTTTTTCCATCAGGATCTCAAATCCTTAAATTTAAAGGTATGGAGATTGAACGCTTGATTCTTGGTCAAAAAGGTTTCTCTGACTCTGTGATTAATACTATGTTACAGGCTCGTAAATCTGTATCCAGAGAGATATATTGTAGAGTCTGGAAGACTTATATTTCTTGGTGTCTTTCTCATCATTTTTCTTGGCATTCTTTTAGAATTCCGAGAGTTTTACAGTTTCTTCAGGATGGTTTAGATAAAGGTTTATCCGCAAGTTCTTTGAAAGGACAAATCTCTGCTCTTTCTGTTCTTTTTCACAGAAAGATTGCTAATCTTCCTGATATTCATTGTTTTGTACAAGCTTTGATTCGTATAAAACCTGTCATTAAGTCAATTTCTCCTCCTTGGAGTTTGAATTTGGTTCTGGGGGCTCTTCAAGCTCCTCTGTTTGAACCTATGCATTCATTGGACATTAAATTACTTTCTTGGAAAGTTTTGTTCCTTTTGGCAATCTCTTCTGCCAGAAGAGTTTCTGAATTATCTGCTCTTTCTTGTGAGTCTCCTTTTCTGATTTTTCATCAGGATAAGGCAGTGTTGCGAACTTCTTTTGAATTTTTACCTAAAGTTGTGAATTCCAACAACATTAGTAGAGAAATTGTGGTTCCTTCATTATGTCCTAATCCTAAGAATTCTAAGGAGAAATCGTTGCATTCTTTGGATGTTGTTAGAGCTTTGAAATATTATGTTGAAGCTACTAAGTCTTTTCGAAAGACTTCTAGTTTATTTGTTATCTTTTCCGGTTCTAGAAAAGGCCAGAAAGCTTCTGCCATTTCTTTGGCATCTTGGTTGAAATCTTTAATTCATCTTGCCTATGTTGAGTCGGGTAAAACTCCGCCTCAAAGGATTATAGCTCATTCTACTAGGTCAGTTTCTACTTCCTGGGCGTTTAGGAATGAAGCTTCGATTGATCAGATTTGCAAAGCAGCAACTTGGTCCTCTTTGCATACTTTTACTAAATTCTACCATTTTGATGTATTTTCTTCTTCTGAAGCAGTTTTTGGTAGAAAAGTACTTCAGGCAGCGGTTTCAGTTTGAATCTTCTGCTTATGTTTTTCATTAAACTTTATTTTGGGTGTGGATTATTTTCAGCAGGATTTGGCTGTCTTTATTTTATCCCTCCCTCTCTAGTGACTCTTGCGTGGAAAGATCCACATCTTGGGTAATCATTATCCCATACGTCACTAGCTCATGGACTCTTGCTAATTACATGAAAGAAAACATAATTTATGTAAGAACTTACCTGATAAATTCATTTCTTTCATATTAGCAAGAGTCCATGAGGCCCGCCCTTTTTTGTGGTGGTTATGATTTTTGTATAAAGCACAATTATTCCAATTCCTTATTTTATATGCTTTCGCACTTTTTTCTTATCACCCCACTTCTTGGCTATTCGTTAAACTGAATTGTGGGTGTGGTGAGGGGTGTATTTATAGGCATTTTGAGGTTTGGGAAACTTTGCCCCTCCTGGTAGGAATGTATATCCCATACGTCACTAGCTCATGGACTCTTGCTAATATGAAAGAAATGAATTTATCAGGTAAGTTCTTACATAAATTATGTTTTTATTACTTATCTCTCTTACCTCTCACTGGGGGCAAGATAACAGTTATGCGTGAGCAATATCGAGTTAATCATGGCTGTTTGTGCACGTCGGCTGTAGTACTCTTATTACAAGTTGAAAGTAAATGCGATTGCTTGAGCACAATTTAATTTAATGCGCGTCGGGATGGCGAGAGATTGGTGAGAGTTAATAAATAAGAAAGTACCTGTTTAGATGTAATGAACTCTCTTTGTGCAACTCAATGTCTTACTCCAAGACACTTACAAACTTCACACATACTGCAACTGCAATTGCCATGACTTGCTAAGCTCTGATACGATTATACTGTCCAGTTTTTGAGTAATATCAGTCAGATGGTCATAATTAACAGAAATAAGAAATGAGTCCTAAGAAAACACAAGGTCTAAGGAAACAATGGAGATGGCACCTTCTTATCACACATGGAAAAAAAGACACAGGGAAATTTAAACTGCAAAAGGTATTAACATAACAAACCACAGAATTAAAGGGACAGTCAAGTCCAATTTTTTTTTTCATGATTTAAATAGAGCATGCAATTTTAAACAACTTCCCAATTTACTTTTATCACCAATTTTGCTTTGTTCTCTTGGTATTCTTAGTTGAAAGCTAAACCTAGGAGGTTCATATGCTAATTTCTTAGACCTTGAAGACTGCCTCTAATCTGAATACATTTTGACCACTAGAGGGCATTAGTTCACATGTTTCATATAGATAACATTGAGCTCATGCACGTAAAGTGACCTAGGAGTGAGCACTGATTGGCCAAACTGCATGTCTGTCAAAAGAACTGAAATAAGGGGGCAGTCAGCAGAAGCTTAGATACAAGATAATTACAGAGGTAAAACGTGTATTATTATAACTGTGTTGGTTATGCAAAACTGGGGAATGGGTAAGGGATTATCTTTCTTTTTAAACAACAAAAGTTCTGGTGTTGACTATCCCTTTAAGGATTTGAGAGAGTACAAAAGGCATTTATACTGGGTATTGCAGAGGAGGAGAGAGAGAGGATGAAGGCAACATTGTCCTGCAATCACAGTAACATAGCTGGGGAGATAGGAGACAGAGCAGTGAATGCATGCAATGAGTAACATAGTAACATAGTAGATAAGGTTGAAAGAAGACTGAAGTCCATCGAGTTCAACCTATACAAATCTAAAATACTTACAAAAAGCTCCAGTTAAGCTTAAATAACCCCATTAAAATGTGACCCATTTAATACTAGCAATCATATCCATGAATTTTGTTTATATACAGAAATTTATCCAGACTATTTTTAAATGTATCTATGGTATTGGCATTCACTACCTCCTTTGGTAATGAGTTCCACAATTTTATTGCTCTTACAGTGAAAAAACGTTTCTGTTGCAGGAGATTAAATCTCCTTTCCTCCAACCTTTAAATTATGACCTCTTGCCAGAAACAATTTTCTTGGAATAAACAGAGCTTCTGCCATCTCTGTATATGGGCCTTGAATATATTTATATAAAGTAATCATGTCACCTCTCAAGCGCCTTTTTTCTAAAGAAAACAGACCCAGTTTGGCTAGCCTCTCCTCATAGGTTAATTTCTCCAATCCCCTTATTAGCTTTGTGGCCCTTCTCTGAACTTTTTCTAGTTCTGCAATATCTTTTTTAGCAATTGGTCCCCAGAACTGCACTCCAAACTCAAGGTGAGGTCTTACCAGGGCTTTATATAATGACAGAATTATGCTTTCCTCCCTTGAATCAATGCCTCTTTTAATACATGCTAGTATCTTATTAGCCTTTGAAGCCGCTGCCCTGCATTGTGCACCCAGTTTTAGCTTGTTATCTATTACTACTCCCAAATCCCTTTCCTCCTGTGTTTGGCTAAGTCTTGTCCCATTTAAAAAATACGTAGCCTGCTTATTTTTACTTCCAAAATGTAGAACCTTGCATTTTTCCGTATTAAATCTCATTTACCATTCACTTGCCCATAGTTCTAATTTTAGCAAATCCCTTTTTTAAAGAGAGTTCATCCTGCTCTGACCTTATGACCTTACTTAACTTAGTATCATCTGCAAAAATAGAGATGTCGCTATTTAATCCTTGCTCCAAGTCATTTATAAAAATATTAAAAAGAACAGGGCCCAGTACTGATCCCTGGGGGACGCCACTGATTACCTTTGTCCAATCTGAGTATGATCCATTTACTACTACTCGTTGCTCCCTATCTTTTATCCAGTTATTAATCCATGAGCTAACATTTTCAGATATTCCCAGTCCCTTAATTTTGTGCATTAATCTCTCATGTGGCACTGTATCAAATGCCTTTGCAAAATCTAAGTATATCACATCAACTGATTCCCCTTTATCTATATTTTTACTTACTTCCTCGTAGAATCTAATTAGATTAGTTTGACATGATCTATTTCTCCTAAAGCCATGCTGATTAGAACTCATAATCTTGTTTACACGAATATGCTCATCAATATAATCCCTTATAATCCCTTCAAATATCTTCCCCACTATTGATGTCAGACTAACTAGTCTATAGCTTCCTGGATCATCCCTGCTTCCCTTTTTGAAGAGTGGCACCACATCAGCTTTACGCCAATCCTGGGGTACCATGCCTGAGGATAATGAGTCTTGAAAAATTAAGAGTAAAGGTTTGTCTATAACAGTGCTAAGTTCCCTTAACACCCTTGGGTGTATTCCATCTGGGCCTGGAGTTTTATTTACCTTAATATTTTCCAGTTTTTTCCTGATATCCTCTAAACAAAACCCAGTTAGTGGTATGGCCTGGCATGTTCTATTCTGTTCCAAAGTATGATTCAATGGTTCCTCTCTTGTGTATACTGAAGAAAAAAACTGGTTTAGTACCTCAGCCTTCTCCCTGTCATTATTTATCATGCTACCCTCGACGCATTTTAATGTACCTATATTATCCTTCTTAGATTTTTTGCTATTTATGTACTTAAAGAACCTTTTAGGGTTAGACTTAGAATCCTTGGCAATTCATTTTTCATTTTCAATTTTGGCTAATTTGATTGCTTTTTTGCATGTTTTATTACATTCCTTATAAATATTGTATGCTGAGTCTGTACTATTTTCTTTTAATAATTTAAATGCCCTACGTTTTTTCCTAATTTCTCTTAACACATTTTTATTTAGCCATAACGGCTTTGTTTTTTTATTTTTATTTTTATAACCATATGGTATGTGTTGATATGTATATTTATTTAACACATTTTTAAATATTATCCATTTATTCTCTGTATTTTTATTAGAAAATACATTGTCCCAATTTATATTATTTAATGATTTCCTTAAATCGTTGAATTTCGCTTTCTTGAAATTAAAAGTCTTAGTTAAGCCTTTAAAACATTGCATTTGAAAATAGATTTCAAATGTGACCATGTTATGATCACTGTTACCCAAATGTTCTTTAACTTCTATGTTTGATATTATATCTGTATTGTTTGATAGCACTAAATCCAATATAGCTTTACTCCTAGTTGGCTCCTCTATTAATTGTGACAAGAAGTTATCCCTGAGAACATTTAAAAAATCTATCCCCCTTAGCTGAATTACTAGTTTCATTGGCCCAGTTTATATCAGGGTAGAACGTCTATGTCTGATAAATATATTATATATATGTAACACCCTTTCCTGACCTTCCCTGAGGTGGGTGATAGTGTAATGCTTTCTACCTGTTTTGTGTATGAGAACTAAGCCTCCGCAGAGTGGGAGTAGGAGGGGGGTTGAAATCAGGTATATAAGGGATGCCTGTATGACGCAGTGCCTCCACCTATAGGGGACACCCTAGAATAATAGGGTGTGGGGTCCTATAAGATTTTAGTACAAAAAGAAAACAAGTAATAATCACACAAGAAATCTTCAAATAAAATGTTGCTTTGATTATTATAAAGTGTTTAACCAATAACATGCAGTGCAACAAATACAAATAATAATATTAATCACAATATCTTCTTATGACATCAGTATACCTTTTTTTAATTCAGAAGTCCTTCATGAGCTCATGAAATAATAACATAACTGTTGTTGTAAAATACTTTGAGGTGGTGCTGTACAATGCAATTTCATATACTAAATAGAATTTAGTTGAGGTAATTATCTCTTGCTGCTTGTGAACGAAGCTAGAGAGCGCTGCTTGTGATCGATGCAGTGCTCAAGAAAACTTCTCCTCAGAAATACTGAATAACATAAGTCTCTACCTTATTACTGAATTTCAGCAATCCACTTGCCTTATACTGCAAAGTCAGTCACTCTTTTACTACAAACAGCTGCAGAAATCTCACAGTTATGCCCTTATGTAATGTAGCTTTATAAATCCAGTCAGTGTATTTGTGCAAACTGTTCAGGCAGAATAACTTATAGGATATTCTCTGGGTTATATCTTTAATATACATCACACTCAGTTACTTCCTCATGTAATGCAGCTGTGCAATCCATTTAGTGTATTTATGCAAACTGTTCAGGCAGAATAACTTATAGGATATTCTCTGGGTTATCTCTTTAATATACATCACACTCAGTTACTTCCTTATGTAATGCAGCTGTGCAATCCATTTAGTGTATTTATGCAAACTGTTTAGGCAGAATAACTTATAGGATATTCTCTGGGTTATCTCTTTAATATACAACAACTCTGTAGCACATCACACTAAGTTACTTCCTTAAGTAATGCAGCTGTGCAATCCATTTAGTGTATTTATGCAAACTGTTCAGGCAGAATAACTTATAGGATATTCTCTGGGTTATCTCTTTAATATACATCACACTCAGTTACTTCCTTATGTAATGCAGCTGTGCAATCCATTTAGTGTATTTATGCAAACTGTTTAGGCAGAATAACTTATAGGATATTCTCTGGGTTATCTCTTTAATATACAACAACTCTGCAGCACATCACACTCAGGTACTTCCTTATGTAATGCAGCTGTGCAATCCATTTAGTGTATTTATGCAAACTGTTCAGGCAGAATAACTTATAGGATATTCTCTGGGTTATCTCTTTAATATACATCACGCTCAGTTACTTCCTTATGTAATGCAGCTGTGCAATCCATTTAGTGTATTTATGCAAACTGTTTAAGCAGAATAACTTCTAGAATATTCTCTGGGTTATCTCTTTAATATACAACAACTCTGCAGCACATCAGATATGACTAGTATATCTTTTCTCTTGCATTTAGTTAACATGAAGTTATGGAGATCTTAAAACAGCAGATAATGGCTGACACTCACTGTACAAATAAAAGGTTCTGCAGCAGCCACATGTAGCAATGTCTGAACTGTCTCTGGAATCCATGCATTAGTCTGAATAACTTCTTTCAGCTTGGAAACAGCAACTTTCTTCCCCCATCTCCAAATCTGTGCAAAGCTCCACACTTCTCTTACCACCTAAGAAATCTACTCAGCACTAACAACTCCTCCCCCTTCCCAGATGGCATTTATCTTCCTCAATACAACTATTACAGCAGCCATCTTGGGTAAGGGCAAGGTCCTTACATATATATCAGTATTGTATACATTATTGTCTATATATTATAGTCTCCTTGTCTGTATTTTGTACACTTCACACTTGCAACTATAAATTGCCTGACAGTGGCTATATACATATGCTCTTATACATACACATGGGGAAAAGGAAATATTTTTCAGTAATGTAACATGTTCACCTTGCTGGATACATTAAAGCCCCCACCTCATCATTAGATAAGAACTAACAAGCCTACTGTATTTGGCTATATCTATGTGACCCACTTTGCTCATCTGAAGTTCCATGTTGTAGACAAAGCAAATCGATTAACTCCATTTATGCTTAGTTGCAGTATTGCGTCTCTTAAAACCTCTAAAATAAGTTGAAATCTGTTGAGCTTGATGATTCAGACAGCACACATGATGCCACAGGGTCATACAGCCTAGCATACATACTTTAATTTATGAAAACGTGATATATAAATATAAATTGGGCTAGACTAACAACTAACTGAGCTAAGTGACCAGAAAGGAGGATTCTTTACCAATTAAGGCTAATTCAATACATTTTCATTTAGAAGGAAGATTTAATGACTAGTGAAATTAATCATTTTGAGAAATGGGTCACATTCATTTTTAGTAAGGAGTTTACTGGGTTCTGGTTTCCAGTACTGATTAATTTATCTAGCAATAATACAAGGGGTTAGTATTCTATTTCCTCAGGAGTAACAAGCGGGGCAAGAAACCTGTCTATCCTTTTCTCTTCATCCTGAGTGTCTAATAAGCTGCTGTTTGTCAAATGTGTAGCTCAAAGGTTTGTAGTAATTACTGAAACCCGTGAGACTTCTATTTCTGACACATGCCAATTATTATACTTCAGTGGGCTGTGTTTAATAGCCATGCCCACCAATTACGTATTAATGAGTACTTGACTTGCTGAATTATTTAAATCATTAGTCTCACGTTTGTACATTTTTATATTATTTTAACAGCATTTGTTATGGTTGAGAACAAAGATCCAAGAGCGCCAACAACAAAGAGTCAAATAGACCCACTATTTAGAAATGCAGGTTAAAAAATAATAATGAATAAACACTATAGATTCCCAGGGTCTAATACTTAATCATAAATATATCACATATACATATATAATTAATCCTGGAAAGAAGAAAGAATATATACTCTTTCCAAGTTAATGTGCAACAAAGATAGATATAAACTGATTATTTTGTAATGATAGTTCAGAAAAAAGTCCGCAATTTTCCTCCACACTGTCCTGCTGCTCCTTATATTCCACTGGTGTACAGTCCGTGGTAGCAAAAATGAAAAGGATCCCTGTCAAAAGACACAAGAAAACAGGAGCGCAACTCCGTGCACCAAAAAGTACACGGATGATCTAAGTGTAGATTTAAGACAATTTAATGGTGATAATATATATAAAAACATCCAAACAAATGATTCCAAACTCACATAGTAACCCTCAAACATATGAGGTATGTCAGCACACAAATGAGGGGAATGTATGTCCCACTGTTGGGCTTTTCCTCTCTCTCTCCCAGATTATTCGATAGCCAGCGGGTAAACCCTCTCATGGAAAACGGACCCTCTCTGTTCACAATGCGATAGACACTGTACTGCAAATAGCCGGCTCCAGTCCAGGTCCTAACACAAGCGTCAGAGTACGTCCTACGTAGCGTAAAGTGGGCGTGGCCTAACGCGTTTCGCGAGGCTCCTCCTCGCTTCGTCAGAGGCAATGCCCACATTGCTTCTTACAGCTTATTTATATCCCTCTATCTTGCGTGAGCGATATACATATGCTAATGTCCCAATCTATAGGTAGGCTGTTTCTATCACATACAAATGAGATAATCCCTATGGTTATACATGATCCACCTAATCTAATAGCAATTAAAATATACATACATCAAATACATTGCATACAAATTTCATAAAATATCACAGAACTGCTTTATATGTAAGAAATATTCTAAAAAAACAAAGCAAATAAATGTTCAAAGGCTAGTTAAAACACATACATAAATATAAAAAATAGTACATGTGCTTAAGTAATAGGTTAAAAACTCATAAATATAATCTATCTATTTACACCTGCTAAAAAGGATACAAATATATAAACATACCAATTTTTACTGCCCACTAAGAATTAATCTAAGGAAGAAATATATGATCACTAAAATTGATAGTGCATATTATAAAAGATAGAATAATGAAGATATATATATAAGGCACTAAATAAAACCTATTTAGACACTTCTATATAGAAACTCTCATAGGGAAAGTATAAATTTCTAAGAGATCTAGGGAGACTAAACCCCAGCTGGAATCAGGGCTCCACATATATGGTTATAATTTATTTCTAGAGCCCTGAATAATCTACTTTCCCTTTAGAGATGCATTATACATATAAGAACATAGTTACTAGGAGAGGTAAATTTCTATTAAGGGGCTAAATGACGTAAAATTGACTAAAAGTACCTTTGAGAGGTAGCTAAATATTGATCATGTATCCAGAAATGCTGCTAAATCTATGTCTCTATTCATACCTCCTGGACCCACAGCTTCAAGCTTGTGGATCCAGTAGGTCTCCCGTTGCCTTAAAAGAAGTAGTCTATCTCCTCCCCTAATGGGGTTTTTTACATGTTCAATTGCTAAAACACTCAAACCTGTTTTATCGCCATCATGGGCTTCAAGAAAGTGTGCTGGTACACCATGATTATCTAAACCGTTCTCTATGTTTCTCAGGTGCTCGTTAAATCTGGTCTTCACGGGTCGTTTCGTGCGACCTACGTAGATTTTGTCACACGAACACCTTAAAAGATAGACAACATAGCATGTTTTACAATTCATCATACATCTGATTTTAAATGTATCATCACCTTTTTTCCTTCCAAAGGTACCATTATTCTTTTCCATATGGGCACAGCAATTACAATTCTTCCTACCACACTTGAAAAATCCCTCTGAGTTTTTCTTTAGCCAATTTGTGGATTTCTCCGACTTCAGCATACTAGGACTAATTCTATTTTTAACATTTGAATTTCTCTTGAAAATAACTTGTCCCCTATCGTTCAGAATATCTCTTAGTACTGGATCCTGCATGATAATAGGCCAATGTTTTTTCATGGCTTTCTCGATCTCCCTTGATGCTCTATTAAATTTTGTTACAAGTTGTATCTTCCTTTTACTACTATCATGATTCTTCTTTTTCAAATTATTACCTCCAATAAGATCATCCCTATTCATATTCCCTACGATATTTTGCACTTTAACTAATTCCTTATTCTCGTATCCCTTTGCTAAAAATCTATTTCTAATCACCCCTGCAGCTATTTCATAATCATCCTGTTTAGTACAGTTACGTCTCGCTCTCTGAAATTGTCCTAGGGGGATATTTTTGAGCCATTTATTATGATGGCCACTGCTGGCATGGAGATATCCGTTTGTGTCAGTGGGTTTCCTATATAGATTCGTGTAGACCCTTCCATTTTCTTGTATAATTTCAAGATCTAAAAAGTTAACCCTATCCTTACTCCATTCCATTGTAAATTTTAGGTTTAATAAATTTTTATTAGTATATTCAACAAATTTATTCAATTCCTCATTGGAGCCGTGCCATATCATGAGCACGTCGTCTATATAACGATACCACTCTATTATGTTATGTTTAAAAGGGTTATTTGTGCTGAAAACAAATAGATCCTCCCACCACCCCATATAAAGGTTCGCAAACGTGGGGGCGAATTTTGTACCCATAGCGGTACCTCTTATTTGGAGGAAATATTTGTTTTCAAATACAAAATAATTTTTTGTTAGAATAAACTCCATAGCCCTCTCTAGGAAACTCATTTGGGTCTCATTTATGTATCCGCTTTTATTGGCAAAATACTTCACAGCCGTGATTCCCAACAAATGTGGAATTGAGGTGTACAGCGAACAAACATCCATTGTGACCCAAATGAAATCCTGTTTCCATTCTATATCTTTCGTGAGTTTCAAAATATGTATTGTATCCCTCACATATGACCGTAAACATGGAACCATGGGTTTCAAAATTTGATCAACATATTCAGACAATTTGGTGGTGAGGCCTCCAATCCCTGAGACTATCGGTCTCCCCGGCGGGTTACTCAAACCCTTGTGGATTTTGGGGAGATGATAGAAAATAGGTAGGACTGGATTCCCCACCACCAAATACTGAAATTCCACATTATTTAGAACCAAATTATTCTTCCCAGTCTTGATTAATTCTTCATATTCTAATAGAAAATTTCCTGTCGGATTTTTCTCTAGGATTTTATATGTCTCAGAATCACCTAATAGACGATGAGCTTCCTTAATATAATCTTTTCTTCCCTGAATTACAACCCCCCCACCCTTATCCGCACTACGGACCACTATATCCATGGTCTCACTTAGATTCTTTAGTGCTTTTCGTTCATTTGGGTTTAGGTTGCATCTGTTTCTTTTCCTTTTTCTATCTCTCAGGCAAATCTCTTTTAGTTCTTTTTCTAGAAATTTCTCAAATACTGGGATAAAATTCCCCTTAGAATGAACAGGGTAAAATGCTGAATTTTTCTTTAACTGACTGTGATTCACAGGTATGTTTCTTGCTTCCTCTTCAAGATCGTTCAAAATATTTAATAACCCTGTTTCATTAACCCCTAAAACCTCTCCATCTTCTAGACTCTCAGGGACAATTAATGACTCATCCCCTTGTATTGGGGGGCCATTATCCTTTTTGCTGTCATTCCTAAGGTTAAAATGTCTCGCAAGTGTGAGTTTCCTAATCAATTTCTTTGTGTCAATATATAACTCAAACTCATTGGGGGCTGCATCAGGAGCAAAGGATAGGCCTTTTTTAAGGAGATTCTCTTCATCTTTAGTTAAAACCTTTTCTGATATATTAAAAATCTCCTGCCCAAAGGGTCTCAAAAATGCTTCCCTTTCCCTTTTTTGTTTTTTGGCTCTATATACCACTCCTCCTCTGCATCCTCTTCTTCGTGTTCTATACCTCTTTTTGGGTTTCGATTCCCTACTCGAGGCAGGTTCTCTGAGGGGTGGCCTAAAAAACGATTTTCTACTTGTTCTTTCCTATAGGGGAGATCGAGAAAGCCATGAAAAAACATTGGCCTATTATCATGCAGGATCCAGTACTAAGAGATATTCTGAACGATAGGGGACAAGTTATTTTCAAGAGAAATTCAAATGTTAAAAATAGAATTAGTCCTAGTATGCTGAAGTCGGAGAAATCCACAAATTGGCTAAAGAAAAACTCAGAGGGATTTTTCAAGTGTGGTAGGAAGAATTGTAATTGCTGTGCCCATATGGAAAAGAATAATGGTACCTTTGGAAGGAAAAAAGGTGATGATACATTTAAAATCAGATGTATGATGAATTGTAAAACATGCTATGTTGTCTATCTTTTAAGGTGTTCGTGTGACAAAATCTACGTAGGTCGCACGAAACGACCCGTGAAGACCAGATTTAACGAGCACCTGAGAAACATAGAGAACGGTTTAGATAATCATGGTGTACCAGCACACTTTCTTGAAGCCCATGATGGCGATAAAACAGGTTTGAGTGTTTTAGCAATTGAACATGTAAAAAACCCCATTAGGGGAGGAGATAGACTACTTCTTTTAAGGCAACGGGAGACCTACTGGATCCACAAGCTTGAAGCTGTGGGTCCAGGAGGTATGAATAGAGACATAGATTTAGCAGCATTTCTGGATACATGATCAATATTTAGCTACCTCTCAAAGGTACTTTTAGTCAATTTTACGTCATTTAGCCCCTTAATAGAAATTTACCTCTCCTAGTAACTATGTTCTTATATGTATAATGCATCTCTAAAGGGAAAGTAGATTATTCAGGGCTCTAGAAATAAATTATAACCATATATGTGGAGCCCTGATTCCAGCTGGGGTTTAGTCTCCCTAGATCTCTTAGAAATTTATACTTTCCCTATGAGAGTTTCTATATAGAAGTGTCTAAATAGGTTTTATTTAGTGCCTTATATATATATCTTCATTATTCTATCTTTTATAATATGCACTATCAATTTTAGTGATCATATATTTCTTCCTTAGATTAATTCTTAGTGGGCAGTAAAAATTGGTATGTTTATATATTTGTATCCTTTTTAGCAGGTGTAAATAGATAGATTATATTTATGAGTTTTTAACCTATTACTTAAGCACATGTACTATTTTTTATATTTATGTATGTGTTTTAACTAGCCTTTGAACATTTATTTGCTTTGTTTTTTTAGAATATTTCTTACATATAAAGCAGTTCTGTGATATTTTATGAAATTTGTATGCAATGTATTTGATGTATGTATATTTTAATTGCTATTAGATTAGGTGGATCATGTATAACCATAGGGATTATCTCATTTGTATGTGATAGAAACAGCCTACCTATAGATTGGGACATTAGCATATGTATATCGCTCACGCAAGATAGAGGGATATAAATAAGCTGTAAGAAGCAATGTGGGCATTGCCTCTGACGAAGCGAGGAGGAGCCTCGCGAAACGCGTTAGGCCACGCCCACTTTACGCTACGTAGGACGTACTCTGACGCTTGTGTTAGGACCTGGACTGGAGCCGGCTATTTGCAGTACAGTGTCTATCGCATTGTGAACAGAGAGGGTCCGTTTTCCATGAGAGGGTTTACCCGCTGGCTATCGAATAATCTGGGAGAGAGAGAGGAAAAGCCCAACAGTGGGACATACATTCCCCTCATTTGTGTGCTGACATACCTCATATGTTTGAGGGTTACTATGTGAGTTTGGAATCATTTGTTTGGATGTTTTTATATATATTATCACCATTAAATTGTTTTAAATCTACACTTAGATCATCCGTGTACTTTTTGGTGCACGGAGTTGCGCTCCTGTTTTCTTGTGTCTTTTGACAGGGATCCTTTTCATTTGTTATGGTTGCATTGTAAATAAAACTTTAGAATGGAACAAATGGATAAATAAATACATTGAATATACAAAGGATTTGACATATTACTCCAGGGACAAATAGATTAAAATGTAACCCCTGCTGATCTGGCTAATCATAGGGCTAGATAATGAGTGGTGCGCTTACTATTGCTCACAATATCGGGTTAATTGCAGGTGTTTCCTGCGTCAGACGTAGCGCTTGTATTACAAGTTGAAAGTAAATTCGTTTGCTCAAGTGCAATTGAATGTACCGTGTGTGCCGTGTTAGCTCGACTTTGGCGCTCTGGTTAATTGTTGCGCTCAACTTAAGTGTCACAAAAAATACATTTAAAAGTACAGTTACACTCATAATAACACTGTCTGATAAATATTATTCGAAAAATAGTGCTATAAAAATAAGAAAGGCTCAAAGGTATGAGGTCTCAGGTGCAAACGGCTTTAACATAGAGATACGTACATATACATGTCTAAATATGTTGTATTGTTCTCAATTAAGATTGTAACGCGGTCGGGTTAGCGCACATGAAAATGTAATAATCTTAAGGCTCGTTATTGAAATATTACATATAAAATATATTAAAAAAAAAGTTATTAAAAATGATTAAACATGCTGTAAAATATTCTAAATAAATCCATAGAATAAATCTACATATTTTACAGTATGTTTAATCATTTTTTAATAACTTTTAGTTAATTACCGCTTCACTTGTAATCTAGCCCATAGTTGGGTTGTGTGCACATTAAAAGTCATGGTAAAATCACTGATAATTTTTTAGTTAGAAAGATGTCAATTCCTTTTTATGTTCCTTCACCTAATCTCTGGCTAGATAAGCAACATCTGAATTCTAGAGTGTTATTATTATTATTATCTGTATTTGTAATGATTATGTGCCAGTAGATTCTTCAGCAATATACAAGGTGTACGCAAAATAAAGACAGTCATAGACATGGATAGAAGGCTTTGAAGGTCCTGCTCCCTAAAGAGCTTACCTATATCCCTAGAGAGCTTACCTATATCCCTAGAGAGCTTACCTATATCCCTAGAAAGCTTACCTATATTCCTAGAGAGCTTACCTATATCCCTAGAGAGCTTACCTATATCCCTAGAAAGCTTACCTATATCCCTAGAGAGCTTACCTATATCCCTTAGAACTCAAATATAGAGTTGCACAAAACCTATACACAATGTTAACTAGAAGCTTGTTGCTTGGATTACCCTATCAGTATGTTTTAGTGCAATGTTTCTTAACCCAAGTTACCTCAAGGACCGCTAAATTTCAGCCAGATGTGTACAGGGTCCAGTAGTCATATATATATATATTTATATATATATATATATACATAGATACATACATACCGTGTGTGTATTTATATATATATATATATATATATATATATATATATATATATAAATATTATTATAATCAGTTATTTGTGCCAACAGATTCAGCCATGTAGCTGTATGTCTGCATCTTGTGTTAACGGACACTGTATCATCTGAAATTGCGATATCTTTGTTATCTGAGCAGTCTATATAATAGACTTGAGAAACTGCATGACTGCTTGGTACATCAGGAACACACTGGATTTATGGTGATCGTTTCAGTGTTCTGGATTAATTACAGTGAACACTGATCTTCAGCTGTGTGCATGCATCCATATATATGCTTTCACATACCTCACATGTTTGAGGTTTGCTCCTGGGTGTAGATACCCTATGGGGGATTTTCCTTTTATACGTGTGTATATTTATGTTTGAATAAATTGATCTGCACTATGTAGGTGCTTTTGTGCGCTTCCTATCTCGTTTGCTTATATATATATATATATATATATATATATATATATATATATATATATATATATATATACATATACACACAAACACGCAACCAACATTGTAGCCATATATAAATGAAGACATTAAAATGCATTGCTGTTAGTGGGGAAGAACATATATACTTTTATTGGTGTCAGTGGGATGGTATCACTTACTTTCCTGTGGTGTCCAGGTCAAGTCTCATCTGCTTCTTGTCCACTCCTGTTCTGTCTTACCACTGAACTGACACTACATGCACACACGTGCATGTGCAATGGCACTCTTACAGTTCTGCTCGGTATTCCTCATGTGTGGAGCAGCAGGCTTGTCAGAGCACGCAGCTAGGGATGTTGGACCATCAGGACCCAGTACCAGGCCACATGCCGGCTGTTGAGAAACCAGGTGTTAGTGAGCTTATTAATTTACCGTATCACTCCCACAGTAATCATTATAGGTTTCCATTCCATCTTGAAAAGAGCAAGAAAGATTAAAAAGACTAGGGCCTCTAGTTATTAAGGTCTGTCGGACCTGATCCGACAGTGCAGATCAGGTCCGACAGACCTCGCTGAATACGGCGAGCAATACGCTCGCCGTATTCAGCATTGCACCAGTAGCTCACAAGAGCTGTTGGTGCAATGCCGCCCCCTGCAGACTCGCGGCCAATAGGCCGCCAGCAGGGGGGTGTCAATCAACCCGATCGTACTCGATCGGGTTGATTTCCGGCGATGTCTGTCCGCCTGCTCAGAGCAGGCGGACAGGTTATGGAGCAGCGGTCTTTGTGACCGCTGCTTCATAACTGCTGAAGACTCGCCAGAAACAGGGGCTGTCAAGCTCCATCCGGAGCTTGATAACTAGAGGCCTAGGGGTCTGATGATCAAAAACGTGCTGACTTGGAGATAATTCATGCACAATCCTTGGGGGGCTTTTTTTAGCATAATATTGTAATGTGTTTCTAATTCACACACAGAAATCTGCACAGCTAGATAAAAAAAACTCTTGAGCTAAAAAAAGTCTTTTTTTTTTAATTTTTAGGTACCTCACAATACCCCACAAGACTTCTTAGAGAGAACTTTAGATCAGTGGACCCTATAAAATAATGTGAACTACATGGTATAGTTTTCATAACAATCACTTTCAACATATTAGAAGAGCTGTGTGAAGTACTTTGCATGGGTTTTCACAGTCAAATTTGTAGCTCTTTTTAATCTATAGGGAACCCTATACATTCCTATGTTTTTTTTTAAAAAAAATTCACTTTGAACATTTAATAAAAGTTTAATACTTTTTATAAAAAATCACCACCAATATTATTACAGTCCATCAGATAACACTTTTTTGTGTTATTGTCAATAATACATCATATGTTTTCCTTTTTTGGGGTTGATCACAATCCTTTAGAAAACTTTACTGCATGAAAACCATCCTTATTTTATATTGGGATATTTGTAGATAAATCTTTTCATATGTTTTTCTAAAGGATTGTTAACAACCCTTGTATTTGGTATAAATACTTTGTTTGTGTGTGTGTATGTGCATGTGTGTTTAGTTGTGTGTGCACGTGCTTGTGTATGTGTAGGTGCGATTATGTGTAAACGCCTACAAAAACTGCCTATGAAAATCCTTTATCTTGGCTCACCTATGAAACACTCTCACTGGGTGAGTGACTTCATTCCTGAGGGTTGATAGACTTTTTATTTCCTCTTTTACTAATTTTTTCAAGGTGGCTGATTTTACCTATTCCTTCATTCCTAGTTCCACTCATCACTAAATGTATAGGATGAGGTCCTCCTCCGCTGTCTTACCCTTCTGGAAGTTTGTCTCAAAGGTTTGAGGCAGTTTTAAAGGCTTAATGCTCTACATATGCTTTTGCATCGAAAAAATCATACAGAACTGTTTCAACATCAATGTTCCAGTAATAAGAGAGATACTGTCTGGGGAGGAACAATGTAAACACCTTGAGGAAAAAGTCTTAAATAACCTCAATGTCCCAGAAATCAATTTGATCTGCCCTGAATCTACTTTTGTACAGTATTAATTACAATTTTAGAAGGATGAGTCATATTTTGTAAGATATTAAGCAACAGTGATTCAGAACTCTCAAGAACGACTGTTCATGCCACAACCCAGAAGTTCCATCCCAAGAGGGGGTCCATTTTGACTGTCATGAAATTAATGGTTTTCAGGATTCTATAGCTCTCAAAGACGCATGCTTCCATGTTCTAGTGGTGAGTATAATTGTATTTTCAGTAGTTTTTAATGGGAGAAAACAAAAAGTGTTACCAGTTTGTGATCCTTTCATTCAGAACATTGTCAGTGTTGATGACCTAAACCAAGGTTCTTGTGTGATTTATTGCTTAGATTAAGAACAGGCAAATTTTTCTTTTTTAACTACTTGAAGAGTGGTTTTCTTGTGGCCAATTTAAATGAGCAAGCTTATTTATAAGCCACAACTGCCAATAGGCATTCTTCAGAACCATGGATGGCTTATAAATACAGAATTAATTTCACTTGACCACAAGTCATGAGATAGCCTTCTTGGTTGCAGTCTTCAGCCCCAAAACAAGCATGGAATCTCTTCAATTGCAGAAGATTCCAGAGATCATCTCATACGCTTACAGGCCTGTTTCACTGCAAATTTCAAAAAATATATGCAAACGTTTGAAAAATTTACTTAAACTATTTTTGTCATCAAATGGGCAGAAATGGCAGGTGATTCTGTTAAACAGGATTTTCTGGAAAAATGGGACAAGAGGAAAATGTCCCATTGATAATCTTTTCTTTTCCATCTGAAATTTTATCTGTATTGGTAACTTGAAAGCTACAATCTCAGTAGGGTTCTTCCTTTCTCAAACTCATGAATTGTTAAACAGATTCCAGCTAATTTGGAGAGATAGCAACCTGTCTAGGGCAGTATGTGTGTCAGGTCCCCCCACTGGCACTACCACATTCAAGTTCACTCTCCCTATTCCTGGTTTCCAGTTGATGTCAGGTGGAGGGTTTCTTTAAAAATGAGTGAGTGTGACAAAAGTATACTTGGAAACAAAATAGGGGGATGCAAGAGTCAGAAGAGATGTCAATAGGCAAAGAAAGGTCATTAAAAACAATCAGAGATCAGGGCAGGCGACTGGCAAGACAAAGCCATTAAACAATCAGAGGTCAGGGGAGGCCGAGGTATGGACAGACTGAGAACAAGGAATAAGTGCTTGAAACTGGCCAAACAAACAAGTAATGCAAAGACAGATTGACACTACTTATAAAAGCCAAGGGGTGTGACTAGTAACAGATGAGCAACTTTTGCATTTATATCATTGTCTGTTACTGGTCAAAGAGAAGTAGATTTCTTTAACTGTGCTGGTCAGATGCTCACGCCTTGTGACTGACTCATTTGTGTTGGATGGAAATTTTCTCAATAAGTTGCTTTCCTTATTTCTTGCAATAACATTTCCACAGATTTGCTGCATTTGCCTTCAGTAAAATTAGATTTTAAAATAAATCCCTGAATATAGAAAAATATATCTGATACCAATGTATCACTTTCTGTGGTATGCATTAATACCTCTTATTTTTTAACCTATCAATTATTTTTAGCTGCAGCTTGGTATATTTGCTAATATTAATACTACATACTCCTGTAGTGACCTATACAGTACCAATATTAAAGGGACATTAAACATTAATAAACGCTATATAGCATGATGTATTCAAAGTAAATTACAGCCACAATATTCTGTACAGATGTATTTTTAGTATAATGTAAATTTATAAGTTTTTTAAATATTGAATTAATAATTGTAAAGCTTTAAGTGTCATCAATGGAAGTGGATAGGTTTCCTTCCCTGCTGAAGCCAATTAGGGACAGTTCTAAATGGGTAACTAGAGTGTGTAAACAATGACTGTGTGGAATATAGCAGAATTTGGCTTTGTATGACAAAGAATATGTCTGTGTGTGTATTTATTTATATATTATATGTGGTGTATGGATGTCTTGTATGTTTCTGTGTGTGTGTATATTTATTGATATATTATGTGTGGTGTATGCATGTCTTGCATGTTTCTGTGTGTGTATATTTATTGATATATTATGTGTGGTGTATGCATGTCTTGTATGTTTCTGTGTGTGTATATTTATTGATATATTATGTGTGGTGTATGCATGTCTTGCATGTTTCTGTGTGTGTATATTTATTGATATATTATGTGTGGTGTATGCATGTCTTGCATGTTTCTGTGTGTGTATATTTATTGATATATTATGTGTGGTGTATGGATGTCTTGCATGTTTCTGTGTGTGTGTATATTTATTGATATATTATGTGTGGTGTATGCATGTCTTGCATGTTTCTGTGTGTGTATATTTATTGATATATTATGTGTGGTGTATGCACGTCTTGCATGTTTCTGTGTGTGTATATTTATTGATATAGTATGTGTGGTGTATGCATGTCTTGCATGTTTCTGTGTGTGTATATTTATTGATATATTATGTGTGGTGTATGCATGTCTTGCATGTTTCTGTGTGTGTATATTTATTGATATACTCTGTGTGGTGTATGCATGTCTTGTATGTTTATGTGTGTGTATATTTATTGATATATTATGAGGGGGGTATGCATGTATTGTATGTTTCTGTGTGTGTATATTTATTGATATATTATGTGTGGTGTATGCATGTCTTGTATGTTTCTGAGTGTATATATTTATTGATATATTATGTGTGGTGTATGCATGTCTTGCATGTTTCTGTGTGTGTATATTTATTAAAGTAAATGTCAATTTTGATGCTAAAGTGCCCGGTTTTTAAAAATTTGATTAAAACAGGGGCACTTTAATTCATCAAAATTTACATTTCACTCCTGTTGTGAAAAAAAACAACTTACCTACTGGTCGTTGGAAGCCATTTCTGACATCAGAAATGATGGATAGGTCATGCTTCACAATCACAGCTTCCCCTCTGGGGGAATCAGTGTCTGATTCAACACTATGATTGGAGGAAGCCGGGTTCCTCATTTTAGACCCAGGAAGAGGCTTTGCAACGGGTGGAGGAAGCTGGAGCTGCTGCTGTCAAGATTAAAAGGTTAGTTTTTTTTCACAACAGGAGTGAAATGTAAATTTTGATGAATTAAAGTGCCCCTGTTTTTAATCGAATTTTTAAAGACCGGGCACTTTAGCATCAAAATTGACATTCACTTTAATATATAATGTGTGGTATATGCATGTCTTGTATGTTTCTGTGTGTTTATATTTATTTATATATTATGTGTGGTGTATGCATGTCTTGTATGTTTCTGTGTGTGTTTGTACAACTGAACGTGTGCGTGAGTGAGATAGAGTGTCGGTATGTTTTATTAATGATTAAATCACAATGTATACCTAGAGTTGCCAGCGTTCAGTTTTCTAAAAGTTTCAAGTTACAGCAAAATTTTAAAGGCCTCCAAAGCCTCTACAATCTTCGGTACATAAAGCACTGCTCTGTATGTGATTTTGGAACTCAATGGGAGTCAAATCAATATATTACTAGCAGCTAAAAAGGTAATATCATTACTTTGTTATCGGCAGCCATAGAGATAAAATATTTAATTGTGAAAAAAATAAATAAATATATATGTTGGGGTCAAGGGTGGAGCCACAGTGTAACCCCCCTACCTACCACCCAAGTCCAGTCACCTACAGGTGGTCTAGTATTTTTGCAGAGAACAGCTAGCAACACTAAGTATACCTACCATTCTATAACACACACACAGTCCCATTTACCATGTTTTTTTGTATAGCTCAATCTTCTCTGTATAGTGCACACCAAGAGACTCATTTAGCAAATTTTATATTTAACCCAAATATTACAAGTGCCACTTCCTGAAAGGTAGTAGATAAATTCATTATTAAGGATGGTCATAATGCTATTATAAGGATTAAGCTTAAGGGCTTTCCAGTAAATAAGCAAAAGGTTTAGATTAAGTGGATTTATTAATTTGTGTTGGTTTTCTCTAAGAGCGAGCAGCTTAGTTTTTTCCCACTAGATGGCAGTCATTCTCTTGAATAATAAAACCGGAACACAGCATGGATTAGCAGGAACAGATATTTTATTCTACAGACCATGTGGTAAAGAGAAGCATTCCCTTCAGAAAATAACAACAAATCCTAACAGATCTGAAATAGCAGAGGCTCGAGTGCTCTCTTAGCAATTAGGGGCTTTAAGTATGGTTATGGCCGGATACATGAGCTGTTGTGTTATACTTTTGACTTGATTAGATACTGCTCTACTTGACATACTTTATATGCATATTATTATTGTTGGTACAAGCATTATAGAGATCTGGTGTCTCAGCATACATAGATGCTCACTTATGGAGCTGGGTATGTAGGGATATTTTTATGGTGATTATATAACCTTCTTACGCACAGAGCACTTAAATCATCGGAAGATAAAACTGCTGCATCAGTGCGCTAGTCTTACCAAGGGAATCTTAACTGTGTTTTAATGTTCTCTTGGAAACTCTGAATTGTTGATTATTATTTTTTTTACATTTTGTATAATATTATATTCCATAGTTTCAGTGTTAGATGACACATTCCTAATGTAAATGTCACACCATGACATGTCATGCCTGCTAAAAAATAAATAAATGCTTCTAATTTGTTGTCACTTAAGCAAAACTGATTTTTAGCTCAATGATAAATTTCCTTTTTACTACTTGAGAGCAAATAATACTGTATTCCATGAGTTGTTGCTTAGTTAAAAAAATAAGTGTTTCTTTGCATAATTATATTCAGTTCCATAATTATGCCCTAAAATAAAACAATAGGGACCAGATTATGAGTGTGGTAGTATTTATCGCTCCTGATTTGGGGTTAACTCTGCTAGCAGTAAGCTCTTTGTGTGCACCAGATAGCACTCTTATTACAAGTTGAAAGTAAAAAGTTTTCGCTTACGTACTAACCTGTAAAAAGCCAAAGTTAAAATCTCGTGACTGCGTTAAAGTATTCCCCCTTAGAAGTCAATGAAGCAAGAAAAGTGGAAAAAACACCCTACTCGCGTGCAAACCATATCGCATATTCTCAAGTGCATTAACCTGACATGATTTACTAAGAAATATACCAAAGCGCCACCCTTGGCGGAGGCTGGGTCTGATTGGGACGATATATAGAATGACAAGAAGTTACAATGGTCATAAAATGCTATTTATTAAACAAATGAGTTTAAAAACATGGATCCATGTGATTCAGATTGTACAGCAATTTAAAACACAGTTTAAAATACAATTAAAATAAAAACAAGTGGACCTGCAGGGTCCCAAATGTCTTTTAAACAAATACTTATATAGTAGATCTTGGAGATTAACAGTGTTTCTGGTAATGAACTTGAAATGACAGGGTTGACAATCAAAAATAGTGAATAGTTCACACTGTGCTCTTGGATTATGTGTTTAACATATATGTGAAAAATCCAACAAAACGAGATAAAAATATATAAACAATGCAAAGTTGAAAATAAAGGTGGTAAAGTAAAAATGTGTGTAAGATGTCGAAATATCCAAACAAGTTGGCCAATTAAAATAAAAAATAAACCAAAGCTAAAAGTTCAGCAAGTGACAAAATAAGTGTTCAAGATGATAAAATCCACGAGTTGTGCGATGCACTTAAATAAATGCTGCGTGTAATCAGTACTCAAAGAAGAAAGTAATGTATCCCTTAAAGCGGAAAAAGGTAATATGTCCCTTTATGCAGAAAAAATGATATATCCCTTTGGCGTGAAATAATGTAAAAATGTAACAATGTTGATTTTTTTTTATAAATGATATAAGTATCCCAGCTTCAATGATGTGTGTCAATAACAGCTTCCATATTCTGTATGGGGATGTTATGTGGTCTTCTTTAATGAATAGGAAGTTTCAAACAATATTTCTGGACAGTCCTTCTGTTAAAGGAAAAGTATAATGGTGTAGATCATTTTAAGAAAGGTATATACTTGAAAATATGCTTACCAGTCAACGCATTTCGGTCTCACAAATACCTTTATCAAGACTGGTTTTTAGATGTGTAGAGTGGCCTTTTATACCCCACTAGTTGTTGGCAACTAAATCATAATACCGGAAGTGTTTGTTTAGCAGTTCCGGTTGTCCTTAGCTTAGTAAATCCAATTAAAACTATATATCACTCTAAAATCACTTTTAAAATGTCAAATAAGAAGCTCTGTTTAAGTTTAGCAAAATAGCAAGATACAAATATGAATAGACTTATATACACATATAGATATATAGACAGACCCAGCCTTTCATGTCAAAGAGCCATAACGGATATCTGTCTCTATATATTCATCTCTACATATTCTGAATTTCGTTTCCCTTTAGGTGGCAAAATTGATGATTCTTTATAAGATATACTGTATAAAAACCGAATACAAGCAAGCATTATACAGTTTGCCGATTTTCGGTTAATTCTATTGGCGATGACATCATCACAGGCTTGGGTAATGGTATATTTCTTATTGGATAAGGTGAAGCGTGTGTATTGGAGAAACAGTCCAATTGGACGGGTCTATTTGTTTATCTGTCATAGTGAATCGCAGCAGATTGAGAGTGTATTTATTCTTTTAAAGTATTTAATCCTATGAGGCCTATTTTGCCTCTAACTTAACTATCTGACGAAGATTGTTCAAAACAGGGATTACTTGTGTAATATTTTTTGTTACGTAACGTATATGGGATATTTCTCCTTTAATCCTCACTGTTTTACTTTTATGTTGGAGATATGATCATTTCACTGTGGTGTAGCTAATGTTACATTGATTGTTTCTGAGTCTACAATGTTTTGTTGGATTAAATATAATACGATCGTTTGTTGCTGTATAATCTAGTTTTACCTCATCTGTTTCTGTATCCACTATTTCTTGTGATGTTAAATACAGTTGGTACATGATGTCTGACATGGATTTCAAAGTAGAGGAACTTCAATGTCATTAAGGATCAGCGGAGTGTTATACAAGTGTTTAAAAAGCCACATAATGATAATGTGAAATTATATGTGGTCTTAAAGCTGTTAACGACATTTGTTAAATAAAAGCTTAACCTATAATAGAAGGAATTTCATATTGAGTGTATATGGGTCTAAAGACAGCCTTGGCTGTAATATAAGGCTAAATAGTATGCTAGGGGAAGTAACTTAAATTAAGTTACCAATATATGCTCACGGAGGACAAGGCCGCCACTAGAAATTTTGGGGCCCCTGACTTAACTATTGATCAGGCCCCCCCACCCCCCTTTGACATGTGCAATTTTTGACCAGGTGACAAAAATGTATATGCACTTTATTCTTAAGTGTCTATTTAAACTTGGAAATGTTGTAAAGGTAGTAACATACAGACACACTCATACACTGAAACACACACACACACTCACACATAAGGATTCACATATAGACACTCTAGCTAGCAGACACGCAAAGAAACACACAAACAGACTCAGACACAGACACCCAAACAGACACTCAGCACTTGTTTACATTGACCTGACAAGTAATGAGGTAGACTACAGTTTTGTAAAAAAAGGAGATTTAGAAAACAAAATATGGAGTTCTGATTATCTTTTTGTAAAGGAAGATGCCAACTAAATGATGACAACAGCATGCAGTGGCTGAAAGGAAGGGACCTGAACTGCCTAAACAATAATTTAAAGGTTAAATGGTGGATTGGTGACTTCCGTAAAGGTCTCATTAGTCTCAAAGTCTGTAGAAAGATGTGAATAATCAGTAGTAAGGTCAAAATGTCCTAAAAAGGAACAGACAATAGACACACACACACACACACACACACACAAACTTGCACATACACCCAAGGAAACACCGACAGAGACAGCCTCAGAACACACATAAAGACATACACACACACATACACACACACACACACAGAGACATACACAGAAAACACACAAAGACATATACACACAGAGAGACAACCACATAAAACACAGAAAGACATACATACACACACTCTCACTGAGACATCCACGGAAAACACACAAAGACATACACACACCCACACAGAGACACCCACAGAAAACACACACCCTCACAGAGACATCCACAGAAAACACATACATACATACATACACACACACACCCTCACAGAGACATCCACAGAAAACAAACATACACACCCACCCTCACAGAGGCATCCAGAGAAAATACACAAAGGCAAACATACACACACCCTCACAGAGACACCCATAGAAAAAGCTCAAAGGCATATGCACACACCCTCATAGAGAGACCCACAGAAAAAAATACATTCACACTCATAGAGACACAAACCAAAGCACAAAGACATAAACACAGACACCCACAGAAACACTCACAGGAGGAAACAGTTATGCACCTTGCATCCCCTAAATCAACAGTGTGTGACATGCATGATAAAAAAATTGCAGAAATTAAGAGAACACCTTTTAAAGAATCATATTTGTAAATGTGTAAACAAAAATAATTCTGTGAATTCAAAATTGTACATTAATGATCTGGGTAGATGGCTAGATGAAGAAAAGTACTTTTAAAAGGTTGACATATGTATGTGTTTGTTTTTTCCCCATTTTCCCCAACCAAGAGCACCACTTCAAATATAGTGTACAAATGTTCCCATCTGTCAGCTGTACTTATGTATTTTGAAAATGCTGTACTCTATATGGTCTTGGTGGAACTATAAGCTGTGGTACTCATACCATTAGATCTGGTTAAATGCATGATTTAGACTTGTTGGTATGTATTTCAAAATTAAGTCAGCTGTAGTGTAAACTGAACAGTGTTAAGTTAACCTATCTCATTTCAAACACTGAGCAATCTTAGTCTGAGAGTAACATTTTATGCAGATGTAAAAATGTTAGATAAAATGCCTCCTTGCATCTGGAAAGTCCTTGCATAAAGGGGCAGTAAACTGGAATGTAATGAAAATATATATAGTAATAAAAAAAATAATATCTGCCAAAAGGGTACCTACAATTTGTGTATTGAGGAGGATACATTTCTACATGGCTTTAAATATAGAATTTCTACAGCATTGACAAATAATCATAAATACACTGCTACATATTGCTAAAAAAATGTGTTTTTATGGACCGCTGGCCCCACCATACAACTACTACCACACTGAAGTTACAATCCAAAATTGTACAAAGAAATAAAAAAACATTTGCTAAGTAAGTCCTACCTCCTCTGCAAATGAAAGTGATCTGCTGTCTGACTCAGGCACACACTGTACAAAGTTCCTAGTCTGTCTCACACTGTGCATAGTGGTTTAGTGCACACTCAAAAATCCTCTCAAATACTAATACTTTACTCCTTGTAATAACATTTCCCATGCTCAATTAGCACTCTGCTGTAGTACCCACTGGTGGCTGCCAAAATTTAAATACATTTTTTTTTTATTTATTTTTCTAGTCTTGCCTCATGGGGCCCCCCTGGCCCATTGGGCCCCTGACAGGAGTCACCCCTGTCACCCCCTGATGGCGGCCCTGATGGAGGATGACAGGTTCCTATGATCAGTTCCGTTAAGAAGTGTCATGGATTTATTCCAATTCCTTCCTGCCCCTTTAAATTTACCTTAGCTCTCACCTTGGAAGGTTATTTAAACCCTGGACACGCCCTTTTCCCTTGCTTCAGTATTGTTATCCAGTTAGTTGCTAACTGCCATACAGTGCAGCCATAAGGAATTCTCCTATCTCTCAGGAAAGATTACCTTCCTAACGAACTTTGCTTCACTACAAGAAGCCTCTTCAATTTTCCTTCAAAGGATATAATTATTATTTCCCTGCTTGTTGGATACAACTTTGTTGAGCTGTCTACTATCCGCCACAGTTCACAACTCCCCTTTGGGAACCATTCACTCCCAGCTGCAGCCTTTGTCTGTAACCGCACTCGCGGTCACCTCCGGTAATTCCCCAGCTAACCGGACTTTCACATATTTGGGACTCTAACCTTAACTAGCAAGGAGGATTGCTTTCAGCGCGGATCCGCTCACCGCTCCAACTAGCACACGCCCCCAACATTACTGTGTACCTTCCTACAGCAGCCTGTCAGCTCGGGCCGCTCCACAGTACTCAGCGTTAAAGAGACACAGCAGCCTGTCAGCTCACGCTGCTCTGCATCTCACAGATACAGGCTTTCTCTTGCCAGAGACAAGAACTTTTACCACGGACAGAGATACTACTGCTGCCTTAACTATTACAGTGCTTTTGTTAAGCTCTTATCTATTAGTACTGGTTCCTACTTCACTAATTAACCTGAACCAGAAATACTGCTTCAGGTCACACGAATTCAATAGTAACCTTATTGCCTAAATCCAAGTGATACTTTGTAAGACACTCACTGTATCTTTGCAGAAGGCATACATTCCACCAAAACCGCAGTTGAGATCCACAAAAATACACGTTGTTATAGAATACTGAAGCCATAACATGGATCCAGCGGAGATACCCCAATTTGTTTATGCACTTTCCCAGAGGGTTGACCAACTCAGTCAAGGTCTCAGGGATCTACAAGTTCAGAATGTGACTCTCAGTAACTTAATCAAAGATTCCATAGGAAAGCCGCCTTCATCTGAGACCCCCCCTGAACCTCAAGTCTCTATGCCCGAAAAATTCCATGGTGACAGGGCTTTGTTCTCACAATTTAAAAATTCCTGTAACTTGCTTTTTAGTTTAAAACCAAAAACCTACGCAACTGAACGCGTTAAGGTTTTAACTGTTATATCATTTCTCAGGGGCGAACCCCGCAAGTGGGCAGATTCCTTTTTCGAACAAGATCATCCAATTCTCACTTCCCTCGATGATTTTTTCAAGGAAATGGCGATTCTCTATCAAGACATCAACACTCAACTCACAGCTGAAACAAAAATGAGATCCCTCAAACAAGGGAAAAGACATGTTGAGGAGTACTTGAGTGAGTTCAAACAATACTGCAAAGATACAGAGTGGAGTGAAATTGCTCTTAGGAACCAGTACCGCATGGGCCTAAACGATTCCTTAAAAGATGAACTTGCCCGTACTGAGCTCCCTAAGACCTTGGAAGGTCTAATCACACTCAGCATTCAGATAGATAGAAGGTTGAGAGAACGCAAAACGGAAAGACAAGGAGTGGATATCGCTAGTAAACCATCTACCTCCTATCACAAACCCATAGTTAACCAAACCCCTGAACCAATGGACCTGGGTTTTACGAAAGGACCACTACAGCCTGAGGAAAGGAATCGCAGACGCACAAACAACCTGTGCATGTACTGCGCATCAAATGCTCACTCAGTAAAGAATTGTCCCATTCTCCAGAGACAAAAAAGACGTAAGTCTATTAGAGAAACAACTTGCTTAACTACTAACGTAAGACATGTAGCTTACTGTTCCTTATCTCTTACTTTACAGTGGGATCAACACCAGATACCAATTGAGGCTATCATCGACTCTGGGGCACACTCATCATACATTGATTCTAATTTTGTCACTGTTAATAAAATACCCACTGTGTTGAAAGCACGACCTGTTTCTATTAGAGTCATTGATGGTAATACCATCAGTTCTGGTCCTATAACACACCAAACTGTTCCTATTAAAGTGTCTACTTCTACAGCACACACCGAATTTGCAACTTTCGATGTTATTTCTTCCCCTATGTTTCCAGTGGTACTCGGGTTGCAATGGTTACAGACACACCAACCCACCATTCACTGGGACAGTCTAGAAGTAGAATTCCTATCAGATTTCTGTAAGAACACCTGTTTCGTTCACTCGATGATTTGCAGTCTCATTCCTAAGTCCCTTCCAGAAGAGTATCATGAATTCCAAGATGTTTTCAGTGAAAAAGAAGCAGAATCTCTCCCTCCACACCGTCCATACGACTGTCCTATTGAACTGCTACCAGGAGCCTCCATACCCTACGGTCATATATATCCACTCTCCCAACCCGAATTAGACCACCTAAAAAACTACCTAACGGAGAATTTAAGAAAAGGTTTCATACAACCTTCCACCTCCCCAGCTGGTGCAGGCATTTTTTTTGTCAGGAACAAGGACAACTCAATTCGCCCCATAATCGATTATAGAGAGCTTAACAAGCGCACCGTGAAGAACCGATACCCATTACCGCTGATCCCCGAACTCATCGAACGACTCAGCCATGCAACCATATATACTAAATTAGACCTCCGTGGAGCGTATAATCTCGTCAGGATCAGGAAAGGAGACGAATGGCTCACCGCCTTTAGAACAAGATACGGGCTCTATGAGTATAAGGTGATGCCATTCGGGCTTTGCAACGCCCCAGCAACGTTCCAATATCTTATCAACAATATATTCCGTGATCTCCTTGACATCTGTGTCGTTGTGTACTTAGACGATATTCTCATCTACTCCAACAACATCATTGAACACAAGAAACACGTCCGTTGGGTACTTTCTCGCCTCAGACAGCACCGGCTCTTTGCCAAATTAGAAAAATGCATTTTTCATACTTCTGATATCACATTTCTGGGATATACCATCACACCTGCTGGGATTCAGATGGATGACTCCAAGGTGGAAACGATTAAGAATTGGCCTACACCTACCTCCAAAAAGGACCTCCAAAAATTTTTGGGTTTTTCAAATTATTACAGGAAGTTTATCAGGAATTATTCAGCACTAACCAAACCTCTAACAACCCTCACCAGTGTCAATACTCCATTCCTTTGGACTGACCAAACCCAGTCCATCTTTAATCATCTTAAGAATGCCTTCACTACAGCACCCATTCTTAAATTTCCAGATCCAGACTCTCATTATGTACTCGAAGTTGACGCATCCAATTATGCGCTTGGTTCCGTTCTATCTCAACGTAAAACTCCTGAAGAACCACTCCACCCTGTAGCCTACTTCTCCAGAGTAATGACACCTGCCGAATTCAACTATCCCATAGGCGAAAAGGAGTTGTTAGTTATCAAGGTATCGTTAGAACACTGGAGACATCTTTTGGAAGGAAGTAAACATCCGATCTTAATATATACAGACCACAAAAATCTGGAATACCTTCTGACCAACCGGACCTTATCCTCCCGACAGTTAAGATGGAGCTTGTTTCTTTCTCGTTTTGATTTTCATATTACTTACAGACCTGGTAGCAAAAATGGGAAAGCGGATGCACTTTCCAGGAAAGATTCTAAACCACCATCTTTCAATGCTCCCAGTACCATCATACCAGTAAATCAAATAATTGCTTTATCACCAACCTATCCTGATATTCTTCAAATTCTCCAGAAGGAAGACACTTCCATTCCCAAAGAGGATCTTGTTTTAGGACATGATGGTCTCTATTACCACCACGGACGTCTTTATGTTCCTCTCTCCCTACGTGACAACTTATTAAAAGAACATCATGACTCACCTATGGCAGGACATCTAGGAATCAATAAAACCTATGATCTCCTCACCCGTACCTACTGGTGGCCCGCTATCAGATCAACAGTGAAAAAATATGTACAAAGTTGTCATGTCTGTACCATTTCCAAGACAGAAAGAAAACCTCCCTTCGGGCTGTTGTTACCTCTACCGATTCCTGACCGTCCCTGGCAAACCATAGGAATGGACTTTATAGTGGAACTTCCCTTGTCAAACGGTTATAACACCATACTCGTGGTAGTCGATCATCTGACTAAAATGGCACATTTCTTGCCATACCACAAGCTTCCCACGTCGTCTGAACTTGCCATGTTATTCCTAAATAATATTGTTAAATTACACGGACTCCCAGATGCTATTGTAACAGACAGAGGAAGTCAATTCACCTCTCAGTTTTGGAAACATTTATGCAACAGTATGCAAGTAGAACTCCGGTTTTCCTCCTCGTTCCACCCACAATCTAACGGCCAAACGGAGAGAATAAACCAATGGCTCGAACAGTATATACGTTCCTATTGTTCAAACCAACAGGATCAGTGGGCATTCACCCTTGCTATGGCAGAATATGCCTACAATAATTCCACGAGTTCTACTACCCTTAAAACACCTTTCTTCGCAAATTATGCTTATCATCCTACTTTTCAACTTCATCCTAGAACGGATTCACATTGTCCGAACCTTGATGACCTCACTAAAAACCTCCAGGATCTTTTCTTGGAACTGAAAAACCAGATACGAGAAGCTCAAAACTATCAAAGCTATTACTACAATCTGCGTAGACGTCGGCCACCCTCCTATAACATTGGTGATCTCGTATGGTTATCTACAAGGAACATCAAACTTAAGACTCCAAGCAAGAAGCTTAGCGCAGCTTTTATTGGTCCCTATCCGATAGCAAGGATAGTTAATCAGAATGCTGTAACTTTGAAATTACCATCGAATTCTCGATTACATCCCACTTTCCACGTTTCATTGTTGAAGCCCTACCGTGAAACCAGACGGATCATCAACGTATCATCCCCCGAGACATTGCTCAAACCCGATGAGGAATACGAAGTCGAATCTATACAGGACTCACGTATCTACAAAGGAGTTCTGCAATACCTTATCCACTGGAAGGGTTTCACTGACGAGGAGGATTCGTGGGAACCTTCCTCGAATGTGCATGCTCCCAGACTGGTCTCCTTGTTCCACAGGAGGAATCCGGACCGTCCGAGGTTTCTAGCTGCGGGGCAGCTACCTTGAGGAGGGGGATATGTCATGGATTTATTCCAATTCCTTCCTGCCCCTTTAAATTTACCTTAGCTCTCACCTTGGAAGGTTATTTAAACCCTGGACACGCCCTTTTCCCTTGCTTCAGTATTGTTATCCAGTTAGTTGCTAACTGCCATACAGTGCAGCCATAAGGAATTCTCCTATCTCTCAGGAAAGATTACCTTCCTAACGAACTTTGCTTCACTACAAGAAGCCTCTTCAATTTTCCTTCAAAGGATATAATTATTATTTCCCTGCTTGTTGGATACAACTTTGTTGAGCTGTCTACTATCCGCCACAGTTCACAACTCCCCTTTGGGAACCATTCACTCCCAGCTGCAGCCTTTGTCTGTAACCGCACTCGCGGTCACCTCCGGTAATTCCCCAGCTAACCGGACTTTCACATATTTGGGACTCTAACCTTAACTAGCAAGGAGGATTGCTTTCAGCGCGGATCCGCTCACCGCTCCAACTAGCACACGCCCCCAACATTACTGTGTACCTTCCTACAGCAGCCTGTCAGCTCGGGCCGCTCCACAGTACTCAGCGTTACAGAGACACAGCAGCCTGTCAGCTCACGCTGCTCTGCATCTCACAGATACAGGCTTTCTCTTGCCAGAGACAAGAACTTTTACCACGGACAGAGATACTACTGCTGCCTTAACTATTACAGTGCTTTTGTTAAGCTCTTATCTATTAGTACTGGTTCCTACTTCACTAATTAACCTGAACCAGAAATACTGCTTCAGGTCACACGAATTCAATAGTAACCTTATTGCCTAAATCCAAGTGATACTTTGTAAGACACTCACTGTATCTTTGCAGAAGGCATACATTCCACCAAAACCGCAGTTGAGATCCACAAAAATACACGTTGTTATAAGAAGGCATAAATGTGCAACAAATTGTTTTAGGTTTAAGTATGCTATAACTTGATATAGTATATAATGAAAACTGGAGCTGCGTGCTCGTCTTATTAAAGTTGAATAGTGTGCAATGTTCGTCTTTTCTATGTCTATTTCGCCATATAAAGTCAATAAACGTACATTGGTTAATAACATCCATAATCAAAATGGGAATTATAAAAATGGAATTTATAAAAATGGAATTTATAAAAAATGGGAATTATAAATGGGAATTATAAAAATGGGGGTCTGTCAGATGGACTTTAGATATCTATATAGAGATGTCTTAGTTGTATAAGGTCAATAAATGTGACTATGATAATCTGTTCATGCCTATATCCTCCAAGGCATAGAGAACGTCAAATAGGCCAAATGTTTATGTTGTCTTCTCCCAAATACTCGCTTCAAACTAGGGATTAGTAAGATTAAACATATCCCTTCAGTGTTCCTTAGTTGTTGTTTCATGATTGTTAGCTTAAAGGGACACTGAACCTAAATTTTTTCTTTCGTGATTCAAATAGAGCATGCAATTTTAAGCAACTTTCTAATTTACTCCTAATATCAATTTTGCTTCGTTCTTTTGCTATCTTTATTTGAAAAATAATGCATCTAAGCTTTCTTGGGGTTCAGAACTCTGGACAGCACTTTTTTATTGGTGGATAAATTTATCCACCAATCAGCAAGAACAACCCAGGTTGTTCACCAAAAATGAGCCGGCATCTAAACTTACATTCTTGCATTTCAAATAAAGATACCAAGAGAATGAAGAAAAATTGATAATAGGAGTAAATTAGAAAGTTGCTTAAAATGCCATGCTCTATCTGAATCACAAAAGAAAAAATTTGGGTTCAGTGTCTCTTTAATTGAGGTTTAGAAGGTGAGATAAATCTTCTTTATTGTTTAGTCCTCTGGTGTATAGACAATCTAAATGGAAGATCCATTTGGATTCTGCCGTTAGTAACTTCTTTTCGTAGTTATCTCCTCTCCAATGTTTGGTAAGTTTTTGGATCCCCATATATTTTAATGCGTTGATATTTCCTTGGTGTTCGGTGGAGATATGTTTATATAGGGGAGTATCCATATTACGTTTTTCGATTAGTAGGATATGCTCTCTTATTCTATCCTTTAACCTCTTAAGGACATATGACGGAATTTTTCCGTCATAAAACAATTGAGCAAACTGAAAGCTGTGTCCTTAAAGGGTTAATGTCCTGGACGTCTGTCCCACATATTGGAGGCCACAAGGGCATTGGAGTAGATAGACCACGCCCTTATCTTGGCAACGAATCAAGTCTCTAATTTTGTGTCTCTTTTTGGTATTGTTGGAATGGAATTTGGCAGTTTTTACTCCACATCTACACTCTTTACATGTGTGACAGGGAAAAAAAAAACTTTCACCTTTTTCCCAAAGACATCTTGTATTCCTAGAGACTTTTTCCTCTGTGTACTCGGTGCCAGTTTGTTCTTCAGATTGTTTGTTTTTCTATATACGAATTTAGGTCTCTGGGGTAGTATTTCTCCCAATATATCATCATCTTTTAGTATCGTCCAGTGTTTACGGAAAATATTCTCAATGATCCGACTATTTTCACTG
This sequence comes from Bombina bombina, assembly GCF_027579735.1. NCBI lineage: Eukaryota > Metazoa > Chordata > Amphibia > Anura > Bombinatoridae > Bombina > Bombina bombina. The sequence goes on along the minus strand of NC_069500.1, from coordinate 277,601,635 downwards.
TATTCTGTTATCAGGGGAATGTTGAGAATATCGTCATTTTCTTTTCTCTTAGTTTTTTCTTCATAGTTGGTAAGTTCTTTTCTTTCTATTTTACTCACTTCCTAAATTCTTTGGTCCAGCATCACTTCCTCATAGCCTCTCACTAAGAATTGTGACTTGATTACTTGTGCCTGTTCCTCCGACTTGGATGGACTAGAACAACTTTTTCTCATTCGTAAAAGCTGTCCTTTTGGGATGTTGTACTTCCATTTTGTGTGGTGGCAGCTTGTTTTGTGGACATAGTTATTACTGTCCACCTTTTTAAAATGAGTTGATGTCTCTAATTTACCTTCTTTTACCTCTATGTTCAGATACAAGAATGTAAGTGTTGTATAACTCCATTCGTATGTGAATTTCAGATTAGCCATATTCTTATTCATAACTTCAATGGTATATTCCAAATCCTCCTGTCACCCTTTCCATACCATGATTACATCATCTATGTATCGGCGATAGAGGACCAAGTCCGCACCAGCTGGGCAAGAATCCCAGAATATTTCTTCCCACTTACCCATGTATAGATTAGCGTAACTTGGCGCAAACCTGGTCCCCATCGCCATCCCACAGATTTGTCTGTAAAATTTACCGTCGTTGCAGAAGTAATTGTGGTTTAAGATGTAATGGATACTGTCCAAAATAAATTCACATTTAGATGGAATTTCTGGATCTTTCTCTAGATAAAATTTAACTGCTTCTAGTCCCTCTTTGTGCGGTATACTTGTATACAGTGCCGTCACATCGCATGTCGCTAATATATAGCCTTTTTCCCATGACAAGTCTTCCAGAAGGTTTAGTATCTGGGTTGAATCTTTCAAGAGGGAAGTTGTCTCACATGTTTCTGCAGATGTTTATCCACATATTCTGATAAGTTGCTACTCAATGACCCTATCCCAGAGATTATTGGTCTTCCTGTTGGGTTTGTGAGAGATTTGTGGATTTTTGGGAGATGGTATATTATCTGAGTTCTTGGATGATAAATATTTATATAGTTGTATTCTTTATCATTCGATATGTTTTCTTCTTTGGCCTTCTTCAATAGATTTGTCAGTTCTCCTTTGTATATATCCACCGGATTTTCTCTCAATCTTTGGTAGGTGTTATCACTAAGAATATGTTTATTTTCTGCTTTGTAGTCAAATCTATTCATGACCACAATCCCTCCGCCTTTATCGACGGGCTTTATGGTGAGGTTTTGGTTATGTTCCAGTTGTTTAATGGTCTCCAGTTGTTTCCCTGACAGATTTTGTCTTCTATTTTTCAATTTCTTAGGGTTTGGTCTTCCCAATCTCTGTGTTGGTCATATCTCTCTCTTTGATAATATCCAAATTGTCTTCTTTCTCTATACAAGTTTGTGGGATATTCTCCCCTGTTTCTTAAGTTGTCAAATTGACCCCTATCCTATCTATGGTTATTATATTGTCTCCCATAGAAATTCCCTTTAAATCTATTGGGATTGTTTGAATAGTAACTCTGCCTTTAATTGTACGGTCGGATGTTGGACTCATAATGTGAGTCAAATTGTCTGTATGGCCTACCTGTGTATTGATTCTGTTTATATGGTTTTCCATAGTCTCTTCTGTAGTGTGAGTTATGGTATTGTATATCTGGACGTTCTGGACTTTTATGATCTTTTCTAGTTTTATTATTGTTTTTGTGTGTTACTGTTGTCCATATTTCAGATTCATCAGTGGTCACTTCTATATGTGTATTTTCTATGTCGGTATCTCCCTCTTTTTTTTAGATTTTTAACCTCATCATCTTCTTTGTTATCTAATTCTCTCACTAATTTCTTTGTTTTCTTTTGTATAATGTCATCCCTTATTTTACTTACTTTTTTAACTAGGTTATCTTTTTTGTCTGTAATATATTTAGACTCTGGTCCTGAGTTTTCTAGATTTAAAATGATAACTTCATCATCTTTAATTTCAAGATCTATGTTCGCTATTAAGATCTCTCTATATTCAATGATTCGTTCTTTCAGGTGTCTTGAGGTGTCTATTAGAACCTTCCTCCATGTATTGGCAATAGTTTCTGAAAGGGGAAACGCACATTCTTTGTGTATCAATAGCCCCTTCGGCATGATATCTAGCTCCAAACATTTCTTTAGAAAACATATCTCCGCTTTGTATTTTACTTCTGAAATAAACAATCTTTCGAGTTCTCTAAAGATCAGCTGAATATCTAGAGTGTCCCCCTCTTCTGAACTTGGGTCGATCTCTGTTTCTGTTTTGTTGATATTAATATCAATTGTTTGTCTTAAATGTTTGAAAGAATTCATTATGTTGACAGTATATCGCAAAATTGATAGCTAGCATTTTTTATACATAAAGAGACATATTACCTTTTTCCGCTTTAAGGGATACATTACTTTCTTTCTTCTTTGAGTACTGATTACACGCAACATTTATTTAAGGGCATCACACAACTCACGGATTTTATCATCTTGAACACTTATATTGTCACTTGCTAAACTTTTAGCTTTGGTTTATTTTTTATTTTAATTGGCCAACTTGTTTGGATATTTCGACATCTTACACACATTTTTACTTTACCACCTCTATTTTCAACTTTGCATTGTTTATATATTTGCATCTCGTTTTGTTGGATTTTTCACTTATATGTTGGGGGTAGCTTTAGCTGTCTGGTATCCATGACAGATACCGAAGAAGTGCACAAGACCTTAACTGGTTTCCGAAGACAAGTGGAAATACATTGTGGAGACCACGACAAAATTTCGGACCTGTGCCAGTCAAGACTGGGATTGTGCTTTTGGAGCCAGGCATAACCCAGAACAACTGGAAAATGTGGAGAGTTTATCACCTGGAACTGGAGGGTTTTTTAAAATGGAGAGTCCCAACAGCCAGGGATAACGGAGCAGTTTCGTGAGTAACGAGTGCGAGCTGAAGGGGCCTGCCATCAATCGCCTCAATAGCACTGTCAATGAAATAGCCCACAGCACCGGAGTCAACAAGAGCCTGGGTGACTATGGAGGAGTCCACCCAGGAAAGGACAAGCGCGACCAAAGGTTTCTCCTTTAGTGGTTCCAGGGACGAGGATAAACCACCCAAGGTCTGCCCCTGACAGGACCTTAGGTGTGAGCGTTTCCCGGCCATGTAGGACAAGACTTCAAAAGGTGGCCCTGTAACCCACAATATAGGCGGAGCCCCTCCCTCCTCCTAAAGGCCCTCTCCACCCCAGAGAGACGCGTGAATCCCAACTGCATCAGCTCAGCAGTACCTGGTGACTCAGGACCAGGAGGCATGGGAGGAGAGGGAGGCATGGGTGGGAACAAATACGTAGGAGACAACGGAACAGGAGACTTCTGCAAGCACTCCTTGAAAGAGGGCCTCTCACTTAGCCTGATGTCAATTAGGATAAAAAAAGACACCAATGCCTCAAGATCTTCTGGTAAATCTCTGGCAGAAACTTCATCTTTAATCACATTAGAGAGCCCATGAAAGAAGGTGGCAACAAGGGCTTCATTGTTCCAACCTACCTCTGCAGCAAGCGTATGGAACTCAATAGCATACTGAGCAACAGATCTTGTACCTTGCTGAATGGACAGGAGTCGTTTAGCAGCAGAAGAGGAGCGAGGCGCAACATCAAATACCCTTCAAAAGGAGGCCACAAATTCAGGGTAATTTGAAATCACAGGTTTATTAGTCTCCCACAAGGGATTAGCCCAGGCAAGAGCTGTGTCAGAGAGTAATGAGATGAGAAATCTCACCTTAGCTCTGTCAGAGGGAAACGCCTGAGGTAACATCTCAAAGTAAATGCCCACCTGGTTTAAAAACCCTCTGCACTGATTAGGATCACCTCCATATCGCTGAGGTAGAGGTGCAGAACTGGACATGCTCCTGGTAGGACTAGGTGCAGCAGCAGAAACAGGAGCAGCCATAACTTGTGGGACACTTTGGTCCAAATGTGCAGTGTGAGTCAGCAGGGTTTGCAGGGCTAGTGCAAATTGATCCAAGTGGTGATACTGTTCATCCATCCTGGAATTTATGACTGGTAAAGGTGGATTATTAGCACCATCAGGATTCATGGCCCTTGCGTAATGTCAGGGTGCCAGGAATCAGACTGAGACGAGAATTGCAAAAATAATCACACCTTTATTAGTAGCAAAAAATAATAAAAAGTCCACAAGTCAAATAATAAGCCAGGAATCAAAACCAGAGCTGGTAGTTAGACGAGCCGAGTCAGGAGCCAAAGCAAGTAGTCAGACGAGCCGGAATCAGGAACAAGGAGAACAGCAGAGTCAGGAACAAGTCAGAGATCAGGAACCAGGAGGGACATCAGACAGCCAGGTAATACACAGGAGCTCTCACAAACATGTCTGAGACAACACAAGGGCAAAGCATACTGAACAGAGGCCCTTAAAATAATAAGTGATGACATCACAATTCTGAGACTGCATCCTGTCTCACACGGATGATGTACACCAGTCTGGCCATAAAAGGAAGTGCAGGTAATGAGCAGCATCACACAGTATGCACCAGAGTCAGCAAGAGAGGTGAGTAAAATGGCTGCCAGCAGCACATGGCAAACAAAGCAGGGAAAAAACCCTGACACAAGGGTACAGCTAGCCATTTAAAAACCAAGCTGATTAAAAAGATACAGGAAGGGCGGTATGTCAACATCTTTGAACTGTCAACCGAAGCTTACAGGAACAAAGAGAGGGCTGAAGATGGCACCAGCCCCAAGAGGGTCTGGAGGCCCGAGACATACGAGGAGTGGATAAAGTGTTTTAGGGTCCTAACAACCTGCTATGTGGACAAATGGCCAGCACAGGGACATAACCTCTACAAATATGCGGACACCATTGATAGTATACACAAACAATTTAAAGATGGCATATGGCGGGAGTACAGCATGGCCTTCCACAGAACAATGGTGGGAAATCTGCTACTCCATTTTGGCACAAAGGATATGCATCTGTGGTTGAAGCTGGGGTCAGAGCATTTACCCTCATCCCCTGCAGGTACAAGGCCTGGGTCTTCTCGCTCCTTTCCTCACCAAAAGAGACGGGCAGGGAGTATTTAAAATAACAGGATAAACAGTGGGGAGTGAATTGCTCCTTATATCTGTAAATACTGTGGCGGCCCTCACCCAGGAGTGAAGTGCACCTAAAAGAAAGAACCTGGGTTTGACAAGGCAGGAGCAAGAGGAGGGTCTGGTAACAAAGGCCCCAACACCTCTTAAGCCAGAGGCTATGGTCCTGTGGTTGGCACGCTACCCAGACAGGGAGGCTGCTGGGGTGCTATGGGCCGGGTTGTTTGAGGGTTTTCAGATTCCAGTACAACTCTCAGACATGAGGTCCTCGGTTCATACCTTAAGTCTGCGTATGAATTCCCTCTGGTGGTACGCAAGTAAATTAGTAAAGAAGTGGCTCTAGGGAGGGTATTGGGACCCTTTCAGGAGCAACCATTTCCAGATTTGGTAGTTTCATCCCTGGGAGTGTTCCCCAAAAAAGACACAGGAAAATTCAGGCTGATACACCACCTATCCTACCCAAAGGGTGCATCGGTCAAAGATGCGATAGACCCGCCATTATGCTCGGTGCACTTTCAGTCGTTTGACGAATCAGTGGCCTTGGTGAAAGCAGTGGGTAGAGGTGCTCTGTTGGCAAAACTAGACATAGAATTGGCCTTCAAATTGCTCCCATTGCACCCGTCTGCCTTCAAACTAATGGATTTGAAGTTTGATGGGGTTACTACATGGATAGATGCCTACCAATGGGCTCTTACCATTGGTAAGCATCCTGTGCTCTGTTTGAATGCCTCAGCTCATTCTTACATTGGGTAGTACAGGAGTCTTCAGAAGAAGGGACTGTGGCCCATTATTTAGATGACTTTCTGTTAATAGGGAGACCAGGTACTTCAGAATGTGAAAGGCTATTGGCAGTCATGAGAGCCGTGACTTCAGAGTTTGGAGTTCCACTGGCGGAAGACAAAACACAGGGCCCCTGCATGTGTCTAACATTCTTGGGGATTGAGATAGACACAGTGGCAGCAGAATGCAGTCTCCTGCGAGACAAAGTGGTTAAAATCTTGACGACAGTCAGATCAGTGGTGGGTGCTTCAAGCATTTCACTTAGGGAGTAGCAATCTCTCTTGTTAAATTTTGCAGGCAGGGCCATTCTCATGGGCAGCGTCTTTAACAGAAAGTTAGAGGAACAGCTGAAGGGTCAAAGAAATAGTGCCTGGAGATTTGTGGTGTCCACAGAAATGAAAGAAGTCCTTTACATATGGGACAGATTTCTGACCAATTTCAACGGAGTCTGCTTGTGGCGGGCTGATCCGATTTCATCAGTGGTGTTCTGGTCAGATAAAATGAGTGTGGTATACGACATAAACAGGTTGTATGCATCGTCAACAGTAGTGATAAGATGCCTAAGGCACCTAGTACTTCACTGTTTACAGCTTAATATATGGTTCACGGCACGTCATGTCCCAGGGGTGCATAATGTAGTGGCTGATGTGCTGTCTAGATTCAAGTGGGAACAGTTTAGGAAGGTGGTCCCTAGGGCAGCAGCACACAGTTTATCCTGCCCCTTATTTATTTGGCAGTTTGCAGTCTATGGACATCCATCATCCCATTAGTGATTGCTTAACTGGCTCCCAAGACTTGGAAGGCTTATGAGTCACACTGGAAGGGATGGGAGACATTCTGCAGTAAGAGGGGGTTCCTCATACAGCAGACATCTTAGGTACAATGGCTGGCATGGCTGAATCAGTCAGCGGTGTCCAGTAGCAGCTCAAAGCAGGCTTTCAGCAGTATCATTCTTTAGCAAAACACTAGGCATTCTGGAACTTTCAAATTCCTTCTTAGTAAGACAAGTGCTGAAGGGCTGGGGTAGGACAGAAGTAAGGTCCCGGGATAAAAGGGAACCTATTACCCCTCTCCGCTTACAGGAGCTGGCAAAATCATTAGATGGGATTTGTGCATCAAGTTAAGAAGTGACATTATTTACTCAGAAGCATTGAGAGTGGGGGAGTTAGTGTCTTCAGCTAGAGTTGGGGGAAGGGGAGGCATACAGCTTGAGCATGTACATGCCTCAGAGGAGGGGCTGCTTTTATTCATACCAAGGTCTAAAACAGATCAGGAAGGAAAAGGGGCTTGGCTTCCATTGGGCAGACATGAGCTACCTGAGTGCTGCCTGGTGGGTAATGCAGAAAACTATTTGAAAGTCAGGCCATCAGGACCGAAGGAGTTCTTCATTCATGAAGGCTCTACTGCATTATCGGCATTTGAATTTTAAAAGGTGTTGTCGCTAGCAGCGGCTGAATGCAGGCTTTATTACATCGCTGGTTGCTCCACACTTTATTACATCGCTGGTTGCTCCACACTCATTTAGGATTGGAGCAGCTACTAGAGCTGCATCAAAGGGCTCTTCAGTTGGGGAAATCAAGCAATTAGGTTGTTGGAGATCGGGTCAATATAAACTGTACATTAGGCCATTGAAGATAGATAGCTAAGTCCTGCCGGTGGGGGGGGTGGGGGGGCTTGCTATTTTTATTATGCTCTATGTCATGTTTATTATTGTCAGGTATTTTTTGATTTGTTGGTTCCAAACTGAGAGTATTTATATGATGTTGTTCTAGATAAGGGCTCTTCACTGGTTCGTGTATGGATTGTAGGGTACTCATTTGTGCACTGGTCCGCGATCAGGGATCTACGTTCACTGGACAGGCAGCAACTCGGCTTTCCTTCTGCTAAGGCTATCGTTCGATGGCTGGGCCACAGGGGCCTAACCTGGAATGAGTGGCTTTCACTTCTGCAAGAAGCTCATAGGAGGTGGGGTCTCCCGCATATTATAGTCTTACATCTAGGGGGTAATGATATGGGGTCCCTTGCTGCGTTAGATCTTATCAAGCAAATGGTCTCTGATGTCGAATGGCTGTGTGCTTGGCTTCCTGGTGTAAGAGTGGGGTGGTCCAATATGGTCGCATGACTGCATTGGAGGTACATGTTTTCACAAAGGGCAGCCTATAATGTGTGCAAAAAAGTAAATAGGGAGGTGGGAAGAGCGGTCATGACCTTGTCAGGATTTATCATTAGGCATGATCGTATTACGACTGACAATAAAGCCTTATATCGCCCTGATGGTGTTCACTTGACCGACGAAGGGTTGGATATTATGTTTCTGGCTGATTTGAGAAGAGCGCTTTTAGCTCCAGTTTGAAAAAAATCTTCTAAAAAATAAATAAATAATTGTTATGATTCGTAAGTTTATATAAGGTCAGTTTAAGGGTGACGGCAAGAGTTACACTTGTTTTCCTCTTGTTGCGGTCAGTCATGGCACTGGAGCGAGCAGTCAGAATGAAGAGTGAAGGCCTTTAAAAACGGGAAGGATGATGCCCACTTAGTGCAGGCCTAGGGTTTCCCCTCCTTGATGAACTGCCGGCTGAAGATCTCTAAGCAAACATCAATTTCTCTCAGCTAATAAGCGTGAGCAACACATGCCATGCTGCAGGTACCAAAAAGGGGCCTTGATCGTCTGTCGGTAGGGGTTAGTTTAGTTTTAAGTGCCGCTAACAAAGTTAGATTTTTTACAAAGTTCAAATATTGGAATAGTTGCCTAAACTACTAAATAATTGATAAAGTTTACGTTTTAATAAACGTGACCGTACCGGTCTTTCTTCCGGTACAGGTGTACATGTTTTATTTATAGTATTTGCAGCTAAATAGGGTAAAATAGCACCTGTATTACAGTAACTCTCACTCACACTCCTATTTATCAGGCAGATAATACCCCCACCTTCTGTTCACCCTTCTTTCACTACGGCTTACCACTAAGCCCCTTGATTAACACCGCCTCTTAATGATAACCGGTCCTGGGGGAATAACTGTGCTAGCCTCTGGGCAGGATTGCAGCAAACACACTCCTGTGCACTGACTGCTTACCTCCTATAGCCTCTGGGCTGCACACATGGATCCCCTCTTCAGTAAACTCAAGCGGTGTTGACTTACGGCTGTATTTGCCGAAACATATCAGCAGCAGTGTTGAGGAGAGAGCACCTCTCTCCATCTCCACTGTCATAGTGGTATTTTGATCCGACTATTAAATTTTAACTTTTTTGACAATAAAAGTTCAAGTTTTAATTGCGATCTGTGTGGCAGTGCTCCTCTTTCTCTTTGGTGTGGACTGTGGATTTATTTATAGTATTGTGTAACGGGTAGATTATGTTTTGCGCTATACAGAGTGTGAAACTAATGCCAACAAAGTTGCATTATTTCACTCTCCATAGCGCTGCCATTACGAGTTACTGAAAAGCCTCCTTGTGCGTGCGATATGGTGGCGTTAAGCACCATACTGCACAAAAGCCAAGGGCTGCTTTGACGTGCTCATGCATGCTTTCCCCCATAGACATCAATGGGGAGAGAGTGTTAGGAAAAAACTAACACCTGAAGTGCGGAATGAAAAATCTCTGTAACACAACCCCATTGATGTCTATGGGGGAAAAAAAAGTTACGTTTAAACCTAACACCCTAACATAAACCCCAAGTCTTAACACCCCTAATCTGCCAACATCGCCAACACCTAAATAAAGTTATTATCCCCTAATATACCGCCCCCGACATCGCTGCCACTAATAAAAGTTATTAACCCATATTCCTCCGCTCTCCGACATCGCCGCCACTATAATAAAGCTATTAACCCCAATTCCGCCGCTCCCCGACATCGCCGAAACTATAATAAAGCTATTAACCCTGTTCAAATCAGCTAATAGGATTTCAGTAGCTTTCATCCTATTGGCTGTTTTGAACAGCCAATAGGATTACAGTAGCTCTCATCCTATTGCATGTTTTAAACAGCCAATAGAATTTCAGAAGCTCTCATCCTATTGGCTGATTTGAATTTGAATAATCAAATCAGCTAATAGGAATGCAAGGTACGCCATTTTGAAATGGCTACCTTGCATTTAACTTCAGTGTACGGAAGTGACCGTATGAAGAGGACACTCAGCGCAGGATGTCTTCGGCTTCCAGGATGCCTCTGCTCCGTGCCGCCGGGATGAAGATAGAAGACTCCCCTGGGATGAATGAAGATATCGCTGCCTGGATGACGACTTCTCGCTGCCTGGATGGCGATGGATGTCCAGACTTCAGGAACCGTGAGTAGATTTTATGGGGTTAGTGTTATTTTATTTTTTTTCATTTTTTTGGGTGTTTTTTTTTTAGATTAGGGCTTTGGGCTTTTCTAAAAGAGCTGAATGCCCCTTTAAGGGCAATGCCCATACAAATGCCCCTTTAGGGGCAATGGGTAGCTTAGGTTTTTTTTAGAGTTAGGTTTTTTTATTTTCGGGGTAGGTTGGGTGGTGGCTTTTACTTTTGGGGGTATTTTGTATTTTTTTACAGGGAAAAGAGCTGTTGAACTTAGGGCAATGTCCTACAAAAGGCCCTTTTAAGGGCTATTTGTAGTTTATTGTAGGCTAGGGGTGTTTTTATTTTGAGGGGGCTTTTTTATTTTTATAGGGCTATTAGATTAGGTGTAATTGATTTTATTTTTAATAATTTTGTCTATTATTTTTTGTAAGCTTAGTGTTTTTTATTTTTTGTAATTTAGTATTTATTATTTTTTGTAATATTAGATTTTTTAATTTTTTTCGTAGTGTTGTCCCAGATAGGTCCTTTAGGACAATCTGGGGGCTTCCACCTACTCCCAACCCGGCGATCTTGCCTGAATAGTGAAGGGCATCACGATTCCCGCGGGGACGTCACTCGCAATGATGTGATGACATCACTGCGCAACTTTATTTAAAATTAACAATGGACAATATAGGGAAATGGGGGCATGCTGCTTAGAAGCCTGTATCTCAGGCATCTATAAGCAGCTACAGACCCCCAAGACCCACTTTCAAACCGTATAAGTCTTGGGGATCTGGAAAAAAAAGGATAAAAGTAAAAAATAAATATATTTTAAAAAAGTTTAAAAAAAAGCTCAAATCTAGCTTAGCACCCAGGTGGGAAATGGCTTAGCAGCCAAAAGGGTTAATTGGTAGTTTTTTTTAATTTTATTAGAATAGTTATGTTAGATTAATTCATAGTTTAATGTTAGGTTTATTTGTATTTCACAGGTAAGTTTTTATTTATTTTAAGATAGTTATATTGTAATTTTAGTTTAAAGTTAGGGGGGTGTTAAGTTTAGGGGTTAAAAGTTTAATTTAGTGTTTTGCGATGTGGGGGGCCCGTGGTTTAGGGGTTAATAGGTTTATTTAGTGGAGGCAATGTTGGAGAGCAGCAAATTAGGGGTTAATAGCTTTATTATAGTGTCAGCGATGTCGGGGGAGGCGAATTAGGGGTTATTAGGTTTATGTAATAGTCGTGATGTGGGTGGGCGGCAGATTAGGGGTTAATAGGTAGTTTATGGGTGTTAGTGTATTTTGTAACACTTTAGTTATGAGTTTTGTGAAACATATTTGTTGTGCAAAACTCATTACTACTGCTCTCAGATGGCTCATGATGAATCATGTCGGTATAGGCTGTAACGCAAGCATTTTAGCATCAACGCACAACCTGTAATACCGGCGCTATGGAAATCCCACACAAAAACGTGATTTTTTTGAGTGCAGAATGGACGTTGCGTTACAGACTAAAATGCTTGTGGGATAGCTATACTGATATAACTCGTAATATGCATTACTGGCCATTATGCTGGAATTGCCATTTTTTTAGCGTTAAAAGCTGTAACGCAAAACTCGTAATCTACCTGTAAGTTAGTAAACAAAAGGATGTAATAGGAGGTTTATGATATTTGCCATGTTATATGCTACCTACCACTGTCAAATATATGTCTAATTATCTTTGTTGCCTCTGTATTTTGCTTATAATTGCCATATATATTTATGTGGTCGTCGTCCTTGCCTATCCTGCTTACCATTGCCGTATGCATTTCTGCTGATCTTCCCTGCCTGTGTACCATGCCTACCATTGCTATATTTCTATCCTTACCATTGCTATGTGCATTACTGTTTATCTTCTCTGTCTGTGATTCCTGTTTTTTATTTCTGTATATATTTCTGTTGATCTTCACTACCTGTCTATTCTGCTTGCCGTTGATCTCTGCTTGCATCATGCTTTCCATTTCCATATGCATTTCAGCTAACCTTTGCTGCTTTGTCCTTACAATTGTTGTATGTATTTCTGTTACTCTTTGTTGTCTATGTATCTTGCTTTTTCTCTACCAATGCATAAGCATTTCTGTTGAATATTGATAACCATGTATCCTGCTTACCATTTCTGTGGATCTTGACTTACTGTGTAGCTCTCTTAGTTATGTATTTCTGCTGCTTTGCATCTTGCTTACCATTGCCATATGCTTTTAGGTTGTTCTTTCCCATCTGTATATGCTGCATATAATTGCCATATGTATTTCTGCTGATGTTTGTTGTATGTGTATCCTGCTTTCTATTGCCATATGCATATCTGCTGACCTTTGCTGTTTGTGTATCCATCTTACTATTCCCATATACATTTTTGCTGATCTTTACTGCCTGTGTATCCTGTTTACCCTTTCTGTATGTACTTCTGTTGATCTTCACTGCATGTCTCTTTTACTTACCATTGTCATATACATTTCTGCTGATCTGCACTGTCTGTCTATCCTGCTTACCATTTCTGTCTGCCTGCAACATGCATACCATTTCCATATGAATTTTTGCTACTATTTGCTGCTTGTGTATCCTGTGCTTACCATTGCCATATGTGTTTGTGCTGACCTTCTCTACCTATACATCCATTTACCATTGCTATATGCATACCTGGTAACCTTTGCTATGTATGTATCCATCTTACTGTATGCATTTCTGTGGATCTATTCTACATGTTTGCTTGTTACTACTGATGTCCATCATTTTGTTACCTATTATGTCTGTATGCCTGCAAACAGTTGCCATTTGTTTTCTGTTATCTCTAGTTGCCTGAACTCTCTTAGTGATTTTTTTATGGTAGAACCTTACCTCAGTTCCTGTACTATAGCCTCAGCACCACCGGTGTCATATTCTTGCAAATTTCTTGTGTCAAGTATCAAATGGAAGTATGTGTGCTATGTGTAAATACGTCTTATAATATAAATGTCTTGAAGATATGCAACTTGTTGCTTGCATCTGAGACACTTTTCAAAGATCAGATTGTAACCAATGCTAGTTCCAGGACTAACATGTGTTACATTATCAGGCATGCACAGACACAGTAACTTTATTTCCCTCCACAATTTAATGAAGTTTACTATAAAATACCACACAATCACAATTTTTTTTGTCACTGGTCCATACGCTCTTCATGAAGGAAAACCCTTTCGTGGCTGCATTGGTTCCAGTCATCACTGGTTGTAATCTACCTCTGTATGCCAGCCCATGCTGTAACTGTAAATGCTCCAACCCCAAACACATACTGTGCCTTTCAAAAGTATTCACCCCCTTGGTATTTTCCCTATTTTGTTGCATTACAACTTGGAATTAGAATGTTTTTTGGGGTGGTTTGTATTGTTTGATTTACGCAACATGCCTACTACTTTGAAGATGCAAAATATTTTTTAATTGTTAAACAAACAAGAAACAAGAAAAAAAAACCCAGAAAACTATACCCAAGCTCCAGGGGACAATGAATGAATAATGGGAGGGAACAAAAAGGAAGAGGCGGACCCTATTCTGAGGGCACCACAGCCTGCAAAACCTTTCTCCTGAACATCAAACTTGTAAAATTTTGAAAAAGTATGTAAGGACGACCAGGTAGCCGCCTTACAAATCTGATCCATAGAGGCCTTGTTCTTAAAGGTCCAAGAGGAAGCCACTGCTCTAGTGGAATGAGCCGTTATCCTCTCAGGAGGACGATGTCCCGCTGTCTCGCAAGCTAAGCGGATGACACTCCTTAACCAAAAAGATAGGGAAGTTGAAGTAGCCTTCTGCCCCTTACACTTCCCCGAATAGACAACAAACAAAGAGGAAGATTGTCTAAATACCTTAGTAGCCTAAAGATAGAACTTAGAGGCGCGAACAACATACAAATTGTGAGGTAAGCTTTCCTTCAATGAAAAAGGATTAGGATTGATTGGAAGGTAGGACTCCTCCTGAGTCCACAAACCCTGTGCCTTCCTGGCACCCCAAACAGCTCCCCATCCAGATAGGCTTGCGTCCGTAGTCACAATCTCCCAGTATGGTTTAAAGAAGCATGTCTGATCTAGACAGAGCCACCAAGAGAGCGATTCTCTCGACCGGCTGGCTAATACAATCTGTTGAGACAGATCTGAATGATTGCCGTTCCACTGTCTCAGCATGCACAGTTATAAAGGTCTGAGACGGAACCTGGAAAAAGTAATGATGTCCATGCAGGACACGATGAGACCAATCATCTCCATACACTGAGCCACAGAGGGACTCAAGGAGGTCCGGAGGGCAAGACATGCCGAAGTTAGCTTGCTACGTCTCTGGTCTGTTAGAAATATCCTCATGGATATGGAGTCTATTATAGTACCCAGAAATTCCACCCTGGTACTTGGGATAAGAGAAATCTTTTCCAAGTTTATCTTCAATCCATGTGATCGAAGAAGACTGAGAAGGGACTCCGAGAATTTTTCTGCAAGATGAAAGGATGGAGCTTGCCCTCGAATATCATCCAAGTATGGCCTACTGCAATACCCTGAGTTCTGGCAACAGCTAGAAGAGCCCCCAAAACCTTTGTAAAGATTCTTGGAGCATTTGCTAGGCCAAACTGAAGGGCAATGAACTGGAAGTGCTGGTCCAGGAATGCAAACCTCAGGAACTTAAAGCGTTCCCTGTGGATTGAAACATGAAGATAAGTGTCCTTCAGATCTATAGTGGTCATAAACTGGCCTTCCTAAATTAAAAGAAGGATGGACCTTATCATCTCCATCTTGAAGGAAGGGACACTGAGAAATTTGTGTAAGCACTTTAGGTCCAGAATTGGGCGGAAAGTTCCCTCCTTTGGGACCACGAAAATGTTTGAATAAAACCCCAAACCTCTTTCTTCGATAGGCACCGGGACAACAACTCCTAAGGAAGATAGATCCCAAACGCACCCTAGAAAGGCATCCTTTTTTCTGGTCTGGTAGACAGATTCGACAGAAGGAATCTGCCCCTTGGCAGATGAGATTTGAAGCCTTTCTTGTATCCCTGAGATACCACCTCCAGGACCCACGTATCCTGTACGTCCTTAAACCAGGCATCTGAAAAAAGAGACAGTCTGCCCCTACACGATCCGATTCTGGATCAGGGGCTGCCCCTTCATGCTGATTTGTTTTCACCGGGCTTCTTATACTGCTTATTTATTCCAGGACTGAGCCGGCTTCCAAGTACTTTTGGGTTGCTCGGGCTTGGAGGAGGATTGTTGTCATTGGGATTTGTCAGAACGAAAATTAGAAGATTGTCGTTCCTTAGACTTGTCTTCTTATCTTGCGATAGAAAGGTACCCTTGCCTCTGGTAACCGTAGAAATATTGGAGTCCAGGCCTGGACCAAATAAAATCTTTCCCTTGATGGAAAGAGAAAGGATTCTGGACCAAGACTGCAACCAGAATGCCTAGCAGGCTAGGACCGCAAAGCCAGAGGCCTTTGCCTTTAGGCGAATAATTTGCATGTTTGCATCACAGATAAAAGAATTAGCAATTCTCAAAGCTTTAATTCTGTCTTGAATATCCTCGAGGTGAGACTCCACCTCAATGAGTTCCGATAAAGAGTCGCACCAGTAGGTAGCCACTCTGGCAACTGTGGCAAATGCAGCCGCTGATTGAAACAATAATCCTGTATGTTGAAACATCTTTCTCAGAAAGGTTTCCATTTTCTTATCCATCGGCTCTTTGAACGAAGAACTATCCTCAAGAAGTGTAGTAGTACGTTTAGCAAGTGTAGAGATAGCCCCATCCAGCTTAGGAATGGAGCCCCACAAATCCAGTTGAGAGTCCATGACTGGGAACAACTTTTTAAAAGTATATGAGGGGGAAAAGGAAGAACCAATTCTTTCCCATTCATTCTTAATAATGTTCACTATCCTAACTGGCACAGGAAAAGTCAAAGGAACTTTCCTGTCTTCGTAAACTCTGTCTAATTTAGGTATCATAGGTTCTTCATGCAGCACGGCCTCTGGTACCTCTAACGTAGACAGAACCTCCTTTAATAATAAACGCAAGTCCTCAATTTTAAATCTAAAGGACGGTTCCTCCACAGCAGGAGGCTTAGACGCTAGGGACTCCGACCCAGAAAGATCACCCTCTGAAGCTACAGAGGTTAACTCATCATCAGATAACTGGGACATAATAGCTAAATCCGATAAATATTTAGATGACTCCAGAGAGCTATGTTTAACCTTTCTCTTGTGTTTGTTAGAGCGAGGTAATGTACTGAGGGCCGCAGACACCGCCGTTTGTAACTGCACAGCAAAGTCCACAGGATGAAGGCTCCCTCTGGATGGAGGATTAGATGTGCTATGGGGAACTGCATGTGGAGTGGATAATGTAGCAAGGATAGTAATCTCACAGGATACAGAATCCTGAGAGGTAGATGGCTCAGAGGGACTAAGAGCCTTAGCAGGCTTGTCTCCCTTCTTAGACTTTATAATGGTGTTAAGGTATGTGGAACATAATTGAGTGGGTGGGAAAACCACGGCCTCCTCACAATATAAACAGGTATAATTTAGTACAGAAGGAGTAACTTCTAACATGTCAGAGTCCTCCATAGCTCAGGTTATACCCACAGAAGGACACAAATAAAAACGTTTTTTTTTATTATTATTATAGAAAACTGCACCTTTATACTCCCAATGGCTGGGGCACTCACCACCTCAGACAATTAACAGAGGAAACGCTCTCCTCAGGTTCAAGTCTCAGCCGGAATGGAGGAAATGAACATAGACCACACCTGGTCATATTGAGTGCAAGACAGTACTTCCCCTGTTATTACAAGTACAGCAAGTAATAGGAGCTGTGCAACACTTTCAAAAACGAAAGTGAAACTTAAAAGTGAAACCTGTTTGTTCCAGCCAAAAACACACAGTCTATCAGCCCAGGAAAAAAATCACACAAAGCAGCATGTAAATAATAAATACACTGATTAATTAACCCTAACTGTTCAATAAACCCCCCCTTCAGAGGATATTAACCCTGGATCCTATCAAGGTATAAAAAGCCACACTGTGACCCTGTTATAGCATTTTATGTGTAAAAATTAAAACAATCTTACCTCCAGGATCCATGCTGTGGAACAGAACACAGCCTCTCAAGTGTGACAGTCTTATAGCAGTGTTCCTGACATTGACTTGAGTGAGAGAAAGCAGGCAGTAAAACTCGTCAACACTGATTGCTTAGGAGCTGTTAGCAGTAGTCTGGATGATTTCGCAGAAAAACTTTACCTGCATCTCCAGACTCTAACTTTCATCAATACTCTCACTAAGAGGTTGACATGACTACTTAAAACTCCAGTCCTATCTCGAAGGGCAGATACCCTTTTTTCAGGACTCTCCGAATCTTTTGACAATTCTCTGCCACCTCCTAACGTAACGAAAGGCAAAGAATGACTGGGGTAATGAGGAAGTGGGAGGAATATTTAAGCCTTTGGCTGGGCTGTCTTTACCTCCTCCTGGTGGCCAGGTTTTGTATTTCTCAACAGTAAGGAATGAAGCCATGGACTCTCCCTATCGTAGGAAGGAAAGAAAAGTAAAACACACACACATTGTTTTTAATAAGAGAGTCTCTAGGCACCTATAACAGCCCATAAAAATGCTGAGAGATACCCAAGAACGCTTATTTTATAGAATAAAAGTCACTCTTTAAAATATATACCTTACCCTCTATAGACTTTGCCAGGTGATCACTAAAGTAATGTTGATCACCTGATGTGAAAAAATGTGCCTTTATTTCAGTAGAGGCTCATGGGAACCCCTAATTGGACATCAAATTTATATAACTATACCCAAAGTCCCCATTTATGTTTACATTTTATTATTCAAGTGTTTGAATTGTACAAGAAAGGTAATAATATAACATATAATCTCAAATTTACAAATGCAAAGGTTTTATAAATCAGTCCCACATGTGGTTTTATGGAGATATAGGTCATTTGGTCCACCAAAAAAGGTGATCCAAGAGTCTGGTGAGATGGGTCTCCCACAGGTTTGGGTGAATATAGAAGCATTATAACAATAGTTTCAATGTGAATAACAGTGATACAAGTAATATAACTTAACACAGGTTTTAACTAAGACTAAAAACCAAGACAGAAGACTGATGTTGTAACATAATCTATATAGTACGATCACACTTCAGTGTATTCTGACCAATAAACGTTTGTATAATGTGTATTTAGTGTCTAAAATTGGGACCATCTTTTAGAATCCAGTAGTACCATATCTTGTTGTTGACACTTTCCCTGTTATCTAAAATCCATGTAGCCGAGTCGTACATAGTGTGGGTAACTGTAATTTTATTCCTAACTTCAGCCCAGGTCAGTGACCGTGCAAAGTATTCTAATAAATGTGTTGATTAGTTTATTATATTTTTTAATACGTTCATGGAGGGCTTGTGTTACTATGAGTTACACTTCATCGTCTAGGAGATAGCTAATAAGTGAGGACAATGCCTTCCATATTGTTTGAGCCTTACAACAGTCCCACCACATATATCTGTATGTGCCTAGGTCCTCACATCCTCTATAGCATCGTCTTGTACTAGATTGAGACATTCATGATGTTTTTAGGGGGGGTTAAGTACCACCTGAATATTGTTTTGATAGAGTTCTCTTTTAAGTCTGCTCTTCGTAGACTTTTGTCAGCTGAACTAAAAATATTTTCCCAAGCCTCTCTCTCTAGTAAGATTCATAAATCTTTTTCCCAATTGATCATAATCAAAGTTTTAGGGTTATTCAGTAAATTCTGTATAGTGATATATAATCTGGAGATGGCTTGTTTGGGTCTGTTGGGTGAGGTGCTTAAGATTTCCACAATTGTGGATGTGTGGCTAGGAGTTTTCCTAAGATACCTTTGGATAGAGGAAGTAATCTGAAGGTACAGGTACCAATGAAGTTTGTGAGAAACTAACCGCTAGATTTAGAGTTCTGCGGCCAAAGGGGTGCGTTAGCTACGCGTGTTTTTTTCCCCCCGCACCTTTTAAATACCGCTGGTATTTAGAGTTCACTGAAGGGCTGCGTTAGGCTCCAAAAAGGGAGCGTAGAGCATAATTTACCGCCACTGCAACTCTCAATACCAGCGGCATACCCCCCAACTGTCCCGATTTTCGCGGGACAGTCCCGATTTTAGGGGTCTGTCCCTCTGTCACAAGTTGCTAGCCATCTGTCCTGATTTGCCCCAGGCATTAAATTTTTTTTTTTTTTTTTTAAATTCTGTTGGGCCCATACTTAGAAGCAGCTGGCTTTGCTTTCACAGGGTTAGATACCTGTTTCCCTGTGGAAAAGGAATGGTGTGTCGGTTAAGCAGGAGTAAGAAGGCTGTATACACTCTGACCACGGTTAATGGTGACCTCTCTAACCTACCTCTGGTAGTGATGATTTCCAACCCCTGGGGATAATACTAGCATGCCTTCAGTTTTATACAATGAGCAGTGCTAATACCAGGGTAACGAACAGTGGCAGCCGCAGACTGCCAGCTAATGTGCTTGCCAACCCCAGGACCCCATACAATGAATGTAGTGCGTGTGTCTATCTGTATCCATAACTGTGTGTGTGTATCTGTATGTATAAGTTTATGCTATGTAGTGTGTGTGTGTCTGCATGTATAAGTGTATACTATGTAGTGTTTGTGTATCTGCATCTATAAGTGTATGCTGCCTGTATAAGTGTATGCTATGTAATGTGTGTGTGCATCTGCATGTATAAGTGTATGCTATGTAGTGTGTGTGTATCTTCATGTGTAAGTGTATGCTATGTAGTGTGTGTATCTTCATGTGTAAGTGTATGCTATGTAGTGTGTGTGTATCTGCATGTATAAGTGTATGCTATGTAGTGTGTGTGTATCTGCATGTGTAAGTGTATGCTATGTAGTGTGTGTGTATCTGCATGTATAAGTGTATGCTATGTAGTGTGTGTGTATCTGCCTGTATAAGTGTATGCTATGTAGTGTGTGTATCTGCATGTGTAAGTGTATGCTATGTAGTGTGTGTGTATCTGCATGTATAAATGTATGCTATGTAGTGTGTGTTTGTGTATCTGCATGTGTAAGTGTAAGTGTATGCTATGTAGTGTGCTACTGTGCATTTTTGCTGACTTTAAAGGCCAGAATCTAGAATATTAATGGGGAATGCAGAGAGCAGTTTTAAAGAATTTATTATTAAATGTCCAATTAAGATAAAAATATTTAGCAATGTCTTTGCAAAGGATAATTAAATACATAGCTCACATAGCCATACCAGTGGTTTGAGCTTGTGTTTGATTTGCTGCCTAAGTATATTAAAATCTATCGGCTAGATTTAGAGTTCTGCGGCCAAAGGGGTGCGTTAGCTACGCTGGCTTTTTTTCTCCTGCACCTTTTAAATACCGCTGGTATTTAGAGTTCACAGAAGGGCTGCGTTAGGCTCCATAAAGGGAGCGTAGAGCATATTTACCGCCACTGCAACTCTAAATTCCAGCGGTGCTTACGGACGCGGCCAGCTTCAAAAACGTGCTCGTGCACGATTTCCCCATAGGAAACAATGAGGCTGTTTGAGCTGAAAAAAAACCTAACACCTGCAAAAAAGCAGCGTTCAGCTCCTAACGCAGCCCCATTGTTTCCTATGGGGAAACACTTCCTAAGTCTGCACCTAACACCCTAACATGAACCCCGAGTCTAAACACCCCTAACCTTACACTTATTAACCTCTAATCTGCCGCCCCCGCTATCGCTGACCCCTGCATATTATTATTAACCCCTAATCTGCCGCTCCGTACACCGCCGCAACCTACATTATACCTATGTACCCCTAATCTGTTGCCCCTAACACCGCCGACCCCTATATTATATTTATTAACCCCTAATCTGCCGCCCCCGCTATCGCTGACACCTGCATATTATTATTAACCCCTAATCTGCCGCTCCGTACACGGCCGCAACCTACGTTATCCCTATGTACCCCTAATCTGCTGCCCCTAACACCGCCAACCCCATATTATATTTATTAACCCCTAATCTGCTGCCCCCAACGTCGCCTCCACCTACCTACAATAATTAACCCCTAATCTGCCGACCGGATCTCACCGCTACTATAATAAATGTATTAACCCCTAAAGCTAAGTCTAACACTAACACCCCCCTAAATTAAATATAATTTTTATCTAACGAAATAAATTAACTCTTATTAAATAAATTAATCCTAATTAAAGCTAAATACTTACCTGTAAAATAAACCCTAATATAGCTACAATATAAATTATAATTATATTGTAGCTATTTTAGGATTAATATTTATTTTACAGGTAACTTTGTAATTATTTTAACCAGGTACAATAGCTATTAAATAGTTAATAACTATTTAATAGCTACCTAGTTAAAATAATTACAAATTTACCTGTAAAATAAATCCTAACCTAAGTTACAATTAAACCTAACACTACACTATCAATAAATGAATTAAATAAAATACCTACAATTATCTACAATTAAACCTAACACTACACTATCAATAAATTAATTAAATAAAATACCTACAATTAAATACAATTAAATAAACTAACTAAAGTACAAAAAATAAAAAAGAACTAAGTTACAAAAAATAAAAAAATATTTACAAACATTAGAAAAATATTACAACAATTTTAAACTAATTACACCTACTCTAAGGCCCCTAATAAAATAACAAAGACCCCCAAAATAAAAAAATGCCCTACCCTATTCTAAAATTAAAATAGAAAAGCTCTTTTACCTTACCAGCCCTTAAAAGGGCCCTTTGCGGGGCATGCCCCAAAGAATTCAGCTCTTTTGCCTGTAAAAAAAACATACAATACCCCCCCCCAACATTACAACCCACCACCCACATACCCCTAATCTAACCCAAACCCCCTTAAATAAACCTAACACTAAGCCCCTGAAGATCTCCCTACCTTGTCTTCACCTCGCCGGGTTCACCGATCCGTCCACCGAAGTCTTGATCCAAGCCTCCGAAGTCTTGATCCTAGCCCAAGCAGGGGGCTGAAGACATCCATCCTCTGGCTGAAGTCTTGATCCAAGCGGGCAGAAGAGGACATCCGGACCGGCAAACATCTTCATCCAAGCCGCATCTTCTATGTTCTTCAATCCGATGACGACCGGCTGATCTTCAAGACCTCCAGCGCGGATCCATCCATCTTCACCGACGACTTCCCAACGAATGACGGTTCCTTTAAGGGACGTCATCCAAGATGGCGTCCCTCGAATTCCGATTGGCTGATAGGATTCTATCAGCCAATCGGAAATTAAGGTAGGAAAATTCTGATTGGCTGATGGAATCAGCTAATCAGATTCAAGTTCAATCCGATTGGCTGATCCAATCAGCCAATCAGATTAAGATCGCATTCTATTGGCTGTTCCGATCAGCCAATAGAATGCGAGCTCAATCTGATTGGCTGATCAGATCATCCAATCGGATTGAACTTGAATCTGATTAGCTGATTAGGATTAATTTATTTAATAAGAGTTAATTTATTTCGTTAGATTTAAATTATATTTAATTTAGGGGGGTGTTAGTGTTAGGGTTAGACTTAGCTTTAGGGGTTAATACATTTATTATAGTAGCGGTGAGATCCGGTCGGCAGATTAGGGGTTAATTATTGTAGGCAGGTGGAGGCGACGTTGGGGGTGGCAGATTAGGGGTTAATAAATATAATATAGGGGTCGGCGGTGTTAGGGGCAGCAGATTAGGGGTACATAGGTATAATGTAGGTTGCGGCGGTGTACGGAGCGGCAGATTAGGGGTTAAAAAAATATGCAGGTGTCAGCGATCGCGGGGGCGGCAGATTAGGGGTTAATAAATATAATATAGGGGTCGGCGATGTTAGGGGCAGCAGATTAGGGGTACATAGGGATAACGTAGCTGGCGGCGGTGTACGGAGCGGCAGATTAGGGGTTAAAAAATTTTAATAGAGTGGCGGCGATGTGGGGGGACCTCGGGTTAGGGGTACATAGGTAGTTTATGGGTGTTAGTGTACTTTAGAGCACAGTAGTTAAGAGCTTTATAAACCGGCGTTAGCCCAAAAAGCTCTTAACTACTGACTTTTTTCTGCGGCTGGAGTTTTGTCGTTAGATTTCTAACGCTCACTTCAGCCACGACTCTAAATACCGGCGTTAGAAAGATCCCATTGAAAAGATAGGATACGCAAATGGAGTAGGGGGATCTGCGGTATGGAAAAGTCACGGCTGCAAAGTGAGGGTTAGACCCTTTCCTGACTGACTCCAAATACCAGCGGGCGGTAAAAACCAGCGTTAGGAGCCTCTAACGCTGGTTTTGACGGCTAACGCCCAACTCTAAATCTAGGCCAATGACTTTATTTAGAATTTTATTTATATTACTTTGGTCTTATGATTTTTTAAGCCCCGCCCACCACATTTCAAATTTTTGCCGCGGGGGGGGGGGGGGGAGGGGGGTCCCTCTTTTGAATTTTGAAATGTTGGGAGGTATGCAGCGGTGCTTACGGATGTGGCCAGCTTAAAAAACGTGCTTGTGCACGATACCCCCATAGGAAACAATGGGCCGTTTGAGCTGAAAAAAAACCTAACACCTGCAAAAAAGCAGCGTTCAGCTCCTAACGCAACCCCATTGTTTCCTATGGGGAAACACTTCCTATGTCTGCACCTAACACCCTAACATGTACCCCGAGTCAAAACACCCCTAACCTTACACTTATTAACCCCTAATCTGTCGCCCCCGATATCGCTGACCCCTGCATTTTATTATTAACCCCTAATCTGCCGCTCCGTACACCGCCGCAACCTACATTATCCCTATGTACCCCTAATCTGCTGCCCCTAACACCGCCGACCCCTATATTATATTTATTAACCCCTAATCTGCCGCCCCCAACATCGCTGCCACCTACCTACAATTATTAACGCCTAATCTGCCGACCGGACCTCACCGCTACTCTAATAAATTTATTAACCCCTAAAGCTAAGTCTAACCCTAACACTAACACCCCCCTAACTTAAGTATAATTTTTATCTAACAAAATAAATTAACTCTTATTAAATAAATTATTCCTATTTAAAGCTAAATACTTACCTGTAAAATAAACCCTAATATAGCTACAATATAAATTATAATTATATTGTAGCTATTTTAGGATTAATATTTATTTTACAGGTAACTTTGTATTTATTTTAACCAGGTCTTCACCACGCCGGGTATCACCGATTCGTCCAGAGGAGGCTCCGAAGTCTTCATCCAAGCCCAAGTGGGGTCCATCATCGGCTGAAGAGATCCATCATCCGGCTGAAGTCTTGATCCAAGCGGGGGCTGAAGAGATCCATCATCCAGCTGAAGTCTTCTATCAAGCGGCATCCGATTGGCTGATCTAATCAGCCAATCAGATTGAGCTCGCATTCTATTGGTTGTTCCGATCAGCCAACAGAATGCGAGCTCAATCTGATTGGCTGATTGGATCAGCCAATCGGATTGAACTTGAATCTGATTGGCTGATTCCATCAGCCAATCAGAATTTTCCTACCTTAATTCCGATTGGCTGATAGAATCCTATCAGCCAATCGGAATTCGAGGGACGCCATCTTGGATGACGTCCCTTAAAGGAACCGTCATTCGTCGGGAAGTCGTCGGCCAGGATGGATGTTCCGCGTCGGCGGGATGAAGATGGATCCGGAAGAAAGAAGATTGAAGATGCCGCTTGATAGAAGACTTCAGCCGGATGATGGATCTCTTCAGCCCCCGCTTGGATCAAGACTTCAGCCGGATGATGGACCTCTTCAGTCCGATGATGGACCTCTTCAGCCCCCGCTTGGGCTTGGATGAAGACTTCGGAGCCTCCTCTGGACAGATCGGTGATACCCGGCGTGGTGAAGACAAGGTAGGAAGATCTTCAGGGGCTTATTGTTAGGTTTATTTAAGGGGGGTTTGGGTTAGATTAGGGGTATGTGGGTGGTGGGTTGTAATGTTGGGGGGGGTATTGTATGTTTTTTTACAGGCAAAAGAGCAGGATTCTTTGGGGCATGCCCCGCAAAGGGCCCTTTTAAGGGCTGGTAAGGTAAAAGAGCTTTTCTATTTTTATTTTAGAATAGGGTAGGGCATTTTTTTATTTTGGGGGGCTTTATTATTTTATTAGGGGGCTTAGAGTAGGTGTAATTAGCTTAAAATTGTTGTAATATTTTTATTATGTTTGTAAATCATTTTTTTATTTTTTGTAACTTAGTTCTTTTTTATTTTTTGTACTTTAGTTAGTTTATTTAATTGTATTTATTTGTAGGTATTTGTATGTAATTAATTTATTGATAGTGTAGTGTTAGGTTTAATTGTAGATAACTGTAGGTATTTTATTTAATTAATTTATTGATAGTGTAGTGTTAGGTTTAATTGTAACTTAGGTTAGGATTTATTTTACAGGTAATTTCGTAATTATTTTAACTAGGTAGCTATTAAATAGTTCTTAACTATTTAATAGCTATTGTACCTGGTTAAAATAAATACAAAGTTACCTGTAACATAAATATTAATCCTAAAATAGCTACAATATAATTATAATTTAAGCGTTAAAAATTAAAAATTGGGAAAAAAAAAGGGGAAAAAAAGGTTGTTTTTTCCATTTGCACTATTTTAAGTGAAACAAAGTGAATATAGTCTTAATGACATATATAGTGCTTTATAGTTATAAATTTGTATTTTGTTGCAAATACTGCATTTTTAACACCCGATAGTATTATAACAATACAAATGAAATGTTTATATACTTGTAATTGTTTATAATTGTTAAAATGCAACAATTGAAACCTAAGCACTATATGTCTTAACTTCAACAATTTATATGGTTAAAGGACAGCTACAAGACTATTTTTGATTTATTGATCTCTCCATTTATTTAAAGTATTAAGAAATAAAAGTATACTATTTAAAGTCCAATGTTAACTTGTACCACTTTAACATCTACACTGTGTCTTTAAATCTGTGGTTTAAGTAAAGGTGTGTCAGATTAGTCCCACATGCAGTGAACAAGTGAGCATGCTCACGAAACATGTCTGCGTAACTATCTGACACACCTGTGTTGTGTTTTTACCTGTGAACCTGTAGGGCCTGTGTGCCCTGTTATATGCTTTTAACGATGTGCCGAAATAAACTAACAGTTATTTTTACTTTGGAGTGATTGACTCTGTGGTGCGCCTCTCTACTGGATCTATTTGTATTTACTATTAAGTTGGCAGACTTAATTTGGGGCCGCATAACAGGACTTTCCATATTTGCACCCACTCTCCATTGAGCCGACAGGAGGATTTGTTTCTCCACCCCCTGCAGCAATTACGCTGGGAGTGAACCGAGCGCTACACACACAGAACCCCTTGTGTACTTTAACTGATCTCTGCTTAACTGTGTGATAGCAGCCGTCCGGAGGAAGGATTCAGAGGAATACCTGCAGAACTGAAGGCGGGTAAGAGTTTACAGCACACCATTTTGTATAGGCTGTTTTTCTCTAGCAATATCGTATTTGATGAACATACAGGCTGATAGATAGACCTGCATGCTGACATCCGTTCCAATCCGGGAATTACACTCTCTACATTTTTTAAATTTGGGCTGAAGACGAGGTGGGTTGCTACTTGCTATAATTGCACTAAAGGCACTTACGCTATTTTAAATCCTAGGCTCACAGGTATTGGACTTTTACTTTCACATGGTATACAGTTTCACTTTATATTATCTTACAACCTTGCTATAATGGATAATGAAGAAACAGATTGTTATGTATTAAGGGACTTTAATGAGGAGTCCAATGATGCATATGAGGAGGTTGCACATAATATTGACACTTTATTCTTTGAAATTGACTCTCTGCGCAAAAAAGATATAAAATTAGATCTGGACATTAAATCCTTTTTGATCTATAAGAATGACAAGCGTATTCCAAGGGGATTGAGAGTCAAAAAGTTCCCATCATTCATTACATATGATACTGAGTTCATTAGAAAATGGAATAACATTTTAGACACATGCTCCTTTGCACTAATTGACCTATTGATAGATTTCAAAAGTAAGCAGAGGAAGGATTTGTTGCAAGAGATAAAAGAAGTACAAATACAACTGCGAGAATTTCAAAAAGATAAAGAGTTTAAAGATTATGACAAAAAATTTGAACAGTCCATGATTAATTTCAGACAGGAGCTTTGGCACTTTAAATCAAACAAAATGTCAAGAGATAGAAAGGACTATGAATTAAACCAAGTATACAAATGGTCCTATGAGGAATATTCAAGAAATAAATTCAGGTCACATAAATCAAATAAAAGGAACTTTAATAAGAAAGGATCTGGCAAACAAAAAACAGTCACATTCTCAGACACTGAATATGAGGTAGACTCATCAGATAATGAAAACACAGAAGAGTGTGCTACAGAAACATTTCATTCATTACAAGAACTAGAGCCAGAAGAAGGTACCAGTGAGAAGTCAAAAAACGGGGAAGGTACAATTGCAG
The DNA here is from genome assembly GCF_027579735.1 of Bombina bombina. Lineage (NCBI taxonomy): Eukaryota > Metazoa > Chordata > Amphibia > Anura > Bombinatoridae > Bombina > Bombina bombina. Next base: position 277,573,995 of record NC_069500.1, on the reverse strand, counting down.
GAACAGCAAGAAAAAAACCCACAGAGGTAGAAGAGGCAAAAGTAACAACAAGAAAAACAAAAATAAAGCCCAATATGACCGGTCGGGGCAACCAGGGATACAGGGGCAAGTCCTTCAACAAGAAATATGTGACAAGATCACAGGGACAGAAACAACAGACCTGAATTTAAATGTCATAAATTTATCTACTGTTTCTTTAAGTAAAACCCAAATTTCTCTCTTATCTAAAGGTCTCAATTTTGTTCCCTCCGCACACTTCAACTTATTTGAAACTGTGTTAGATGTGAACCGATATGTGCGTAAACTCACTCTACAGAAACACTTTTATGGGATGAGTGAGCAGGAGTCAAACAAAACTGAGACCAAAAAAGTAACAGAACATGAAATTTCTGATAATCTTTTTTCTTTCTCTGAAATGTGTACCATAAATGACTTAAATGAACTGATTGGGGAGGGTGATACATGTAATAATGATATTTCTAAAGAATCAGGGGTCAGGTGTGATCATGTAAAGAAGAAAAGCACATTTTACCCTGTACATGCCCGTCCAAAAGCGCTGGATATTTTTCAGAAAACAATAGAGGAAAAACTAACAGTGCTCAGTGAAAAAAATTCAAAGAAAAGTAAAAATATGTCCAATCTAACAGCTAATGAAAAACAGGCATTAAAAAATTTATCTGAAAATGATTCAATCCTCATTAGACCCTCGGATAAAGGAGGAAATGTAGTTATTCTCAACAAAACAGATTACATAATGGAGGCTAAGAGGCAACTGGATGATAAAGAGGTATACAGCAAACTTCAGACTAATCCCACGAAGTTTTACAAAAACGAATTAGTGGGTATTGTTCTGTTTGCTAAACACAATAATATAATTAGTGCTTCAACTAAAGATGCACTCATACCCTCTCATCCGGTTGCCCCTATCTTCCATTATTTTCCAAAAATACACAAAGATCCTGTGTGTCCACCAGGACGTCCCATTATTGCAGGGATTGGTTCCCTAAATGAACCTCTGAGTGATCTGATTGACACTTTTTTACAACCTCTAGTTAGAGGACTCTTAACCTATATACAAGATACAACATCTATTCTAAATAAACTGGACAAAGTGAGATGGGAACCCAATTTCAGATTTTTAGTGGTGGATGTCACCTCCCTATACACATGTATACAAAACAATAAAGGTATGACTGCCATAGAATTTTTCCTTGACACATACAGTGATTATGACTCACCTACTAAAAGCTTTATTTTAAGAGCTATAGAGTATCTCCTTATGCATAATTTTTTTATGTTTGGCAATGAGTTCTTTCTCCAGAGACGTGGAACAGCTATGGGGGCAAAGTTTGCCCCTTCATACGCCAACCTCTTTATGGGGTGGTGGGAGCTGTTCCACGTCTTTGGAGAAAGAAATCCTTTCAGAAATAAGATAAAACATTTCTATAGGTACATTGATGACCTGTTTTTTATATTTGAAGGAAGTGAATCGGAAGCAGTTTCCTTCTGTGAATTTATGAATCATAATGCTGATGGAATTAGATTTGTAGGAGAGAATAATGCAGAAACCATCAACTTTCTAGACTTAAAAATCTCTGCCAATGTGATTGAGAATAAAATAGAAACTAGCCTTTACAGAAAGCCTACTGCAGGCAATACTCTTCTGTCATTTAAATCTTGCCATCCTACACATGTACTAAGGGGCATCCCAAAGGGAGAGTACATTAGGCCAAAAAGGAACTGTACAAATGAAGAACAATATGAGGAAAACAGCTCAATAATCACTAACAGATTAAAGCAGAGAGGCTACACTGATAACATACTAGATGCCGCCAAAGAGAGTATAAAGGATATACCCAGAGAAAATTTCCTAAAGTATAGAGAGAAAGCAAACAAGCAATCTTTGTCTACCACACCAAAATTCATAACTACCTATAGTACTGACTATCATAAAGTCTGTGATATAATAAGGGAAAGTGTTCCCATTTTGTACACAGACCCTATTCTGAAAGAAATAGTACAGCAGGGAATTAGTTTCATACCCAAGAGAGGCAAAACCCTAGCCAATCATCTATCACCTTCTGACATGATGAACAAAAACAATACCAATTGGTTAAAAGGAAAGAAAGGTTTCTACAAATGCAGAAGAAAAGACTGCACAACTTGTGAACACGTACAAGAGGGTGACACGTTTCACTCCAGTACAACACAGAATGAACATAAGATAAATTTTTTAATTAATTGCAAGACCACTCACGTGGTCTATCTCCTGACATGCAGAATTTGCAATTGTCAATATGTAGGTAAAACGAAGCGTCCCATCAAAGATAGGTTTTTAGAACACCTACGGTCTGGGAAAGATGAAAAATCTGACACTCCTATCTCCAGACACTTTAAAAATCTACATGATTCTGATATGTCAAGTTTAACCTTGCAAGGGATTGATCATGTACCCCACTGGAGAAGAGGGGGCAACAGGGAAGACAAACTAAACAAACGAGAAGTCTATTGGATCTTCTCACTAAAGACAAGTAACCCCCTAGGTCTAAACATGAGAAGAGACCTAGATTTGTTTACTTAAACAACTGCATTTCTTCTTTGCATGTGATCACATATTTGCCAAAAAACTTGCCCTCCCCACATATCTATAGGATATATGCATATCTTCTGTTTCTATCTGTTTCTCATTTCTTAAAGCGTTAAAAATTAAAAATTGGGAAAAAAAAGGGGAAAAAAAGGTTGTTTTTTCCATATGCACTATTTTAAGTGAAACAAAGTGAATATAGTCTTAATGACATATATAGTGCTTTATAGTTATAAATTTGTATTTTGTTGCAAACACTGCATTTTTAACACCCGATAGTATTATAACAATACAAATGAAATGTTTATATACTTGTAATTGTTTATAATTGTTAAAATGCAACAATTGAAACCTAAGCACTATATGTCTTAACTTCAACAATTTATATGGTTAAAGGACAGCTACAAGACTATTTTTGATTTATTGATCTCTCCATTTATTTAAAGTATTAAGAAATAAAAGTATACTATTTAAAGTCCAATGTTAACTTGTACCACTTTAACATCTACACTGTGTCTTTAAATCTGTGGTTTAAGTAAAGGTGTGTCAGATTAGTCCCACATGCAGTGAACAAGTGAGCATGCTCACGAAACATGTCTGCGTAACTATCTGACACACCTGTGTTGTGTTTTTACCTGTGAACCTGTTGGGCCTGTGTGCCCTGTTATATGCTTTTAACGATGTGCCGAAATAAACTAACAGTTATTTTTACTTTGGAGTGATTGACTCTGTGGTGCGCCTCTCTACTGGATCTATCTCTCTATATAATTATAATTTATATTGTAGCTATATTAGGGTTTATTTTACAGGTAAGTATTTAGCTTTAAATAGGAATAATTTATTTAATAAGAGTTAATTTATTTCGTTAGGTAAAAATTATATTTAATTTAGGGGGTGTTAGTGTTAGGGTTAGACTTAGCTTTAAGGGTTAATACATTTATTAGAGTAGTGGTGAGGTCCGGTCGGCAGATTAGGGGTTAATACTTGAAGTTAGGTGTCGGTGATGTTAGGGAGGGCAGATTAGGGGTTAATACTATTTATTATAAGGTTATTGAGGCGGGAGTGAGGCGGATTAGGGGTTAATAACTTTATTATAGTAGCGGTGAGGTCCGGTCGGCAGATTAGGGGTTAATAATTGTAGGTCGGTGGCGGCGACATTGGGGGGGCAGATTAGGGGTTAATAAATATAATATAGGGGTCGGCGGTGCTAGGGGCAGCAGATTAGGGGTACATAGGGATAATGTAGGTTGCGGCGGTGTGCGGTCGGCCGATAAGGGGTTAAAAAATTTATTAGAGTGGCTGCGATGTGGGGGGGGCCTCAGTTTAGGGGTACATAGGTAGTTTATGGGTGTTAGTGTACTTTAGAGCACAGTAGTTAAGAGCTTAATGAACCGGCGTTAGCCCAGAAAGCTCTTAACTCCTGGCTTTTCTCTGCGGCTGGAGTTTTGGCAAGACTCTAAATACCAGCGTTAGAAAGATCCCATTGAAAAGATAGGATACGCAATTGGCGTAGGGGGATCTGCGGTATGGAAAAGTCGTGGCTGGAAAGTGAGTGTTAGACCCTTTCCTGACTGACTCTAAATACCAGCAGGTGGCCAAAACCAGCGTTAGAAGCCCCTAACGCTGGTTTTGACGGCTAACGCAGAACTCTAAATCTAGGCGTAATTTATTCTGTAGTTGTGAGTATGTTAGTATCTTTTCATTTTCTAAAAGATCTGATACTCTATATAATCCTTTGTTCTCCCACTTGCTTACCGGTTTCCGAAAGTCCTCGTTTAATAGGTATCTAATTGGCATTAGTGAGGAGTGATCGGGAAGGAGTTTCAAGCCTTTGACTAATTTGTTCCATATGTATATTGTGGTATCAGTAGTGGGGGCTCTCAATGTTTTAGTTGTTTTATTGAGGGATAGTTGGTCTCATAGCACTGCATCTGGGGTTTTCCATCCTCCCATCTCTGACTCTAGTGTTATCCATCTCTATTTGTTCTGTTTATCAAGGAATCTTGGGCTAGTCTGGCCGCATGGTAGACAGTCCCCATTTATAAGAGGTTAACCACATTTTTTCAAGAGTTTAAACCCCTCTTCCCCCCACACACAGACACACTATTGTTCAGGGGCGAAACTACAGGGGGTGTAGAGGTCAGAGGGTTTTTTTTATAATTTTTTTTTTTTAATAAAAAACGTTAACCTACTACTGCCTGCACTGATATCATGTGAGTGTGACATGACTACAGGGGTTAGTGTTTCTGTTTTACCCATTGGTGTTTATGGGTGTGTGTATGTATGTGACTGTGTGTGTATTTATGCATGTATATGTGTGTGTGTGTATGTATGTGTGTGTATAAAGTACTGGGCGGGTAGGGTCAGGCCAGCCATCTCACCGGCAGATTACAGACTATGTCACTAACTTACTATATACAGTACTGGGGGGTTAAATAGTGTCACTATATATATATATATATATATATATATATATATATATATATATATATATATATACAGTAATAGGGGGTCAGACCATCTCACAGACTGTGGGCACAGGGTATCTCCTTTTGCAGACATGTAATCTGATTCACATTTTTTTTCTGTGTTAAATGTAAAAAAAAATATATTTTTTTTATTAAATTCACCTTTTTTGGAGGGGGAGGGGCGATGGGGGGCCCCCTTCTTAGATTCTTGCACCTGGGCCCTGTGGTTTCTAGTTACGCCTCTACTATTGTTTCCAACTTTACTTATTAAAATGTTAAAACAAATATAAACTTTTTTTTAAATACTTTTTATTGTACAGTTCTCATGTGCCATGATATATATATGGTATAGTCGGAATCTGCTGGGTCTGCTGAATTAATATATATAATATGTGTTGATTTTTCACTGAAAATGGCTTACAGTAAGGGTTAAATGTGTACCTAGAAATGTAAAGGTAGCTCAGCACAAGGGTGGAAATTGCTCATCAGTTAAAGGGTTAATTATATTCACTATTGAGAAGAGTGGCTCAGAAAAGCTTAACTAGATTTATCCATTCTACTAATGTTTATATAAATAGATAAATGAACTTAGAATTAGAGTTCTTAGAGAATCAGAAATAAGGGGTTATGTTGCTGTTGGCCAGAAGAGTCTGAAGGTTAAAGGGATATAAAACACAATTTTTTTTCTTTCATGATTCAGATAGAGAATGTAATTGTAAACAACTTTCCATTATACTTCTATTACCAATTTTTCTTTGTTTTTTAATATCCTTTGTTGAAAAGCAGGAAGGTAAGATCAGAACCATACACAAAGCAAATTGTATGCTCCGTCTGAATCAGGAAAGAAAAATGTTGGGTTTCATGTCCCTTTAAGGGTTGTGGGGTTTAATGGTGGGATGATTGTATAGAGAGTATTTGCAAAGGTAATTGGTTGCTCAGCAAGGTGTTTTGGTCCATTATTTGTGGTGGAGGAGGTCATTAATATATGGTTAATTACATTAGAGGATTTACTTTAATAGGATTACTTCCGTTCGGGTGTGGTCACAGTTGTTTTTTATTTGTAGATTAGTGGAGGGAATTATTAGCAGTATTTGCTGAGGGAGGAGTATGCTTTTAGGATAGTAGCAGTGTGGGAATAGGGTCAGTATTGTGCTGGGTTAATTGCTGTGAGGGCAATTGGATAGTGTACTTAGGTTTTATTGGGGTGGGAGTTATGGATAATTCTAGAATGGGGAGGGTTAACACAACACATAATACTTATCCTATGCAATGACTTTTGCTTACTAAAAACAATTGTGTGACACCTAACCCAAGTTAAAAAGGATGATCTTTCTGAAGTCATTCTGAAGTAATCGATGACTCCAGACTCGTCATCTTAAGCCATCCTGAAGTATGCCTATAGGCCGAAATATCTAAATGAGATGACTCTCTAGAGTCATTCACTGGCTGTTCATGCTTGTGAAGTAATCAGTAAGGTAATCTGCTGATTACTCTGAAGTCATCACCCAGATTTTTTTCCCTTAGCTGATGACTTTACAAGCTTGATGATGTCTGATAATGTGCAAATGACTTCTAAAGTAGTTTGATGATCATCAAATGACTCAAGGATGGTCTCTAAAGTAATCCTGTTTGTCTTGGGAAATCAGCTGTCTCTATTATGTTTCAGTAGCTCATAGAATGTAATAACCATTGTTATTAATTGGGAGCTGTCACTATGCTGCCGTGATGTCAGTATTAAAGGGACAGTAAATGCCCTGTAATTACAAGACATTTCTGTTGTGTTGCTATAGAACAACATATCAGCAAAGTCTTAATGCTTTTAAATCAAAATGAAAACAAACTTCACCCAACATTTGCCTTATTTGGAGGAGCCAATTTGGGTTTTAGTCTGCAGACAACAAGGCTAGTCACAGTCATAAAGTTAGTAGAAAATGCTCTGTTTTGCAGTTGTTATTTGATAATGCCAATTAGAGATAGATAGCAGACTTAGGGGTTGATTTATGAAGCAGCGGATGCTGCTTCCGACCCACTCCGCTTCAGTTCCGCCTGAAGAAGTAGTGGACCTAAGACCGATGCTCCTTAACTCTTCCGCCTATCAGCCCAATCGAATACGATCGGGTTGATTGACACCCCCTGCTAGCGGCCGATTGGCTGTGAATCTGCAGGGGGTGGTATTGCACCAGCAGTTCACAAGAACTGCTGGTGCAATGATAAATACCGACAGCGTATGCTGTTGGCATTTATCGATGTGCGGCGGACATGATTCGCTATAGTGGATCATGTCTGTCCACACCATGATAAATTTACCCCTTAGCCTCGAGAAGGCAGCAGGGTGCATTTCACGTTATGAGAAATTTCTCAAATTTCAGAGCTAATTTACATGAAAAAGAGGCATAATAAATAATAACTAAACATTCTCCATATACATATAAAGGTGTTTACTGTCTTTTTAATACTGGGTCACACAGAATCTAGTCTTCTGGGTTTATTAAGACACCTATGGCTAGATTACAAATGGGGTGGAAAAAATGTAATTAGTATGGAGTGTTAACATTGCTGGATCACAGTCCATACCTATTGCATTTTTCCTTTGCTATTACAAGTCCATGGTTAATATATATTGAGTACAATAATGTGTGCTACAATATTCATGTTAGGTAGAACAGGTGCATTATTTTCCTAATGTTAAATCTTTCTATGAGGACAGACACTAAAATTCATGTTGGGTTATTCTCAAGTGCTAAGCTAATGGAGTGCAAAAATTCAGCTCAAGTAGTGGAGTTTTGGTTACGTTCTTTGCTATACATCTTAAATGTTTTTGAATGTGCAATAGCAGTTAACATCTGGTTTTCAAAAGAGCTAAATACGAAAGCAGTATTTGGAGTTGTGAGCTAGTGCAACAATTAACAGGCAACTTGCAATACAAACACAATAAGAGGTACTACTGATTCCCCCTTTTTTATTTGGTTAAACATTTTACTTTGCTTAAAATTAGTTCTAATACTTCATCAAGTGTTCTTGTTTGTGAAGCAGATAACCTCCAGTACTCTTCTATGCTGGCATACTACATGGAGAGTAATAGAGTAAAGTCTCCCAAGACAAACAGGATTACTTTAGAGACCATCCTGGAGTCATTTAATGATCATTAAACTAATTTAGAAGTCATTTGCACATCACCAGACTTGTAAAGCCATCAGATAAGGTAAAAAATTCTGAGTGTTTACTTCAGAATGATTTGCAGATTACCTTTCTGATTACTTAACAAGCATGAACAGCCAGTGAATGACTCTAGATTAATCTCATTTAAATATTTCGGCCTGTGGGCATACTTCAGGATGGCTTCTGATGACTAGTCTGGAGTCATCAATTACTTAAGATTGACTCCAGGTAGATCATCCTTTTTTGACTAGGGCTATGAATAAAACAAAAGTTCTGTTTTATTAAACGCTAGCAATGGTTTAAAAGGCTCTATCAAAATATCTGCTTATCTTGTTTTTTTTTATAGATAGACGTTAAAAGTTTGTACACCTCCATCAAATATGAAAGTGGAATTGAAGTAATTAACGCCTAGATTTAGAGTTCTGCGTTAGGGGTCCTAACGCTGGTTTTTACCGCCCGCTGATATTTAGAGTCAGTCAGGAAAGGGTATAACGCTCACTTTCCAGCCGCGACTTTTCCATACCGCAGATCCCCCTACGTCAATTGCGTATCCTATCTTTTCAATGGGATCTTTCTAACGCTGGTATTTACACTGTGTGCAGAATTATTAGGCAAATGAGTATTTTGACCACATCATCCTCTTTATGCATGTTGTCTTACTCCAAGCTGTATAGGCTCGAAAGCCTACTACCAATTAAGCATATTAGGTGATGTGCACCTCTGTAAGGAGAAGGGGTGTGGTCTAATGACATCAACACCCTATATCAGGTGTGCATAATTATTAGGCAACTTCCTTTCCTTTGGCAAAATGGGTCAAAAGAAGGACTTGACAGGCTCAGAAAAGTCAAAAATAGTGAGATATCATGCAGAGGGATGCAGCACACTTAAAATTGCAAAGCTTCTGAAGCGTGATCATCGAACAATCAAGCGTTTCATTCAAAATAGTCAACAGGGTCGCAAGAAGCGTGTGGAAAAACCAAGGCGCAAAATAACTGCCCATGAACTGAGAAAAGTCAAGCGTGCAGCTGCCAAGATGCCACTTGCCACCAGTTTGGCCATATTTCAGAGCTGCAACATCACTGGAGTGCCCAAAAGCACAAGGTGTGCAATACTCAGAGACATGGCCAAGGTAAGAAAGGCTGAAAGACGACCACCACTGAACAAGACACACAAGCTGAAACGTCAAGACTGGGCCAAGAAATATCTCAAGACTGATTTTTCTAAGGTTTTATGGACTGATGAAATGAGAGTGAGTCTTGATGGGCCAGATGGATGGGCCCGTGGCTGGATTGGTAAAGGGCAGAGAGCTCCAGTCCGACTCAGACGCCAGCAAGGTGGAGGTGGAGTACTCTTTTGGGCTGGTATCATCAAAGATGAGCTTGTGGGGCCTTTTAGGGTTGAGGATGGAGTCAAGCTCAACTCCCAGTCCTACTGCCAGTTTCTGGAAGACACCTTCTTCAAGCAGTGGTACAGGAAGAAGTCTGCATCCTTCAAGAAAAACATGATTTTCATGCAGGACAATGCTCCATCACACGCGTCCAAGTACTCCACAGCGTGGCTGGCAAGAAAGGGTATAAAAGAAGAAAATCTAATGACATGGCCTCCTTGTTCACCTGATCTGAACCCCATTGAGAACCTGTGGTCCATCATCAAATGTGAGATTTACAAGGAGGGAAAACAGTACACCTCTCTGAACAGTGTCTGGGAGGCTGTGGTTGCTGCTGCACACAATGTTGATGGTGAACAGATCAAAACACTGACAGAATCCATGGATGGCAGGCTTTTGAGTGTCCTTGCAAAGAAAGGTGGCTATATTGGTCACTGATTTGTTTTTGTTTTGTTTTTGAATGTCAGAAATGTATATTTGTGAATGTAGAGATGTTATATTGGTTTCACTGGTAAAAATAAATAATTGAAATGGGTATATATTTGTTTTTTTGTTAAGTTGCCTAATAATTATGCAGAGTAATAGTCACCTGCACACACAGATATCCCCCTAAAATAGCTATAACTAAAAACAAACTAAAAACTACTTCCAAAACTATTCAGCTTTGATATTAATTAATTTTTTGCGTTCATTGAGAACATGGTTGTTGTTCAATAATAAAATTAATCCTTAAAAATACAACTTGCCTAATAATTCTGCACTCCCTGTAGAGTCTTGGCTTGAATCAGCCAATCAGATTTTTCCTACCTTAATTCGGATTGGCTGATAGAATCCTATCAGCCAATCGGAATTCGAGGGACGCCATCTTGGATGACGTCCCTTAAAGGAACCTTTATTCGTCGTTAGTCCGTCAGTGAAGAAGGATGGCTCCGCGTCGGCTGCTTGAAGACGGTCCCGCTCCGCGCCGGATGGAAGAAGATAGAAGATGCCGCCTGGATGAAGATGTCTGCTGGTCCGGATGTCCTCTTCTGCCCGGATAGGATGAAGACTTTGGACCCTCTGGAGGAGCTCTTCTTGCCGGATAGGAGGAAGACTTCGGGCCCTCTTCTGGACGGATCGGTGATACCCGGCATGGTGAAGACAAGGTAGGGAGATCTTCAAGGGCTTAGTGTTAGGTTTATTTAAGTGGGGTTTGGGTTAGATTAGGGGTATGTGGGTGGTGGGTTGTAATGTTGGGGGGGTATTGTATGTTTTTTTTATACAGGCAAAAGAGCAGAATTCTTTGGGGCATGCCCCGCAAAAGGCCCTTTTAAGGGCTGGTAAGGTAAAAGAGCTTTACAATTTTTATTTTAGAATAGGATAGGGCATTTTTTTATTTTGGGGGGCTTTTTTATTTTTTTAGGGGGCTTAGAGTAGGTGTAATTAGTTTAAAAATCTTGTAATCTTTTTTTCTTTTTTGTAATTTAGTGTTTGTTTGTTTTTGTAATTTAGTGTTTGCTTTTTTTGTAATTTAGTTTAGTTGATATAATTGTAGATAATTGTAGATAGTTTATTAAATGTATTTATTGATAGTGTAGTGTTAGGTTTAATTGTAATTTAGGCTAGGATTTTTTTACAGGTAATTTTGTAATTATTTTAACTAGGTAGCTATTAAATAGTTCATAACTATTTAATAGCTATTGTACCTGGTTAAAATAAATACAAAGTTGCCTGTAAAATAAATATTAATCCTAAAATAGCTACAATATAATTATTATTTATATTGTAGCTATATTAGGGTTTATTTTACAGGTAAGTATTTAGCTTTAAATAGGAATAATTTATTTAATAATTTATTTTATTTTGTTAGAATAAAATTATATTTAACTTTGGGGGCTGTTAGTGTTTGGGTTAGACTTAGCTTTAGCGGTTAATAACTTTATTATAGTAGCGGTGAGGTCCGGTTGGCAGATTAGGGGTTAATAATTGTAGGTAGGTGGCAGCGACGTTGGGGGCGGCAGATTAGGGGTTAATAAATATAATATAGGGGTCGGCGGTGTTAGGGGCAGCAGATTAGGGGTACATAGGGATAACGTAGGTTGCGGCGGTGTACGGAGAGGCAGATTGGGGTTAAAAATAATATGCAGGGGTCAGTGATAGCGGGGCGGCAGATTAGGGGTTAATAAGTGTAAGGTTAGGGGTGTTTAGACTCGGGTTCATGTTAGGGTGTTAGGTGCAGACTTAGGAAATGTTTCCCCATAGGAAACAATGGGGCTGCGTTAGGAGCTGAACGCTGCTTTTTTGCAGGTGTTAGGTTTTTTTTCAGCTCAAACTGCCCCATTGTTTCCTATGGGGATATCGTGCATGAGCACGTTTTTGAAGCTGGCCGCGTCCGTAAGCACCGCTGATATTTAGAGTTGAAGTGGCGGTAAATTATGCTCTACGCTCCCTTTTTGGAGCCTAGCGCAGCCCTTCAGAGAACTCTAAATACCAGCGGTATTTAAAAGGTGCGGGGGAAAAATACACGCGTAGCTAACGCACCCCTTTGGCCGCATAACTCTAAATCTAGCCATTAGTTTTTACTATTTGCAGATTCCAAATACACTAGAGAGCAAATTGATTTTTGTGTCATACTATATGAAAACTATTTTTTGTTCATGGATACATGGTATGTTCAAAAGAGGGAAACTGCTATGGGGTCCAATGTTGCCCCATCATATACCGATCTCTATATGAGCCAGTTTGAAGAGCAATTTGTATACAGGGAGTGCAGAATTATTAGGCAAGTTGTATTTTTGAGGATTAATTTTATTATTGAACAACAACCGTGTTCTCAATGAACCCAAAAAACTCATTAATATCAAAGCTGAATAGTTTTGGAAGTAGTTTTTAGTTTGTTTTTAGTTATAGCTATTTTAGGGGGATATCTGTGTGTGCAGGTGACTATTACTGTGCATAATTATTAGGCAACTTAACAAAAAACAAATATATACCCATTTCAATTATTTATTTTTACCAGTGAAACCAATATAACATCTCAACATTCACAAATATACATTTCTGACATTCAAAAACAAAACAAAAACAAATCAGTGACCAATATAGCCACCTTTCTTTGCAAGGACACTCAAAAGCCTGCCATCCATGGATTCTGTCAGTGTTTTGATCTGTTCACCATCAACATTGCGTGCAGCAGCAACCACAGCCTCCCAGACACTGTTCAGAGAGGTGTACTGTTTTCCCTCCTTGTAAATCTCACATTTGATGATGGACCACAGGTTCTCAATGGGGTTCAGATCAGGTGAACAAGGAGGCCATGTCATTAGATTTTCTTCTTTTATACCCTTTCTTGCCAGCCACGCTGTGGAGTACTTGGACGCGTGTGATGGAGCATTGTCCTGCATGAAAATCATGTTTTTCTTGAAGGATGCAGACTTCTTCCTGTACCACTGCTTGAGAAGGTGTCTTCCAGAAACTGGCAGTAGGACTGGGAGTTGAGCTTGACTCCATCCTCAACCCTAAAAGGCCCCACAAGCTCATCTTTGATGATACCAGCCCAAACCAGTACTCCACCTCCACCTTGCTGGCGTCTGAGTCGGACTGGAGCTCTCTGCCCTTTACCAATCCAGCCACGGGCCCATCCATCTGGCCCATCAAGACTCACTCTCATTTCATCAGTCCATAAAACCTTAGAAAAATCAGTCTTGAGATATTTCTTGGCCCAGTCTTGACGTTTCAGCTTGTGTGTCTTGTTCAGTGGTGGTCGTCTTTCAGCCTTTCTTACCTTGGCCATGTCTCTGAGTATTGCACACCTTGTGCTTTTGGGCACTCCAGTGATGTTGCAGCTCTGAAATATGGCCAAACTGGTGGCAAGTGGCATCTTGGCAGCTGCACGCTTGACTTTTCTCTGTTCATGGGCAGTTATTTTGCACCTTGGTTTTTCCACACGCTTCTTGCGACCCTGTTGACTATTTTGAATGAAACGCTTGATTGTTCGATGATCACGCTTCAGAAGCTTTGCAATTTTAAGAGTGCTGCATCCCTCTGCAAGATATCTCACTATTTTTGACTTTTCTGAGCCTGTCAAGTCCTTCTTTTGACCCATTTTGCCAAAGGAAAGGAAGTTGCCTAATAATTATGCACACCTGATATAGGGTGTTGATGTCATTAGACCACACCCCTTCTCATTACAGAGATGCACATCACCTAATATGCTTAATTGGTAGTAGGCTTTCGAGCCTATACAGCTTGGAGTAAGACAACATGCATAAAGAGGATGATGTGGTCAAAATACTCATTTGCCTAATAATTCTGCACTCCCTGTACACTAATCATCTATTTATGCAGTTTGGCGCTGCCTGGTGGCGTTTTATAGATGATGTATTTGGCATATGGTGGGGTGACATTGGTTCCCTTCATAGGTTTGTTCAAAACCTAATATAGAAGTCAATGGATTGGAATTTACCTTGAACTTTGGAGAGGAAAAAAAAAATCACATTTTTAGATACTATGGTATATAAACGCAATGATTCATTATGTTTTGATCTGTAATTAAAATAAACTGATAGGAAAACCCTCCTAAAATATGATAGCTTCCATCATCCTGCCCTTATAAGATCCTTACCTTGAAGTCAATTACTGAGAGTGAATAGGATAGTAGGAGATGAATCTTTGAAGAAATGTAGATTACAGGAGATAGGGAAGAAATTTTTGAATAGGGGATACACCAAGACTTTGGTTCACAAGGAGGTTCCAAGATATGCCAAAAAGATTTTGGGGACACTACACCTAAAAGGGATAAGGAAGATAGATTAGTGTTTATTTCCCAATATAATCTCCATAGTGAAAAAGTGTCACGCATCATTAAGAAACATTGGCACATTCTAAAACAATGTAAGATGGACATTCAAATATTTATAGAAACACCGATGATGGCCTATAAAACAGTGAAAAGCCTTAAAGGCATGCTTGTTAAGAGTGACTAAACGCATAGACAACACAGGGTATATCACTAAAAAAAAGCCTGGGCACTTTCCCTTATTTGGGATGGGAAATTGTAATGGGATGCACAAATTGTAATTCTGTAATTAAGGGTAGTTATTTTACTCACTCACATAATGGCAAGAAAATTTATAGTCTGGCTTTGTTATCTATTTGATTAGGTGTCCGTGTACGAAAATCTATATAGGTGAAACGACCCACAGGATAAGAGAGCGCCTTAATCAACATAAATATAATATCAGGAAGGGCGATAAACAAGCCCCAGTAGCATATCACTTTTTAGAACAGGGGCATCAAATTAGCAGCTACGCTTGCAAATAATTAACCATGTATGCTCTTTAAGAATGATTTTGGATGCATAGACTTGATTCTATATAGGCCTTAATAGAGATTTTGATTTGTCTGTATTTTTGTAACCATATTGTATCCTGTGTAATTTGGCATATAACCCAGTTTAAAATCCATTTCATATTTTTAGTGGCCAGTTTTCCTTTTTATTGGGACATTATGTAAGTGTATCAGTTTAAAATAAGTAATATTTGTCCATTGTAACCAAAAAATTTTAAAAAATGCATTTTTAACATTAAGAATTTAGTGCTGTATCATTATTTCTTCCTACTATCTGTGAATAGTACATTTGAATTATTTAAATATTTGCTGCCATGCTTGTACACAGTTTTTATATGAAAAAGGAAAAATGTTTTTTAAATTGTTCATTATTATATTTTTGCACTAGGTGGTGTAAAATGTATATATTAAGCACACTTATGGCTGTGAAGTAGTTAATACATCCACACAAGTTGATTGGTTTAGCCAGCCTTTAAAGGTAGCACAGGTGTAACAGGGAACCTTGCATGATTAAGGGCTAGTGAGTCCGAAATGTCGCAATTCACTTACTTGTCTGTATGCTTCAATAAAAGTTTGTTTGCATATACAGTGCATATACAGTGCTGTGGACGTGAACTCTTTGCTGTATTCATGATTATGTGCGTTTAGTGACTCTAGTCTATTTTATAAACATATAGAAATAAAGCAGTAAATAAATCATGTATAATCTCTTTCACAGTGACACTTAAACTATTAAGAAAAGGAATTATTGCTAATGCATTTATGAACTCTTATAAGAACATACATTTGCTTTAGTCAATACATTGAATGAATACTGTCTATATACACTTCTAAGAAACTATTGATTTTTTAACAACTTTCACTGAAACGATTTTTGGATACTTAGGCCTAGATTTGGAGTTCGGCGGTAAAAGGGCTGTTAACGCTCCGCGGGTTTTTTTCTGGCCGCACCATAAATTTAACTCTGGTATCGAGAGTTCAAACAAATGCTGCGTTAGGCTCCAAAAAAGGAGCGTAGAGCATATTTACCGCAAATGCAACTCTCGATACCAGAGTTGCTTACGGACGCGGCCGGCATCAAAAACGTGCTCGTGCACGATTCTCCCATAGGAAACAATGGGGCAGTTTGAGCTGAAAAAAAACCTAACACCTGCAAAAAAGCAGCGTTCAGCTCTTAACGCAGCCCCATTGTTTCCTATGGGGAAACACTTCCTACGTCTGCACCTAACACTCTAACATGTACCCCGAGTCTAAACACCCCTAACCTTACACTTATTAACCCCTAATCTGCCGCCCCCCGCTATCGCTGACCCCTGCATTACACTTTTAACCCCTAATCTGCCGCTCCGTAAACCGCCGCCACCTACGTTATCCCTATGTACCCCTAATCTGCTGCCCTAACATCGCCGACCCCTATGTTATATTTATTAACCCCTAATCTGCCCCCCACAACGTCGCCGACACCTGCCTACACTTATTAACCCCTAATCTGCCGAGCGGACCTGAGCGCTACTATAATAAAGTTATTAACCCCTAATCCGCCTCACTAACCCTATCATAAATAGTATTAACCCCTAATCTGCCCTCCCTAACATCGCCGACACCTACCTTCAATTATTAACCCCTAATCTGCCGACCGGAGCTCACCGCTATTCTAATAAATGTATTAACCCCTAAAGCTAAGTCTAACCCTAACACTAACACCCCCCTAAGTTAAATATAATTTTTATCTAACGAAATAAATTAACTCTTATTAAATAAATGATTCCTATTTAAAGCTAAATACTTACCTGTAAAATACATCCTAATATAGCTACAATATAAATTATAATTATATTATAGCTATTTTAGGATTAATATTTATTTTACAGGCAACTTTGTAATTATTTTAACCAGGTACAATAGCTATTAAATAGTTAAGAACTATTTAATAGTTACCTAGTTAAAATAATAACAAATTTACCTGTAAAATAAATCCTAACCTAAGATATAATTAAACCTAACACTACCCTATCAATAAAATAATTAAATAAACTACCTACAATTACCTACAATTAACCTAACACTACACTATCAATAAATTAATTAAACACAATTGCTACAAATAAATAAAATTAAATAAACTATCTAAAGTACAAAAAATAAAAAAGAACTAAGTTACAGAAAATAATAAAATATTTACAAACATAAGAAAAATATTACAACAATTTTAAACTAATTACACCTACTCTAAGCCCCCTAATAAAATAACAAAGCCCCCCAAAATAAAAAATTCCCTACCCTATTCTAAAATACAAATATTACAAGCTCTTTTACCTTACCAGCCCTGAACAGGGCCCTTTGCGGGGCATGCCCCAAGAATTTCAGCTCTTTTGCCTGTAAAAAAAAACATACAATACCCCCCCCCCCCCAACATTACAACCCACCACCCACATACCCCTAATCTAACCCAAACCCCCCTTAAATAAACCTAACACTACCCCCCTGATGATCTTCCTACCTTGTCTTCACCATGCCAGGTTCACCGATCCGTCCTGGCTCCAAGATCTTCATCCAACCCAAGCGGGGGCTAGACATCCACTGAAGAAGTCCAGAAGAGGGTCCAAAGTCTTCCTCCTATCCGGCAAGAAGAGGACATCCGGACCGGCAAACATCTTCTCCAAGCGGCATCTTCTATCTTCTTCCATCCGATGACGACCGGCTCCATCTTGAAGACCTCCAGCGCGGATCCATCCTCTTCTTCCGACGACTAGACGACGAATGACGGTTCCTTTAAGGGACGTCATCCAAGATGGCGTCCCTCGAATTCCGATTGGCTGATAGGATTCTATCAGCCAATCGGAATTAAGGTAGGAATTTTCTGATTGGCTGATGGAATCAGCCAATCAGAATATAGTTCAATCCGATTGGCTGATCCAATCAGCCAATCAGATTGAGCTCGCATTCTATTGGCTGTTCCGATCAGCCAATAGAATGCGAGATCAATCTGATTGGCTGATTGGATCAGCCAATCGGATTGAACTATATTCTGATTGGCTGATTCCATCAGCCAATCAGAAAATTCCTACCTTAATTCCGATTGGCTGATAGAATCCTATCAGCCAATCGGAATTCGAGGGACGCCATCTTGGATGACGTCCCTTAAAGGAACCGTCATTCGTCGTCTAGTCGTCGGAAGAAGAGGATGGATCCGCGCTGGAGGTCTTCAAGATGGAGCCGGTCGTCATCGGATGGAAGAAGATAGAAGATGCCGCTTGGAGAAGATGTTTGCCGGTCCGGATGTCCTCTTCTTGCCGGATAGGAGGAAGACTTTGGACCCTCTTCTGGACTTCTTCAGTGGATGTCTAGCCCCCGCTTGGGTTGGATGAAGATCTTGGAGCCAGGACGGATCGGTGAACCTGGCATGGTGAAGACAAGGTAGGAAGATCATCAGGGGGGTAGTGTTAGGTTTATTTAAGGGGGGTTTGGGTTAGATTAGGGGTATGTGGGTGGTGGGTTGTAATGTTGGGGGGGGGGGTATTGTATGTTTTTTTTTACAGGCAAAAGAGCTGAAATTCTTGGGGCATGCCCCGCAAAGGGCCCTGTTCAGGGCTGGTAAGGTAAAAGAGCTTGTAATATTTGTATTTTAGAATAGGGTAGGGAATTTTTTATTTTGGGGGGCTTTGTTATTTTATTAGGGGGCTTAGAGTAGGTGTAATTAGTTTAAAATTGTTGTAATATTTTTCTTATGTTTGTAAATATTTTATTATTTTCTGTAACTTAGTTCTTTTTTATTTTTTGTACTTTAGATAGTTTATTTAATTTTATTTATTTGTAGCAATTGTGTTTAATTAATTTATTGATAGTGTAGTGTTAGGTTAATTGTAGGTAATTGTAGGTAGTTTATTTAATTATTTTATTGATAGGGTAGTGTTAGGTTTAATTATATCTTAGGTTAGGATTTATTTTACAGGTAAATTTGTTATTATTTTAACTAGGTAACTATTAAATAGTTCTTAACTATTTAATAGCTATTGTACCTGGTTAAAATAATTACAAAGTTGCCTGTAAAATAAATATTAATCCTAAAATAGCTATAATATAATTATAATTTATATTGTAGCTATATTAGGATGTATTTTACAGGTAAGTATTTAGCTTTAAATAGGAATTATTTATTTAATAAGAGTTAATTTATTTCGTTAGATAAAAATTATATTTAACTTAGGGGGGTGTTAGTGTTAGGGTTAGACTTAGCTTTAGGGGTTAATACATTTATTAGAATAGCGGTGAGCTCCGGTCGGCAGATTAGGGGTTAATAATTGAAGGTAGGTGTCGGCGATGTTAGGGAGGGCAGATTAGGGGTTAATACTATTTATGATAGGGTTAGTGAGGCGGATTAGGGGTTAATAACTTTATTATAGTAGCGCTCAGGTCCGCTCGGCAGATTAGGGGTTAATAAGTGTAGGTAGGTGTCGGCGACGTTGAGGGGGGCAGATTAGGGGTTAATAAATATAACATAGGGGTCGGCGATGTTAGGGGTAGCAGATTAGGGGTACATAGGGATAACGTAGGTGGCGGCGATTTGCGGTCGGAAGATTAGGGGTTAATTATTTTAAGTAGCTTGCGGCGACGTTGTGGGGGGCAAGTTAGGGGTTAATAGATATAATACAGGGGTCGGCGGTGTTAGGGGCAGCAGATTAGGGGTACATAAGTATAACGTAGGTGGCGGTCGGCAGATTAGGGGTTAAAAAATTTAATCGAGTGGCGGCGATGTGGGGGGACCTCGGTTTAGGGGTACATAGGTAGTTTATGGGTGTTAGTGTACTTTAGGGTACAGTAGTTAAGAGCTTTATAAACCGGCGTTAGCCAGAAAGCTCTTAACTCCTGCTATTTTCAGGCGGCTGGAATCTTGTCGTTAGAGCTCTAACGCTCACTGCAGAAACGACTCTAAATACCGGCGTTAGGAAGATCCCATTGAAAAGATAGGCTACGCAAATGGCGTAGGGGGATCTGCGGTATGGAAAAGTCGCGGCTGTAAAGTGAGCGTTAGACCCTTTAATCACTGACTCCAAATACCAGCGGGCGGCCAAAACCAGCGTTAGGAGCCTCTAACGCTGGTTTTGACGGCTACCGCCGAACTCTAAATCTAGGCCTGTGAATTTTCACAAACATTAAATGTAATCACTGTCAGGCAATATATTTGTAATAATTTGGAATAAAATATGCAAAGATATTACAATAAATCTAAATAATAAATGTCTATCAACTCATTTGTTTGATTTCTTTATTTTTTGTATGTGTGTGCGTGTATGTGTATATGTGTGTGTGTGTGTATATATATATATATAGCTCACAAGAGCTGCTGGTGCAATGCTGAATACGAAGAGCGTATTGCTCTCCGCATTCAGCGAGGTCTGGCGGACCTGATCCGCACTGTCGGATCAGGTCCGCCAGACCTTTGATAAATATCCCCCCTAGTCTACAACTGTTTTATAAATGTAATATTCTAATTTGAATGTGACATTCGAAAACTGTAGCTAACATTCGATAATAGAATTTTTATGAATATTCATTCTTATCAACATTCGTTCTAACATTCGAATTCGAATATAAACACATTCGCCCATCCATACCTGAGAGCCAAGTGAGTTGTTTCACAAGGCATTTTATGGGGTTTTAAAATTCAACATAATTTCTATCAATTTGAAAACTCCATTAAAATGATCTCCTGATTTTTAAGATCATTGGCACATTGTGATCTCCCTAATTAGTGTTGTCACAAACATAAATACGGCGAACGCGAACTTCCACAAACGTTTGCGTACCGGCGAACCGGGCAAACCCCCATAGACTTCAATGGGCAGGTGAATTTTAAAACCCACAGGGACTCTTTCTGGCCACAATAGTGATGGAAAAGTTGTTTCAAGGGGACTAACACCTGGACTGTGGCGTGCCGGAGGGGGATCCATGGCAAAACTCCCATGGAAAATTACATAATTGATGCAGAGTCTGGTTTTAATCCATAAAGGGCATAAATCACCTAACATTCCTAAATTGTTTGGAATAATGTGCTTTAAAACATCAGGTATGATGTTGTATCGATCAGGTAGTGTAAGGGTTAATAGAATGGAAGATAAACAAGGGGCGCCAACATAGTGTGAATCGTTAAAACAACAAATATAAAAGTGATGTGCAAAAAACTACTCACAAGGAAAGTGGCACCTTAAATGAATAAGGTGCGATAAAGCAGGCTGACATTCAAATTCCAGCAGTCAGTACGCTGGAGGTCTCACCCAGAGGACCTGTGGAATCCAGATAGGCGTCTAGAAAGTAGCACCCACGTTTTTAGGGCCAATGGCCGGACCAGGTGAGCTGCAAGCTGATAGCTGTTCTCCTGCTGCACTCACGCCACCGAGACTTTTCTCCAAAACTGACAGTGTCAGTGTATGAAAGGTTCCGTGGTAAAAGTCATGTTTCAAAAACAAGTGGATCGTGGAAAGAAGCAAAAATACTGGGTCGTGGTATAAAACAAACAGTATTTATTTTGCAACGCGTTTCTCAGTCTATTCCAGACCGTTTCATCAGGCAAGGGTTACGCCTGCTTCACAGTGACAGACCAAACTCCCGCAGCGGGTACAACATCATCATCATCACGCCGTACGTCCATGTGTGTAATGCTGCCTAACTGAGACATATCCCTGTTATCTACATCCTCTGGCAATAATGGTTGTGCATCACTCATTTCTTCCAACTGATGTGTAAATAACTACTCTGACAGATCAAGTGAAGCGGCTGTGGTGCTAATGTTGGTGGTCGCGGCAGGCGGGCGAGTGGTAACTTGAGAGGTGCCCGAATCTAAGATGGAGGAGGATGGTGCGTAAAGGTTCCGAGCGGAAGCTGTAGAAGATTGGGTGTCCTGTGTTAGCCAGTCAACTATGTCCTCAGAACTTTTTGAGTTCAGGGTACGTGGCCTCTGAACACTGGGCATTATTCTAGGGCTAAAGGGAATCACAGCACTACGACCACGACGGCCCCTACGGGGTGGCCTGCCTCTGCCTGTCATTTTTTTTCCGATTAGGGGTAATATGCATGCAAGCTACTGTGACAACAGATATGAGTGGCACTGTGCACTGGCAGAAGTTGGCAGAGTAGACTCTGTAGGCCTGACACACACGCTTGCAGACAACTAACTGCTATTCAATCTATTACAGTCAAAATTGTATTTTTTACACCAGATATGAGTTGCACTGGTGTGACACTGTGCCCTGGCAGGCCCTGAAAAAATCTCTTACACATCTACAACCACCAAAAAACAACCATGCTAAATAGTTTCTAAATTTTGTCCTGAGTTTAGAAATACCCAATGTTAACATGTTCTTTGCTTTTTTTGTAAGTTATAGGGAAATAAATACAAGAAGCACTTTGCTATTTCAAAACCACTTTTTTTCAAAATGAGCGCTAGTTACATTGGAACCCTGATATCTGTCAGGAATACCTGAATATCCCTTGACATGTATATATTTTTTTTTAGAAGACATCCCAAAGTATTGATCTAGGCCCATTTTGGTATATTTCATGCCACCATTTCACCGCCAAATGCGATCAAATAAAAAAAAAATTGTTCACTTTTTCACAAACTTTAGGTTTCTCACAGAAATTATTTACAAACAACTTATGTAATTATGGCATACATGGTTGTAAATGCTTCTCTGGGATCCCCTTTGTTCAGAAATAGCAGACTTATATGGCTTTGGAGTGTCTTTTTGGTAATTAGAAGGCTGCTAAATGCCACTGCGCACCACACGTGTTTTATGCCCAGCAGTGAAGGGGTTAATTAGGGAGCATGTAGGAAGCTTGTAGAGTTAATTTTAGCTTAAGTGTAGTGTAGTAGACAACCCAAAGTATTGATCTAGGCCCATTTTGGTATATTTCATGCCACCATTTCACCGCCAAATGCGATCAAATAAAAAAAAAAAAACGTTAAATTTTTCACAATTTTAGGTTTCTCACTGAAATCATTTACAAACAGCTTGTGCAATTATGGCACAAATGGTTGTAAATGCTTCTCTGTGATCCCCTTTGTTCAGAAATAGCAGGCATATATGACTTTGGCGTTGCTTTCTGGTAATTAGAAGGCCGCTAAATGCTGCTCCGCATCACACGTGTATTATGGTTAGCAGTGAAGGGGTTAATTAGGTAGTTTGTAGGGAGCTTGCAGGGTTAATTTTAGCTTTAGTGTAGAGATCAGCCTCCCACCTGACACATCAGACCCCCTGATCCCTCCCAAACAGCTCCCTTCCCTCCCCCACCCCACAATTGTCCCCGTCATCTTAAGTATTAGCTAAATACTTACCTGTAAAATAAACCCTAATATAGCTACAATATAAATTATAATTATATTGTAGCTATTTTAGGATTAATATTTATTTTACAGGCAACTTTGTAATTATTTTCACCAGGTACAATAGCTATTAAATAGTTAATAACTATTTAATAGTTACCTAGTTAAAATAATTACAAAATTACCTGTAAAATAAATCCTAACCTAAGTTACAATCAAACCTAACACTACACTATCAATAAATTAATTAAATAAAATACCTACAATTACACCTAACACTACACTATCAATAAATTAATTAAATACAATACTTACAAATAAATACAATGAAATAAACTAACTAAAGTACAAAAAATAAAAAAGAACTAAGTTACAAAAAATAAAAAAATATTTACAAACATTAGAAAAATATTACAACAATTTTAAACTAATTACACCTACTCTAAGCCCCCTAATAAAATAACAAAGACCCCCAAAATAAAAAAATGCCCTACCCTATTCTAAAATTAAAATAGAAAAGCTCTTTTACCTTACCAGCCCTGAACAGGGCCCTTTGCGGGGCATGCCCCAAATAATTCAGCTCTTTTGCCTGTAAAAAGAAAACATATAATACCCCCCCCCAACATTACAACCCACCACCCACATACCCCTAATCTAACCCAAACCCCCCTTAAATAAACCTAACACTAAGCCCCTGAAGATCTCCTTGTCTTCACCACGCCGGGTTCACCGATCGATCCAGAAGAGCCTCCGATGTATTGATCCAAGCCCAAGCGGGGGGCTGAAGAGGTCCATGATCCGACTGAAGTCTTCATCCAAGCGGGAGCTGAAGAGGTCCATGATCGGGCTGAAGTCTTCTATCAAGCGGCATCTTCAATCTTCTTTCTTCCGGATCCATGGTCATCCCGCCGACGCGGAACATCCATCTTCACCGACGACTTCCCGACGAATGAAGGTTCCTTTAAGGGACGCCAATCAGATTGAGCTTGCATTCTATTGGCTGATCGGAACAGCCAATCGGATTGAACTTGAATCTGATTGGCTGATTCCATCAGCCAATCCGAATTTTCCTACCTTAATTCCGATTGGCTGATAGAATCCTATCAGCCAATCGGAATTCGAGGGACGCTATCTTGGATGACGTCCCTTAAAGGAACCGTCATTCGTCGGGAAGTCGTCGGTGAAGATGGATGTTCCGCGTCGGCGGGATGACCATGGATCCGGAAGAAAGAAGATTGAAGATGCCGCTTGATAGAAGACTTCAGCCCGATCATGGACCTCTTCAGCTCCCGCTTGGATGAAGACTTCAGTCGGATCATGGACATCTTCAGCCCCCCGCTTGGGCTTGGATCAAGACATCGGAGGCTCTTCTGGATCGATCGGTGAACCCGGTGTGGTGAAGACAAGGTAGGGAGATCTTCAGGGGCTTAGTGTTAGGTTTATTTAAGGGGGGTTTGGGTTAGATTAGGGGTATGTGGGTGGTGGGTTGTAATGTTGGGTGGGGTATTATATGTTTTCTTTTTACAGGCAAAAGAGCTGAATTATTTGGGGCATGCCTCGCAAAGGGCCCTTTTCAGGGCTGGTAAGGTAAAAGAGCTTTTCTATTTTAATTTTAGAATAGGGTAGGGCATTTTTTTTATTTCGGGGGTCTTTGTTATTTTATTAGGGGGCTTAGAGTAGGTGTAATTAGTTTAAAATTGTTGTAATATTTTTCTAATGTTTGTAAATATTTTTTTATTTTTTGTAACTTAGTTCTTTTTTATTTTTTGTACTTTAGTTAGTTTATTTCATTGTATTTATTTGTAAGTATTGTATTTAATTAATTTATTGATAGTGTAATGTTAGGTTTAATTGTAGGTAATTGTAGGTATTTTATTTAATTAATTTATTGATAGTGTAGTGTTAGGTTTAATTGTAACTTAGGTTAGGATTTATTTTACAGGTAATTTTGTAATTATTTTAACTAGGTAACTATTAAATAGTTATTAACTATTTAATAGCTATTGTACCTGGTGAATATAATTACAAAGTTGCCTGTAAAATAAATATTAATCCTAAAATAGCTACAATATAATTATAATTTATATTGTAGCTATATTAGGGTTTATTTTACAGGTAAGTATTTAGCTTTAAATAGGAATAATTTATTTAATAAGAGTTAATTTATTTCGTTAGATTTAAATTATATTTAAGTTAGGGGGGTGTTAGTGTTAGGGTTAGACTTAGCTTTAGGGGTTAATACATTTATTATAGTAGCGGTGTGGTCCGGTCGGCAGATTAGGGGTTAATAATTGTAGGTAGGTGGAGGCGACGTTGGGGGCGGCAGATTAGGGGTTAATAAATATAATATAGGGGTCGGCGGTGTTAGGGGCAGCAGATTAGGGGTACATAGGTATAATGTAGGTTGCGGCGGTGTACGGAGCGGCAGATTAGGGGTTAAAAAAAATATGCAGGTGTCAGCGATAGCGGGGGCGGCAGATTAGGGGTTAATAAGTGTAAGGTTAGGGGTGTTTAGACTCGGGGTTCATGTTAGAGTGTTAGGTGCAGACTTAGAAAGTGTTTCCCCATAGGAAACAATGGGGCTGCGTTAGGAGCTGAACGCTGCTTTTTTGCAGGTGTTAGGTTTTTTTTCAGCTCAAACTGCCACATTGTTTCCTATGGGGATATCGTGCACAAGCACGTTTTTGAAGCTGGCCTCGTCCGTAAGCACCGCTGGTATCGAGAGTTGCAGTGGCGGTAAATTATGCTCTACGCTCCCTTTTTGGAGCCTAACGCACTGAAAACCCAGCCATTCTGTGAACTCTAAATACCAGCGGTATTTAAAAGGTGTGGCCAAAAAAAAGCCAGCGTTCGCTACGCGGGTCGTTACCGACAAAACTCTAAATCTAGCCGTATGTTTCTTTATATATATATATATAGAACATGACCTCGCTTTTGCATCACCTCCTGAGAGTGCACTTCCATAGGCTCCAATGGGAGCCTCGTTCTCATGCTTCGAGGCATCCTAAGAAAAATATACATATATATATATATATATATATATATACATACTGTATATATTTACAGTAAAAACACAGTCCCCAATCATGTCTATGTAAAGGTACATTTAGGGTCTTTTTTTTCTTCTAACACCCCCCATCCCTTTACTTTAACTCCTTATATTATTATTACTATTTTTTTAAATGATCATCTTTATTTTGTTAACTACTGTAAACTTTATTTTGGAGGCAATTGGGGCACATTTTTTAAATTAAACAGAAGCCTGACCTCTGGTTAATTGCACTAAGCGCAAAGTGAAATCGCAAGCTTGCGGTAGCATTAACCAGCCACTTGTAATGGCTGGTTATTTAATGTGCACCCGTAAATGAGCAAATGAGCCCCTTTACGGGCGCACGTTAAAATAGGGCTCCACTTGTAATCTAGCCCACTGTCTTTTATACCACTGTCATTATTGTGCACTACCATTAATTAGGGTCAGTCTGGTAGTATTTATATGTCTACCTACCCTACTATTATTGCTACTGATAATGATTATAATAATAAATGTAATAACTTATTTTGGGCCAGATTATGAGTGGAGCGCAAATGTTTGCATGCAAGCGATATTGGGGTTTTGCCATCGTTTGCGTGCAGATTAAATTGCGCTGGAATTACAAGTTGAAAGTAAATGCAAATGCTTGAGTGCAATTCAAGTTAAAGCTTATTGGGTTAGCGCATCTTTAGAGCTCTGGTTAACTGTTTCACAAAACAAAAAAGTGTCACAAAATACATTACAAACTACACTCACACTTATAATAACACCATGTAATAAATATTATTTATAAAAAATATTGCACACAAATAAGGGCTCAAAGATATGAGGTCTCAGATGTTAAAAAAATGGCAGGCAAAGGGATTTAACATAGAGATATATACATATACATCTCTAAAGATGGATATGTATGCATTTTTCTATGTCTATAAATATGTACGTTTGTTTTTATGTATTTCTATGTGTATATATGTATTAACAGACATATATACACATATAAACACCTAAATACATATGTATACATATATAGACATATACAGGTGGCCTTCGGTTTACAACGGTTCAATTTGCACCGTTTCAGAATAACAACCTTTTTTTTCAGTCATGTGACTGCTATTGAAAAGCATTGAGAAGCAGTGCATTGATTAAAATAGCCAGTAGGTGGAGCTGTCCGCTTGTGTTGCAGCAAAGATATGCAAGTCAAGCAAGCTAAAATTAATCAGTATAACTAGACCTGAGCTATCGAGCAGCTTTCATAGGAACAAGATCTTCCTGTCTATAAATCAGTCCAGATTGGAATGCATAGAAAGAAATATTTGCAGAAAAATGCAAGTAAAGTCTATGTTGTGTGATTATTTTATTAGGTTTATAATGCTGTTTAGCAAATGTTTTTGTTCATTTAATTTAGTTTAATTTATATATTCTGTGTTGTGTGATTATTTTATTAGGTTTATAATGCTGTTTAGCATTTAAAGTCTTCATTTCAAAGCTTTAAAAATAATGCATTAGGTGTTACTTATGACAATTTTGAGAGCCTAACTCCCTCACTTCCCATTGACTTACATTATAAACTGGGTTTCAATTTACAAGTTTCAATTTACAACCATTCCTTCTGGAACCTAACCCCTGCGTAAACTGAAGGCTACCTGTATATATGTATATAAGTGCATTGCAACCCTTTGCAGTCAAGTAGATGAAACCATGTAAAAGCATATGTATGCAATATTCATATTCAATAAAGTGTTATAAAGTGTATTTACTGTAAATATTTCACATTCCAGTGTTCTTCACATAGGGCAATATGTTCTAAGTATTTGTAAATAGATATTTTTATATATCTATACCTATATATAATCATCTATTGTGTGGGAAGGAGATATGTCAGCCCTCAATCAATTTCTAAACTATATTAAAACCACAGATCATGTGATTTTCTTTACTAATGAGTTTCACACTTTCAGTATAAACTATTTAGATCTTACACGGATGGGTAATGTACACCAGTCTAAAGTTACTACCAAGATTTATAAGAAACCAATTACGAAAAACTCATTGTTACATGCTAAAAGCAATCACCCATTACAAACATTTAAAGGGACATTATACACTCATTTTTTCTTTGCATAAATGTTTTGTAGATAATCTATTTATATAGCCCATAAAGTTTTTTTTTTTTAAATGTATAGTTTTGCTTATTTTTAAATAACATTGCTCTGATTTTCAGACTCCTAACTAAGCCCCAAAGTTTTATAAGAATACCGTCAGCTACTTTCTCTAGCTTGCTCCTGTTTGTGTAAAGTGTTTTTCATATGCAAAAGAAGGGGGGGGGGGTGTCTTATTTGCCACTTGCAGTGGGCTTTCCAGCTACCTTTTCAATAGAACTAAACTGAGAACTTCTAAGTAAGTTTTTAAACAGTTTTATACTGGATTTTTATATCAGTATCTGTGCATCTTATTCTTTATAGTAGTGTCTATTACATGCAGTTATATGAAAATGAGTGTATACTGTCCCTTTAAGGCAATAGCTAAGGGACAAGATCTTAGAGAAAGGGGATACAATAATAGAGTTATCAAAGATGCAAGGCTCTCAGTGGGCCAGATAAATAGAGATACATTGTTAGAAGATACGAAAGTAACCAGTCCCAGAGACAAAAGTAAGGAAACCAGAGATATACAATTTATCACCTAATATTCCAACCAATATAATGAAGTATGTGAGATTGTTAAAAAACATCTTCTGATGTTGGCAGCTGAAGATTGTTTTGATTTGGACCCGCAGAAACATGTAAGATTTATTTATAGGAGAGAGAGAACATTGGGGAACATTGTTTCCCCTTCAGTACCCAACGCACCAAGAAAACAATCATCATGGTTAGAAGTAAATGTATTACACAAATGTGGATTTAAGGCATGTAAACATGCTGCAGTGGGTAGTTCATTTTTATCTACCAGTACAGGAGAAAGTTACAACATCAATAGTTGTGTCAGCTGCAGGACAAAAGGAGCGGTATATTTAATTGAGTGTACCTTATGCAGTTTACAATACATTGGAAAAACCCAGCGAGAAGTAAAATCTCGCATAAGGGAACATCTGTCAAGCATCACTGTAGACACAGAATCAAGCAGAAAAAGAGAGGATAAGTTACTACCAATTACCAAACATTTCATAGACAAACACACATGTAACACGGATTCCTTTAGATGGACAGTTGTGGGGAAAGTCTCCCTCTCTGTTAGAGGAGGTGATCTTGACAAAATTTTAAGTAAATGAGAGGTTTACTGGATATGGTGTTTAAAAACCAGAATACCACAGGGTTTCAATTCTAGATTTGATCTAGTGAACTATTGGCAATAATATTAGTTTCTAATGGAATATATAACTGCCATATATTATATTTTTGACAGACAGTCATAATATCAAATCTATCATCAACACTGTGAATAAAAATACAGTAGATAATATATTTTGGGATATTACCATCAAAACAGAATTAACCCCTAGGTAGATATAGATATAATGAGGTTTTCTTTGAATTAATACATTGTATTATGTCAAGTATAGGGGCCTAGTAAATTGATGGATTGTAGACAGAGAACTCTTTAACACACAATAGGGTGAAGAATAGGGGGCCTATCTATCAAGCTCCGGATAGAGCTTGAGGCCCCGTGTTTCTGGCGAGCCTGGAGGCTTGCCAGAAACAGCAGTTAGGAAGCAGCGGTCTAAAGACCGCTGCTCTATAACCTGTCCGCCTGCTCTGAGCCGGCGGACAGACATTGCCGCAATTGACACCCCCCTGAGTCTGCAGGGGGTGGCGTTGCACCAGCAGCTCTTGTGAGCTGCTGGTGCAATGCTGAATATGGAGAGCGTATTGCTCTCCGTATTCAGCGAGGTCTGGAGGACCTGATCCGCACTGTCGGATCAGGTCCGCCAGACTTTGATAAATAGAGGCCATTGTCTTCACAATTTTGTACTTTAAATTTAAATTTAATAAGATAGTACAAGCACTTATGCATCTCATTTACAAACATCTAACTACATAATGATTCAAAAAGATGGTAATTTTTATTGATATAAATCATAAACAAAAATTAAAATATGATATATATAGGTGATGCAAAAGCACACTTATAAGTAAAGAGATGCATCATTTAACACTTTAGTATGACAATAGTTAGGCATTATCACGTATGTTATATAGCAAATGGTTTAACAACTTTAAAAAAACTGGAGGCATTTTTGCCCATGAAGAGTTAAACATATACAGGTGCTTGTTAGAGACAATTGCTTTTAATTAATCGATTATGACGGATTTGTATATATTACATGTATTTACAAGGTTTCCCATAAGTCTATGAGTACGGCTTTTAGCTGAAACACGTTAGACTGGGAATTTGTCTAACATTGCACCTACCTGGCTTGCACGCCGTTGGTTTTAAATGTTTCCTGAATAAACACATCTACATTTTTACGCTAGAGCTTCATTTGGATGTTTTCTTCTTATCTTCATTTATATACTGTTTTTATATATATATATATACTGTTTATATATATATATATATCGGTATAGTTATGTATTGTTCAAAAATACCATCAGAAAAATAATAAATAGAACATATTCTTCTATGTGCACATAATTTTATACGCTTTAATTATAATCAATTCCCTTCTATTGGCCCCCTAAGACTGATATCAGTGACCCTCAGAAGGTCAGATCCCAGTATTTATCAATAAGTGACTGCTGCATAGGACCGGGTGCACATAGCTAACCTAATGTGTGGCCATTTTCCTTGGCAGCTTGCTCACCCCATGGCTTTTATTATATAATTTGTTACACATTTTTTAAGAGTTTAGTTTTTATATTGATATGGTATCTTTCTCTGATGGTGGGGAGTGTGGGAGTAGGTGGATTTATTGCTCGTTGTCATGACTTAATCATTCTTCCGCAGACCCTTCACTACTGTCCTGGCATGTTGATGTTGCTTATTTTAAGTTGAATTACTGCTCCTGTATAATTTACTATATATTTCCACACTACTTTTCTTTCATACAGGTGGTGAGAATCCATGATCCATTACTTCTGGGAATTACTCTTCTTTACCACTAGGAGGAGGCAAATATCCAAAAAACATAAGAGCTCTATAAAACACTTCCCATCTCACATATACCTTAGTCTTTACTTTGCCTCTGCTGGAGGTGGTTGAAGAATGAAGATGTGCATTTGATTTTTTTCCCTCAGAGTACAGTGCTGTCAGATGAATGTATATGGGTATGTTTTGTGATTCTTTTTTCACCACATGGCACATTTTTCATAAACCTTCCATAATTGGTTGCATCAACTTGTCTTTTGCCACCCTTTATGGATCTACAATATACTCCTATTCCATAACCACTGATAATGTTTCAGTGCTGGTTTGGCTGTCTGCTGCTTATTTGCCAGTGGACGAGTGTCTATTAGTGAGCATCATTTATTAACATTGAGACACTTCTATAGCTATGTTATGGGCACTTTTTAAGTGGATATATTTATACATATTTGCTAATATATGGCCCTTGGACAAATCCTTTAAACTATTCCCTGGCTGTTTAGCATGCTTAAGCTTTTTTGGTGCACTTAGTTTGTATTTTGCATGTCGGTGACTAGGTTTCTGTGCATTGCAGTTGCGCACGTCTAGTTAACACTTGTCATGTTAGTCCTTTATTCTTTCTATGGTTCACTCGCGCTTTGACTGGTTTACACACATTGGTTTTTGGCACGCTAAATTTCTTTTTAGCTGTTAGTTTTTTCATGTGTTATTTCTTCTGATGAGGGTTAGCTGACTTTGGATGTTATGTTAATGTATACTGCTTTGCTTTGAAGTTCGGCTTAGCGTGCATTGTACCTGTGAGTTTATTTAAAAAGTTACTTAGAAGGGGATAAGCGATTTCCATTCCTCAAGCTTTTTAAGGGGGTTATAGTGTTTATTGCATTGCTTTGCCATATGTTATAATGGAGCAGTCCGATTTTGTCCCTAAATCTACCCAAGAAATGGAGTCTCCTTAACATCTTTCTATGATTATTAGGTGTGCTTATTTGGAAAAAAAACTGAAGCGCCTTCTCCAGCTTATTTATGTCACTCATGTTTAGAGTTGTTAATGCAATCAGGCCATTCTAATGCTGTTTCTTTGGATATTAGCACACCCACTGTTTGTTCATTAGAGGAGACACTACTGACATGGTTTCACCTACTGTGAAAAACGTTATCAAGGCTGCAGTTTCTAAGGTGCTGGCTGCTCTCCCGCCTTCAAGCAAGCGTAAAAGGTCAGTTCAGATTTTACCTTCTACAAGTACTATGTGCCCTGAGATGTTATGTCTTCAGAGGGTAAAGATTCCTCTGGTGATGAGGAATCTTCATCTGATGTTGAACCAGATATTTCCTAATTTTTGTTACAGTTAAACATATACATTATCTTTTAAAAGAGGTCTTAATTACTTTAGAAGTTAAAGATCCTAAAGTTTTTGATGATAAACCTTGTAATTTTAAATTCAGTTTTAAAGTCTGTTGTTTATCTCCCTGAGATTTTTCCTATTTCTGATGCTGTCTCTGACATGATTTCTAGGGAATGATTTAAGACAAGCAATTCATGTTATTTCCTTTACCTGCTGCTAATATAGATTTGTGGGAAACAGTTCCCAAGGTGGATGTGGCCATTTCCACTCTGGCTAAACGTACTACTATCCCTTTGGAAGACATTACTTCTTTTAAAGATCCTTTAGATAGAAAGTTAGAGTATTTTCATAAAAGGGCCTTTTCACATGAAGGCTAAATTCTAAGGCCAGCTATTTATATTGCTAATCTAGCTGCTGCTTCTATTTACTGGTTGTATCGACTTTCAGAGCAGTATTCTGATGACTCTGTTAGTGCAAATCTTTTGAGTTTACGCAAGAGTGCCAATTCTTTTATTTGTGATGCTGTATTTGATAATATGAAGATTAATGTCAAAAGCATGTTGACGCGCTGACCGAGAGGAGCCGCTGATGTTGAGGATTTGTTCACTATATCCTGCTGGGCTCCCGTTTTAAGGTCTGATGTGCAGATGACGGCCTGTTAACCTCAAGGGCACTCCATTTACTCTGTTACCTCCTACCGGTAAGATCCTTTTTGAATTCTGAGTGACTTGGTTTACTGACATTTCCGGTCTCGATTGAGACACAAAGACATAGTGGCATTTCTAAAACTGTCCAATATATGTATATCCTGGTCTCAGTAGTGGGATCGATTTAGAAGTGGTTTGTTAGGATCTCTTTGTCCTTTTGGATTTTTACAATCCCAATCATTCCATACTGCCTTTCTCCACTCAATTGGCCCACTCCTGTTTTTCCAGGACAAGAGACAGCAGCATGCAGTATATTTAACATTCATGTATACTGTTTGTTTTTGGGTCTGTTTATATACATATCTCAGTCCCTTTGAGGGATATTATATTTAATATGGAAAGTGTTAAACCTTTTTCCCTAAGAGCAATTGCTAATTTGGATAGATCCAGGCCTACTTTGGATGAGTTATTTTCTTGCAAATCAACGAGAGTGACTATCACAGATGTTTTCTCTAAATTAGAGGATCTCCTCATTAAGGAACACAAGACCTGGTGGGATATCAATCTCATGGAAAAATACTTAAGTTTGCATATGATTCCCAGGGATTTGAGGATTGTCAAATTTTCTACCTTTATGGTTACTGACAAGGTCTTTATAGAAAGATGGAACTCTGTACTGACGGACTGCTCAACTAGATTAATGAATATGCTCATTTTATATAAAAAGGAACAATTAGAGCATATATGGAGTGAAATTACCACACTTCAAGAAGACCTGAATCAATTCTTGACACATAAAGACTATAACAAATTTGATGATATCCTCAATGGGACTGTCACGTCTGTTAAAGAGGACATTGATTCTTTAAAGTTTAAAAATTTGATAGAGATCTGTTGGATTATAAGAATAACATGGTGTATCTCTGGTCTAATTATAAGAAAAAATCTAGGAGATTTAACAATAAGAAAAATAAAAAAACACGTGTTAAACAGGTTTCTTTTTCAGATACGGATGCATCCTCCACAGAGGAAGATAATACCAAATCTACCATATCCCTTGAGGAACGAGAACAGCAACAAGGCAGATTTGATATTCCAGGTAATGGTAGGATTGTGACTGATGATATGACAACACAGGAGATTTCTCAACCACACATTTCAGATATTCCATGCAGGCTTAGTCAGGAACATACTAGAACTATTACGCCTACTTTTGAAATAGTTCTGGATGATGGAGAAGTGACAGTCAATACACAAGGTTCAGATAACGTAAACCAAATTGTTTCCACACAAGTTTCCACACAGGTTCTTCCCAAAGAACAGAGAACAAAAGGCATAGGTTTAGAAAAAGAAAGAGAAGGGGCAAACGCATTAGCACCAATAGACAGAAAATATGCACTGAGAGGGAACCATCAGAAAAACAAATACAAAGTCACACAGTAATTAAAGTGAATGTCAATTTTTCCGGTTTGGATGATATAGTTATGTAGACAATCATCCTATTAAGCATACCGCCACAATAATTTTTTACTAAAAGTAATAATTTATTTCTAATTTCATATAGTAAATATGCTTCATTTACTTTATCCGCTCCTCCCACTCACTGTTTCCTGATTCTCCTCCATATTACGTAAACATCGGTCCCACCCGCTGTTTATGTATCAGCAATGCGTGCTCCCGTTTACTATTGCCATTGCGCATGCGTTACTCCGGTTTCCGCTGTCAAAAAACAATCGCCTAGATTTAGAGTTTTGTCGGTAACGACCCGCGTAGCTAACGCATGCTTTTTTTCTCTGCACCTTTTAAATACCGCTGGTATTTAGAGTTCACAGAATGGCTGCGTTAGGCTCCAAGAAAGGAGCGTAGAGCATAATTTACCGCCACTGCAACTCTCGATACCAGCGGTGCTTACGGACGCGGCCAGCTTAAAAAACGTGCTCGTGCACGATTCCCCCATAGAAAACAATGGGGCATTTTGAGCTGAAAAAAAACCTAACACCTGCAAAAAATCAGCGTTAAGCTCCTAACGCAGCCCCATTGTTTCCTATGGGGAAACACTTCCTAAGTCTGCATCTAACACCCTAAAATGTACCCCGAGTCTAAACACCCCTAACCTTACACTTATTAACCCCTAATCTGCCGCCCCCGCTATCGCTGAGACCTGCATATTTTTTTTAACCCCTAATCTGCCGCTCCGTACACCGCCTCAACCTACGTTATCCCTATGTACCCCTAATCTGCTGCCCCTAACACCGCCGACCCCTATATTATATTTATTAACCCCTGATCTGCCACCCCCAACGTCGCCTTCACCTACCGACAATAATTAACCCCTAATCTGCCGACCGGACCTCACCGCTACTATAATAAATGTTTTAACCCCTAATCCGCCTCACTAACCCTATAATAGATAGTATGAACCCCTAATCTGCCCTCCCTAACATCGCTGACACCTAACTTCAAGTATTAACCCCTAATCTGCCGACCGGACCTCGCCGCTACTCTAATAAATTTATTAACCCCTAAAGCTAAGTCTAACCCTAACACTAACACCCCCCTAAATTAAATATAATTTAAATCTAACGAAAAAAATTAACTCTTATTAAATAAATTATTCCTATTTAAAGCTAAATACTTACCTGTAAAATAAACCCTAATATAGCTACAATATAAATTATAATTATATTGTAGCTATTTTAGGATTTATATTTATTTTACAGGCAACTTTGTATTTATTTTAACCAGGTACAATAGCTATTAAATAGTTAATAACTATTTAATAGCTACCTAGTTAAAATAATTACAAAATTACCTGTAAAATAAATCCTAACCTAAGTTACAATTAAACCTAACACTACACTAGCAATAAATGAATTAAATAAAATACCTACAATTATCTACAATTAAACCTAACACTACACTATCAATAAATAAATTAAATAAAATACCTACAAATAAATACAATTAAATAAACTAACTAAAGTACAAAAAATAAAAAAAGCTAAGTTACAAAAAATAAAAAAAATAATTACAAACATAATAAAAATATTAAAACAATTTTAAGCTAATTACACCTACTCTAAGCCCCCTAATAAAATAACAAATCCCCCCAAAATAATAAAATGCCCTACCCTATTCTAAAATTAAAATAGAAAAGCTCTTTCACCTTACC
The DNA here is from genome assembly GCF_027579735.1 of Bombina bombina. NCBI lineage: Eukaryota > Metazoa > Chordata > Amphibia > Anura > Bombinatoridae > Bombina > Bombina bombina. The sequence goes on along the minus strand of NC_069500.1, from coordinate 277,537,468 downwards.
AGCCCTTAAAAGGGCCTTTTGCGGGGCATACCCCAAATAATTCAGCTCTTTTGCCTGTAAAAAAAAACCATACAATACCCCCTCAACATTACAACCCACCACCCACATACCCCTAATCTAACCCAAACCCCCCTTAAATAAACCTAACACTAAGCCCCTGAAGATCTTCCTACCTTGTCTTCACCATGCCAGGTATCACCGATCGCTCCAGGCTCCGAAGTCTTCATCCAAGCCCAAGCGGGGGCTGGCGATCCATCATCCGGCTGAAGTCTTCAATCAAGCGGCGACTGAAGAGGTCCAGAAGAGGCTCCAAAGTCTTCCTCCTATCCGGGCAGAAGAGTAGATCCGGACCAGCAACCATCTTCTTCCAAGTGGTCACAAGCGGCTCCATCTTGAAGACCTCCGGCGCGGATCCATCCTCTTCTTGCGACGTCCTAAGCCCGAATGAAGGTTCCTTTAAATGACGTCATCCAAGATGGCGTCCCTCGAATTCCGATTGGCTGATAGGATTCTATCAGCCAATCGGAATTAAGGTAGGAAAAATCTGATTGGCTGATGGAAACAGCCAATCAGATTCAAGTTCAATCCGATTGGCTGATCCAATCAATAAATATAAACCCTAAAATATCTACAATATAATTATAATTTATATTGTAGCTATATTAGGGTTTATTTTACAGGTAAGTATTTAGCTTTAAATAGGAATAATTTATTTAATAAGAGTTAATTCATTTCTTTAGATTTAAATTATATTTAATTTAGGGGGGGGTTAGGGTTAGGGTTAGACTTTAGGGGTTAATAAATTTATTAGAGTAGCGGTGAGGTCCGGTCGGCAGATTAGGGGTTAATACTTGAAGTTAGGTGTCGGCGATGTTAGGGAGGGCAGATTAGGGGTTAATAATATTTATTATAGGGTTAGTGAGACGGGAGTGAGGTGGATTAGGGGTTAATACATTTATTATAGTGGCGGTAAGGTCCGGTCAGCAGATTAGGGGTTAATAATTGTAGGTAGGTGGAGGCGACGTTGGGGGCGACAGATTAGGGGTTAATAAATATAATATAGGTGTCGGCGGTGTTAGGGGCAGCAGATTAGGGGTACATAGGGATAATGTAAGTGGCGGCGGTGTGCGGTCGGCAGATTAGGGGTTAAAATTTTTTAATAGAGTAGCGGCGATGTGGGGGGCCTCGGTTTAGGGGTACATAGGTAGTTTATGGGTGTTAGTGTACTTTAGAGCACAGTAGTTAAGAGCTTTATGAACCGGCGTTAGCACAGAAAGCTCTTAACTCCTGGCTTTTCTCTGCGGCTGGAGTTTTGTCGTTAGATTTCTAACGCTCACTTCAGCCACGACTCTAAATACCGGCGTTAGAAAGATCCCATTGAAAAGATAGGATACGCAATTGACGTAAGGGGATCTGCAGTATGGAAAAGTCGCGGCTGGAAAGTGAGCGTTAGACCCTTACCTACACGACTCTAAATACCAGCGGTAGCCCAAAACCAGCGTTAGGAGCCTCTAACGCTGGTTTTGACGGCTAACGCCAAACTCTAAATCTAGGCCACTGTATTCATTGAATGAGTCCATTCAATGAAAACTATCGTTGTGAAGTGGACAGTATCTCCTAACACCCCAACCTGTTATACCGCCAATTAGCAGAGAAATACATATCGAGTGTAAGTCACTTTCTATAATATAAAATCAATTACTTTTCTCAAGCCATCTAACTGTATTTCAAAGTACTTATATACAATGTACAATGTACTTATATACGGAGCCCTTTCATCTCAACTTACCGAGTGCTGAAATAGTTAGGAAATGACTCTGTATACTGTTCTACTGCGCATGCGCAAAATCTGCACGAGCTGACGATAAATTAGCTTTCAACCACAATCGAACGCATGCGCAAAAAGGACTTTTTACATCATTCTAAGGGGGTGGGTCCCCCTGTGGTTAGAGACATTATTGGCTAGTAAGACGTTGGTTATAAACAACAGGAACGGAGCGCGAATGCCGGGTGGAGGATGATAATAATGAGAAACAGGATAAATTAGTAAAAATAAAGGTAACAATTGAAAAAATTATCAATTGATGAATGAAAGTCCACTTTTTATTAACATTTGTTACGCATATGTTTAGACAGGAAGTTGACTTTACATTCACTTTAATGTCTCTTCATATCAGTTGACAGATGAACAGAAACAAGTACTTCAGCTAGGTTTAGGTTTTGTACCAGCTGAGGACTTCAATGTCTTCGACACAATCATAGATGTCAACAGGTTTATACGTAAATTGACATTAAAAAAGTTTTTCTCACAGCAAAATATGTTTCCCTCCAGTACTTTAGACAACATGTCTGACCCATGTCCATTGGAAGTTTCTCCTATAGATCTTTTATTTGACGAAGTGCATGACTATATGTCCCTCTTAGAACTAGAATTGGAATCTAGTAGAGCAAAATTAGGAGTTAAAAACACACATGCAGGTTTCAAACCACCTTCTATCTTCTATCCTACCAAAAATAGGGGTAATGTATTGGAGTTTTTCCATAAGAAGGTAGAGGCGGATTTGAATAACCTGCATGATAGTTTGAATACTTCTACGAGGAGTAGAAGAGAGCTCTTAAGTCCCTACAAGAAAATCCAAATATTATAATCAAACAAGCGGACAAGGGAGGAAATGTGGTGGTGCTTAATAGAGGTGATTACATTGATGAGGCTTATCGTCAGCTCAATGATACCAATGTCTATATGAAATTGAGAAAGAATCCAACTTTGGACTACCAGAGGCTTGTGTATGACCTTTTGGATGGTGGTAGAAAAGCGGGATTTTTTGATAATGACACACAGGATTATCTTTATGTGAAGAATCCTATTGTCCCGATTTTTCACCACCTTCCAAAGGTGCACAAGTCTCTGGAGTCTATTAAAGGTAGGCCCATAGTTTCGGGCATTGATTCCCTTTTGGAGAGATTGTCGGCCTGGATTGACAGTATTCTCCAGCCTTTAGTTCAACTTGTCCCAAGCTTTCTCAAAGATACTAAACATTTCTTGAATCTACTGGATAAGGAAAACTGGCCTCATGACAATGTGTGGCTAACTGTGGATGTGGTCGGGCTATACTCGGCCATTCCACATAGTCTAGGCCTACAAGCTGTAAGGGTTTTCATGGACAGATTTAGTAATTATTCAGTGGATTTCAAGATTTATGGTATTGATGTGATAGAGTTTTTACTCAATCACAATTATTTTCTGTTTGAAAATTAGTTTTTCCTCCAGAAACGTGGAACAGCTATGGGGGCAAAATTTGCCCCCTCCCATGCCAACCTATTCATGGGTTGGTGGGAGCTGTTCCACGTTTATGGACAGGAAAACTCTTTTCGTCAATGTATCAAATTTTATAGGCGTTGTATTGACGATTTGCTCTTTATCTGGGAAGGTACATCCCAGGAAGCAGATGAGTTTGTTGCATCTCTTAATGTTAACAGATGTGGTTTGAGTTTCACACATACGTGTGATCCCATAAAGATTCGATATCTTGATTTAACATTGATAGGTGATACTTGCAACAGTACCATCACTACTGAGCTTTACTCTAAACCAATTAACTCTAATGCCCTATTGCATGCAAAGAGTTTGCACCGTAAAAGCATGGGGTTTGGTATGATAAAGGGTGAACTGATCAGGTTAAAACGCAATTGCTCTAACAATGAAACCTTTTTGTTAGAGAGTGCTATGTTGACACAGAAATTCATTGAACGAGGGTACACTATGCCTGTGATAAACAAAGCGTTAACACAGGTACAAGCTTTGGATAGGTCCCTCCTTCTGAAGGACAAATCTAGATCTAGGTCTGACAACTTAGTAAAAGAAGATGATTAAATCATTTTTAGTACAAGATACAGTAGACAATATGACTTAATAATTAAGATTATTAAACAGAATCTGCCCATACTTATGGGAGACGCACTTTTGAATCCTATTGTCAAAAAAGCTTTTCTCTTCGTCTCGCGACGTAATCAAACCTTAGGAAATCGTTTGTCACCAAGCATGATTCGCGATCAGACCAATAAAGGTAACTGGTTGGCGACGAAAGGTCACTTTAAATGTGGCAATACCAACTGTAAAGCTTGCGGTCATGCATTGGTCTCCAAACAATTTCAATCTTGTGTCACCCAAAGAATATACAATTTGGAACATTTTTCCAATTGCAGAAACAAATATGTAGTCTATTTAGTCAGATGTCAATCATGTAACTTACAATATGTGGGTATGACCACAAGGGAAGTCCGAGAGAGGATTAGGGAGGGAGCATCTTAATAATATCTCTAACATCTCCCCATGCTCAGCATTGGCAGAACACTTTATTGTCAAACATGACTGTAAGGTGAATACATTCAAGTGGCTTGTGATAGAACAAATCCGTCGTCCCCAAAGAGGAGGAAATCTGGATGAAATTATTTCCAAAAGAGAAGCCTTCTGGATTTTTGTTCTGAGAACAAGAGTACCGTCTGGCTTTAACATTGATTCAGACATCATAAATGTCTGGTCATAGGATATTAGATCCCCTAGATTATGCAAGGTTCGTCATATTATGGTATGACATTGTACACAAGTGATTACATTTAATACAGTTGACAATGATATAGACAGTTAACTTTTAATATTACTGTTTTGATTATTTTCCTTCCTGTTTTGGGATTGCCTATACAGTTCCAAATTTTGGTTTTGTCTATGCACCCTTTCTATAGTGCTGTTAGCACTCTAGGATTAAAGTTTTTTCTTTCTTCTTTTTCCCCCCAGGAGTTTAATAGTATGATCTGGGTTCCCAATAACAGGGATGATAGGAATTAACAATATGATGTAGTTCAATATTTGCACCTCTTTTGAAGAGGGTTAATATTGATGTTACAATCATCACATAATAAATAGTATGAACTGTATCTTATAGAGACTAATTCTGAGGAATATTTACTATGACAATTTATTGTTATTCTTGTGTTTTTAATATGGTAAAACACTGAGGACTTAGTATCTTTATGTCCACATAATAGTAATAGGAACTTTGATACTCAGCATCAATGTGTTTCCTTAGATGAGTATCAAATATAAATTTTGCTATAAGTATATAAGCAGCAATGTTGATATTGGTCTGAGAAACTAATAATTTTTTCTTATACATTTTTGCTACTTATTATTATAAGTGTTCATGCTAAGTTCTTATAACATATTTTCAGAAATACTTGGTATACGAGATACACTAGTTTGATTAGACAGTTTTTTAACATTACTGTACTGTTCTTTATTATTATTGTCTTGCTTGTTTTGGGTTAACTTTTTATTACAGTCCCATGATGTTTATTCACTTTCCAACATACCTTTCTCTCTAGGGGTTAAATATCCAGAGGGCGTTTTCTCAGCATCAACCAGCCTATTGTTGTATCCATCAATTAACCAATTAGAATTGACTTTAGGGTATATACATGTCCAGCAGTGTATAACATACAGGTCACAGATAAAGGCGTGAGCCGAAACGCGTCCGACCGTTTTGCCTACATGTAGTTTATTTTATGTCTTTATTATTTTACTTTCCATATGTTGTTCTCAATAAAGGTGCTTTTTGTTTTCACCTTTCGCCCGAGACCCGCTTTTTTGTACACAAGGTTAAAATTGGTGTCAGCTTGTTTGTCCCTTCAGTCTCTCTCTCGTTTCACTCGGTTGCTCTTTGTAAGCCTAAAGAAGTCGTCTGTAATCCTGATTACCCCAGTATGGCCTCACAGGATTTGGTATGTAGATCTGGTTCAGATGTCGAGCTGCACTCCTTGGCTTCTGCCTCTGCAGTCAGACCTTCTGTCTCAAGGTCCATTTTTCCCTCAGGATAAGGCTGTTTTTTAGACTTCATTTGATTTTTTTGCCTATGGTTATATCTTCAGATAACATTAGCAGAGAGATTGTTGTTCCTTTTTTGTGTCCTAATCCTAACAATGCTTCAGAGACATCTTTACATTTTTGATTGTTGTGAGGGCATTGAAATATTACATTGATGCAACTAAGGACTTTAGACAAACGTCTTTTTTTTTCTTGTTCGAGGATGGGTCAGAAAGCGTGTACTGTTTCTTTGGCCTCTTGGTTGAAACTTTTGATTTACAAGGCTTACTTGGAGGCAGGTCAGACTCCACCGAAGTTGATTACTGCTCATTCTACTAGATCAATTGCCACATCTTTGGCTTCCAAGACTGAGGCTTGAGTTGATCAGATTTGGAAGACAGATACTTGGTCTACCTTGCATACTTTTACAAATCTTTACTATTTTGATGTTTTTGCTTCTTCTGAAGCAGCCTTTGGTAGAAAGCTGCCTGTCTTATTTATTTTTAAGTGCCTTAAAAAATGTAGATTTCATTTCTCAAGAAAAAAAATATATATGAACACTGAGGACTTAGTATCTTTATGTCCACATAATAGTAATAGGAACTTTGATACTCAGCATCAATGTGTTTCCTTAGATGAGTATCAAATATCAATTTTGCTATAAGTATATAAGCAGCAATGTTGATATTGGTCTGAGAAACTAATAATTTTTTCTTATACATTTTTGCTACTTATTATTATAAGTGTTCATGCTAAGTTCTTATAACATATTTTCAGAAATACTTGGTATACGAGATACACTAGTCTGGTTAGACCGTTTTTTAACATTACTGTACTGTTCTTTATTATTATTGTCTTGCTTGTTTTGGGTTAACTTTTTATTACAGTCCCATGATGTTTAATCGCTTTCCAACATACCTTTCTCTCTAGGGGTTAAATATCCAGAGGGCGTTTTCTCAGCATCAACCAGCCTATTGTTGTATCCATCAATTAACCAGTTAGAATTGACCTTAGGGTATATACATGTCCAGCAGTGTATAACATACAGGTCACAGATGAAGGCGTTAGCCGAAACACGTCTGACCGTTTTGCCTACATGTAGTTTATTTTATGTCTTTATTATTTTACTTTCCATATGTTGTCCTCAATAAAGGTGCTTTTGTTTTCACCTTTCGCCCGTGACCCGCTTTTTTGTACAAAATATTTGATTTTCTGGCTTGGGGATAGCCAGCAGCGGTTGGCCGAGTGGAAGCTGGATATCAGTCTCTAAATTGGACAGTTTATTTTTCTTTTATTTGCCACAGTCTTCAATAGCACCTACTTGGTGCGTAGAAGATCATCAGCTCCATCCGGTGCTTGTGGAGTGTGGGCATCGGCCTTGAGTTGCAGGGGGACCGTTGTGGGAGTGGAGAGTGTTTCCGGGACTTGCCATTTTTACTTCCGGTGATGTCAACGGGGCTGTCGACGCGCTGACCGAGAGGAGCCGCTGATGTGGAGGATTTGTTCACTATATCCTGCTGGGCTCCCGTTTTAAGGTCTGATGTGCAGATGATGGCCTGTTAACCTCAAGGGCACTCGATTTACTCCGGAGGCAGGTCAGACTCCACTGAAGTTGATTACTGCTCATTCTACTAGATCAGTTGCCACATCTTTGGCTTCCAAGACTGAGGCTTGAGTTGATCAGATTTGGAAGACAGATACTTGGTCTACCTTGCATACTTTTACAAATCTTTACTATTTTGATGTTTTTGCTTCTTCTGAAGCAGCCTTTGGTAGAAAGCTGCCTGTCTTATTTATTTTTAAGAGCCTTAAAAAATGTAGATTTCATTTCTCAAGAAAAAAAATATATATGAACACTGAGGACTTAGTATCTTTATGTCCACATAATAGTAATAGGAACTTTGATACTCAGCATCAATGTGTTTCCTTAGATGAGTATCAAATATCAATTTTGCTATAAGTATATAAGCAGCAATGTTGATATTGGTCTGAGAAACTAATAATTTTTTCTTATACATTTTTGCTACTTATTATTATAAGTGTTCATGCTAAGTTCTTATAACATATTTTCAGAAATACTTGGTATACGAGATACACTAGTTTGATTAGACAGTTTTTTAACATTACTGTACTGTTCTTTATTATTATTGTCTTGCTTGTTTTGGGTTAACTTTTTATTACAGTCCCATGATGTTTAATCGCTTTCCAACATACCTTTCTCTCTAGGGGTTAAATATCCAGAGGGCGTTTTCTCAGCATCAACCAGCCTATTGTTGTATCCATCAATTAACCAATTAGAATTGACCTTAGGGTATATACATGTCCAGCAGTGTATAACATACAGGTCACAGATGAAGGCGTGAGCCGAAACACGTCTGACCGTTTTGCCTACATGTAGTTTATTTTATGTCTTTATTATTTTACTTTCCATATGTTGTCCTCAATAAAGGTGCTTTTGTTTTCACCTTTCGCCTGTGACCCGCTTTTTTGTACACAATATTTGATTTTCTGGCTTGGGGATAGCCAGCAGCGGTTGGCCGAGTGGAAGCTGGATATCAGTCTCTAAATTGGACAGTTTATTTTTCTTTTATTTGCCACAGTCTTCAATCTAAAGGACATTGCCCGCAAATAGCACTTACTTGGTGCGTAGAAGATCATCAGCTCCATCCGGTGCTTGTGGAGTGTGGGCATCGGCCGGTGTGGAACCATCCTCTGCCTTGAGTTGCAGGGGGACCGTTGTGGGAGACGGAGGTGGGAGCGGAGAGTGTTTCCGGGACTTGCCGTTTTTACTTCCGATGATGTCAACGGGGCTGTTGACGCGCTGACCGAGAGGAGCCGCTGATGTGGAGGATTTGTTCACTATATCCTGCTGGGCTCCCATTTTAAGGTCTGATGTGCAGATGACGGCCTGTTAACCTCAAGGGCACTCCATTTACTCCGGAGGCAGGTCAGACTCCACTGAAGTTGATTACTGCTCATTCTACTAGATCAGTTGCCACATCTTTGGCTTCCAAGACTGAGGCTTGAGTTCATCAGATTTGGAAGATACTTGGTCTACCTTGCATACTTTTACAAATCTTTACTATTTTGATGTTTTTGCTTCTTCTGAAGCAGCCTTTGGTAGAAAGCTGCCTGTCTTATTTATTTTTAAGTGCCTTAAAAAATGTAGATTTCATTTCTCAAGAAAAAAAATGTAAATGTTTTTAAATATATTTTATGTCATTAGTCATGGACTCCACAACTTGGCTATTAGTTCCCAGGAGTAATGGATCATGGACTCTCACCACCTGTATGAAAGAAAACATAATTTATGCTTACCTCATTAATTAATTTCCTTCATGGTGGTGAGAGTACACAAAACCCCACCCTTATGTTTTTTTGGGAGTTACTTTTTTCTTCAGCACATCTTTTTTCCATGCTTCTTTTATGGCTTTTATTTCTTTTTCTTACCTCACTTTGCTTGGTTATACATTAGACTGAGGTATGTGTGAGGTAGGAGGGTTTTTTATAGACCTCTTTGGGTTTGTGAATCTTTGACTCCTCCTAGTGGTTGAGAAGAGTAATTCCCAGGAGTAATAGATTGTGGGCTCTCACTACCATGAAAAAAATGAATTTATCAGGAAAACTAAAATTATGTTTTTTTCTGCATTGTGGCACATTTTGGGTAGACTTCATGATTGCTTAATTAGTTGCAGGTGAGGAAGAGTACTCTTTTTTGTATAGGGCTACCAAAAACAGGTCAATTGATAAATATTATTCCATAAACTATACATAACTATTACTGAATTCAACTTCAGCTTATTTATTAAGTAGTAATGATTGGGATGATGCACATTTTACCCCTCAAAATATTTTTGCTATTGTGTATGTTTTTAACTTGCTATTTATTTAAATTGTTAATTTTTAAGCTACATAAAATGAAAGTAACATTTATGAAATGCTATATTTTTTTTTCCTATTAGAGGGGGTTTAAAATAGAAAGATGAATAATGTCTTTTCAGATAAAAGGTCAATAATAATAATAATAATAATATAATAAAAACAATTTGTCAGTTTTTTCCCCCTGTTGTTTGCCATGTGCTGCTGGCAGCCATTTTACTCACCTCTCTTCCTGATTATGGTGCATTGTGGGGGATGCTGCTCATTTCCTACACTTCCTTTTATGGCCAGACTGGTGTGCATCATCCATGTGAGACAGGATGCAGTCTCAGAATTGTGATGTCATCACTTATTATTTAAAGGGCCTCTGTTCAGTATGCTTTGCCTTTGCGTTGTCTCAGACCTGTTTGTAAGAGTTCCTGTGTATTACCTGGCTGCCTGACGTCCTTCCTGGTTCCTGATCCCTGGCTTTTTCCTGACTCTGCTGTTTTCCTTGTTCCTGATTCTGGCTCGTCTGACTATTCGCTTTGACTCCTGACTCGGCTCGTCTGACTACCAGCTCTGGTTTTGACTCCTGGCTTGTTATTTGACTTGTGGACTTTTTATTATTTTTTGCTATGAATAAAGGTGTGATTATTTTTGCACTTCTCGTCTCAGTCTGATTCCTGGCACCCTGACATAATTATAGAAATCAAAACAGAAACAAAAGAACCTTCAAACCTAGAAGAACTAGTAATTCAGACAATAAAATGGAAATTAATAGAAATAATATCTCAATTTAAAAGAGATAATCCTCATCAATTTCAGACGAGTAACTAGTTACTCTAATAACATGCCTTAATACAAATGGATAATTATCATTAAAAAAAAAAAACAACTATCTCTAGGAGAATAACTAATCATTCCAACAATAACACAGAGCAGAGGAACACTAATACTAAACAAAAGGTGGTACTATATGAAGATACAAATAATGAATGTTAATTAGTATAAAAACAAAGAGAAGTAGAAATAAGGAAGAAAATAACCAACAAAGTATAACCCCTCCTCTTTCTAATTTTGACCTAGCTAGAAATAAAAGAGAAGTTTTAGTAACTAGAATTCAACAGCAAGAAATAAAGGTTATAAATAAATTCAAGATTCTAGAAGAATTAGCAACTGATAACTTGATTATTCTAGAAAATGAAAGAGGATAAGATGGTGGGGGAAACAAAACCTTCCAATGCCTCAAAAAACTGGCTGTGAATTTACATAAAGACGAAGAAAGAGGAAAATGGCAGAGAAAAAGGAAAATTCTTAATAAAAGAAACAGAAAATTCAGAGGTAAACAAGGAAGGAGAACAGATTAGATTAGATTATAACAGAATAATTAGAGATTTAAACTACAAACAAATAGCATTTTTAATTTGTCCTCTAATTGTTTAACTGTTGGACAAATTAATCTGCTAAAAGGAGGTTTACATTTTGTTCCAACTTTCTATTCTAATTAATTTGATCTAACCATTGATTTTCAGAAATTTGTCAGGAGGCTCTCTATAAGAATGTTCTTTGAGATTTAGGAACGGAAACTAGGCCAAATAAAAAAATAAAGATATGGGATATTGAAAAATGTGGAATTTATTTATTAGATTTCTATAACCTTGAATGTCTAAATAAGGAACGTAAAAATATCACACAAGGCATTAGAGATAAAACAAATTTAAAAGTGCCATCTAAATTTAACCCAGAGCAAAGCAAAGGGACCTTTCTGGAAACCTTTGAAACATTGGTTCATCAATGACTAAGGCAGATAGATTTAAATAGAAGTTAAGTTTATGCCAATTTCATAAAGAAAATCCCTCAAAGAATTTAAGAATAATGATAGTGTGATAGTTCGCCAAGCAGACAAAGGTGCTGGAGCAGTGCTACAAGATAAGTCTACTTTCCGATAAGCAAAGTTATAAGATTATCTTAAAAACAAATTAATGCATACGCAAATAGAGCATTACAATTGGAAATTATAAATAAAGAAGAATATGATTTCCTTCTAATCAAAGAGCCTAGGATCCCAATATTTTATCATCTACCAAAGAACCATAAAGATATTAATAATACACCTGGTAAACCTAAAATAGGTTACATTACAAGTGGCACACTAACAGTTGCGTGTGAACAATATCAGAGTTTTTTGTGCCCATTTGTACGCAAGTTAAATACCGCTCGTATTACAAGTTGAAAGTAATCGCGATTTACACTAGAATGATTACCTTAACTGGTTAACTGTAACGTGAGACAAAAAAGTATAAATACATTTTACAGTACAGCTACACTCATATTATGAGGTCTCAGGTGTTAGAAATAAAAGGCTGCATAGGGCTTTAACATAGAGATATATGTCTAAATATTTATATGTATTATTATTGTTATGCTTTATTTATAAAGAAGCAGCAAATTTGCAGCGCTGACCATAGGTATATATATTTACACATACTGTATATATATATGTGTGTACATATGAATTTATATGTGTATATATAAACATATAAACACATATATGTTTGCGACCTCACTTGGTATACCTTTTATCGCGAGTATGTGTATGCTAAAGAGCAAACTTTTTACTTTCAACTTGTAATACAAGCTCAAACCACCAAATGCAAAAAACCTACATCTTGCAGATTTAACGCTAAAACGCAAGTGCAAAATTTCGCTCCACTCGTAATCTAGCCCAATATCAAACCTTTCATTATATGAAGCCCTTTTCTTCCAGCCTCTAGTTGTAAAGACAATGAGGCCTAATTATGAAATGTCTGTCGGACCTGATCCAACAGTGCGGATCAGGTCTGACAGACATCGCGGAATGCGGAGAGCAATACGTTCTCCGTATTCAGCATTGCACCAGCAGCTCTTGTGAGCTGCTGGTACAACGCCGCCCCCTGCAGCCTTCCAGCCAATCGGCCGCCAGCAGGGGGTGTCAATCAACCCGATCGTACTCGATCTGGTTGAATTCCGGCGATTCCTGTCCGCCTCATCAGAGCAGGTGGACAGGTTGTGGACCGCTGCTTCATAACTGCTGTTTCTGCCGAGCCTGAAGACTCGCCAGAAACACAAGGCGTCAAGCTCCATTCGGAGCTTGATAGAAAGGCCCCAAACTCTTACCTTAAAGACAGAACTGATTTAATAAAAATTCTGAACAAAATAGAATAGATTTCAGATTGGTAATTCATTACTACAGGCATTAGATCCTTGTATACTGTGATAAATAATGATGAAGGATTTAATGGGATCAAAAATACATTGTCTACTTATGATTTCCCTTCTGATCCTCATTAAGACTTCCGGCTACAAAGTATTTGATTTATACTCGAGAATAATTATTTGTGTCTATATTTTTTACTTAAAAAGGGGAAGATTAGTGCGCGCTAGAGGATGGTATTACTAAACACTACTCTAAAGATACAATCTCTGATTTGTATCAACCATAAGTTAGAAACCAGTAACGAAGCCTAAGCTTCAAGATAGAGAAAGTGCGCTAATAAGCTAAAAGTATACACACCATATAGAAATTATTGTTCGAATTTAATGAACACACTTAGACAAAATACAAAAATATACATACAACTAGATATAGGGACGTCTCCCTGTAGAGTGAAAAACAGATAAAAATCCTGATTAAAAATGCAAGTATAATCCTATAAAGGCTAAACAGAAATTTGCAGATGACAATTGATAATGAATGATATCATGGAAATGTTAAAATGTATGGCATAACACTGATGTTAAAAAATATATCACTTAATAACAACATTTTATTCATTCTTCTTGTTATTAAGTGATATATTTTTTAACATCAGTGTTATGCCATACATTTTAACATTTCCATGATATCATTTATTATCAATTGTCATCTGCAAATTTCTGTTTAGCCTTTATAGGATTATACTTGCATTTTTAATCAGGATTTTTATCTGTGTTTTTCACTCTACAGGGAGACGTCCCTATATCTAGTTGTATGTATATTTTTGTATTTTGTCTAAGTGTGTTCATTAAATTCGAACAATAATTTCTATATGGTGTGTATACTTTTAGCTTATTAGCGCACTTTCTCTATCTTGAAGCTTAGGCTTCGTTACTGGTTTCTATATTTTTTACTTGCACACTTAAGGCACGGCTATGGGGACACACTTTGCTCCCAGCTATGTCAACTTAGTACTAGCTGATTGGGAGGATGAATTTATCTGTCAAAATATTAATAATAGTGATCAAGATAGAATTCTTTTAACATTTAAATAACAACAAACTGGGGCTAACTTTTGACTATAAGCTAAACCATACTAAATGTGAGTTCTTAGATTTTGAGATAGAGGTTGTTAACCCCTTAATGACAAGTGACGTACCAGGTACGTCCTGCAAAAACTTGCAGTTAGTGACAATGGACGTACCTGGTACGTCACTTGTCTAAGAGAGTGCTGGAAGCGATCGCAATCGCTTCCAGCAGCTCTCAGGGTATTGCAGTGATGCCTCGATATTGAGGCATCCTGCAATACCCTTTAGAAAGCATCCGATGCAGAGAGAGCCACTCTGTGGCCCTCTCTGCACCGGTAGCGATGCGGCCGTTCGTTGGTGGGTGGGAGCTTACAGGGAGGAGGGTGGGCGGCCCATCGCTACCCGGCATCCGGTTCCTTCAAGTGTATTGTGCACGCCGGATGCCGGGAGCGTGCGGGGGCTGCGTGCGCGCGCGCGCGCAGCAATCACTGGCACTGCCACCAATGAATTTAGGTAAGGATCTGGATCTGGATCTGGATCTGGGGGGGGTGGGGGGTGGTTGGGGCAGCTACACTTGATCAGGATCTGGATCTGGGGGGGGTGGGGGGGGGGGTGGTTGGGGCAGCTACACTACAGAAAAAATAAAACATGTCACAAAACAAAACACTTTTTTTGGGGGGGAAAACTGGGTACTGGCAGACAGCTGCCAGTACCCAAGATGGTGGCAATTAGGTAGGTGGGGAGGGTTAGAGAGGTGTTTGGGGGGGATCAGGGAGGTTGGGGGTTAAGGCAGGGGTCCATCACAGCTGAATAATTTAAAAAAAAAAAACAAAAAAAAAAAACACCTTTTATTTTAGTACTGGCAGACTTTCTGCCAGTACTTAAGATGGCGGGGACAATTGTGGGGTGGGGGAGGGAAGAGAGCTGTCTGGGAGGGATCAGGGGGTGGGATGTGTCAGGTGGGAGGTTGATCTCTACACTAAAGCTAAAATTAACCCTGCAAGCTCTCTACAAGCTACCTAATTAACCCCTTCACTGCTGGGCTTAATACAAGTGTGGTGCGCAGCAGCATTTAGCGGCCTCCTAATTGCCAAAAAGCAACGCCAAAGCCATATATGTCTGCTATTTATGAACAAAGGAGATCCCAGAGAAGCATTTACAACCATTTGTGCCATAATTGCACAAGCTGTTTGTAAATAATTTAAGTGAGAAACCTAAAATTGTGAAAAATGTCACTTTTTTTTTTATTTGCTCGCATTTGGCGGTGAAATGGTGGCATGAAATATACCAAAATGGGCCTAGATCAATACTTTGGGTTGTCTACTACACTACACTAAAGCTAAAATTAACCCTTCAAGGTCCCTACAAGATCCCTAATTAACCCCTTCACTGCTGGGCATAATACACGTGTGGTGCGCAGCTGCATTTAGCGGCCTTCTAATTACCAAAAAGCAACGCCAAAGCCATATATGTCTGCTATTTCTGAACAAAGGGGATCCCAGAGAAGCATTTACAACCATTTGTGCCATAATTGCACAAACTGTTTGTAAATAATTTCAGTGAGAAACCTAAAGTTTGTGACAAAATTTGTGAAAAAGTGAACAATTTTTTTTATTTGCTCGCATTTGGCAGTGAAATGGTGGCATGAAATATACCAAAATGGGCCTAGATCAATACTTTGGGTTGTCTTCTAAAAAAAAATATATACATGTCAAGGGATATTCAGGGATTCCGGACAGATATCAGTGTTCCAATGTAACTAGCGCTAATTTTGAAAAAAAGTGGTTTAGAAATAGCAAAGTTCTACTTGTACTTATTGCCCTATAACTTGCAAAAAAAGCAAACAACATGTAACCATTGGGTATTTCTAAACTCAGGACAAAATTTAGAAACTATTTAGCATGGGTGTTTTTTGGTGGTTGTAGATGTGTAACATATTTTGGAGGTCAAAGTTAGAAAAAGTGTGTTTTTTTCCATTTTTTCCTCATATTTTATATATTTTTTATATTAAATTATAAGATGTGATGAAAAAAATGGTATCTTTAGAAAGTCCATTTAATGGCGAGAAAAACGGTATATAATATGTGTGGGTACAGTAAATGAGTAAGAGGAAAATTACAGCTAAACACAAACACTGCAGAAATGTAAAAATAGCCATTGTCATTAAGGGTAAGAAAACTGAAAAATGGTCCGGTCATTAAGGGGTTAATAATACCCTTATGGTTAAACAAACAAATAACCGTTATTTCTTATTATTAAGGTTTTTATTTTATTCCTAAAAAAGGTTAAGCAGAAAGCTTATATGAATTGATCTCTTTATGGTTTAAATATTTCTAGGTTTATTATGCTTTGAAGTTGAATAGTTTATTGTATCTTTATGTTTGTCATACTCATCACCTTTTATATCTGTTTTACTTACGCTACTATAAAATCTTCTATAAAATGTATCATATATTTACTCACATGTTATATTGCTATAAGATATTTTTTTATGATTATAATATATATTGACACATGTAATTAATCATTCCCACAACAAAATATATGTTTACCGATGACTCTGAGGTGGCTGGATTCACTGATATGGCGCCTCTTAAAATATGTATTATTATCTACACAGTCACATGTCAGTTATACTTTTGCCACTATGTATTGCGAACAAATCATTTGTCTTTGTAACGAACCGGTATTAACAACCTGCTATCCACGTGCAATTGTTTACCAACAGAGCCCTTATGCAGTTAAATAGCCTGAGATACCATTGATAACAAGTTCCTTAAAGGGACACTCAGGTTAAATTACATGTTCATTATTCAGATACAGCATATAATTTTAAACAACTTTCCAATTTACTTCCATTAAAAAAAATGTGCACAGTCTATTATATTTACAATTTTTGAGTCACCAGATCCTACTGAGCATGTGCAAGAATTTACAGGTTATACGTATATGCATTTGTGATTGGCTGATTGCTATCACATGGTACAAGGGGAGTGGAAATATACATAACTTTGAAATTTGTTATAAAAAAATCTACTACTCATTTGAAGTTCAGACTAAGTGCTATTGCATTGTCTTGTTATCTTGCATTTGTTGATTATGCAAATCTAATGTGTTGACTGGTCCTTTAAAAGGTGTTGAATTGTGTCACGGAGGTAACCAACTTTGAGGGGTTAAGGTTACCTCTATGACTTAATATCGCCTTACAAGTGCATAACAACTTAAACACACTCTGACAGTGAGAAGGCAGGCGTACCTGTATATCAGATGTTTTCACTGTCAAGGATAAGACTGTAGTCAGCATCAGGATTGCACAGGAGCGGTAAGCAGGAGCGGTAAGCAGGATCATACAGGAGCGGTAGCTGCTCTCAGGCTGCAAAGTCCGTTCCCTGTTCAGGAGGGTGCGTGTAGCGAGTCCTGGTTACTGATGGGCAGGTTGGTAGGAGAATCTTCTCTGGAGGACAGCTTGTCAGTGTTCGATATGAGTGAGAGAGAGAGCGTGGTCCGTAGCTGATGACGTCAGCAAGGCAAGCTGACAGTCTGTATGACACAGCCAGCAAGCTCCGTAGTAGAAGGTGCAGGTTCAACAAGTGCAGACAGGTAACAAGTTGCTAGGAGGGCAAGCAAAAAGCTAATGAGCTTCAATAAGCCAGCAAGGAAGTTAGTTATGGGCGGCCTTAAGTAGGGAGATTGGAAAAATAATTAAAGGGACAGTACGAGCCAACACAAAAGTATCTGAAACCCTTACAGTCTTTGTACTAAGTTTAATATGTCTATTGGTTTGCGCCATCAATATAGGTTTGCTTATCTTTATTAAGGGTTAGATACATATTGTATGTATCACCAATGGTTATTCATCTATATATGAGAATTTTGTAAAATATATGTGAATTATTTTAAATGCATGGCTGCTCTTTGCTATAAGCTATGAAAAAGGCTACAGCCGAAACGCGTAAGCTTGTATATTAGGCGTTTTTATCATCATGTACATGTTGATAGTGCTTTTAACTTTTTGGATTAAATAAAGCATTTATTATAATTACCACTTTGAGGGATTCCGGACTTTTAATGTATCTACCCTTGTCGGACCGACTCAGATCAGTGATACGACAACTCTGCAACTTGTTATGCCATGTGACCAGTGATGTTACCCAACTACATGCTCACCCGGAGCTGGAGAGAGGAACCAGTGACCAGTGACGTTACCTAATTACCCACTCACCGGGAGCTGGAGGGAGGAACCAAGACGAGCAGTGTGACGGCTGTTTAATAGGCCCCTGGAGAAGTTATTCTCCAGTTCTCAGAAAAGAGAGCGCTTTGGACCGCCGTAGTCGTCTGACCCCCAGGGCCACACTAAAGTGAGTACGCCTGCAGGCGAAATTTACAGAACCTGTTACACTGTTTGTGATATTGTTTGGGTTTTAATGTATGCTCCTGAACATAATAGGAGAAACAACTTTGACGGCCACCAACCTTATTAACTGTTTGAGTTACGACTCACACGTGTAAACTAATACAGCAAATACAGCTTTGAATATGCTGTTAAGTCATAGACACAGTATTGAACATGCTGTCAACTTATAGTTGATTGATTTTTTACTCTGGTCATCATGTTGGCATAATCATAACTGTTTCGTGACTTTTGGGAAAGTTTTTCTCTTTCTGTGTTTTGGAAAGTTTATCATTACCTAGTTACAGACCTGTGCCTGGGATTGTTTGCCATACAGGTTTCCCTTTAGTGTACCAGATTTATCACTGTATAATTCTGATAATTAGGTCTAATACATAGCCTGCATCATTCTGACTTTATTTTGTTGCTCTTTGCTATTGCCACAATTTAATTTGCTAATATGGATGTCAATTAATTCTTTGATGGGAAGTTTAGAAATTGATTCATACTAGTGAAATCCCCTTTTTTATATGCATTAATATATATTTTTTGTCTCTGAAGGATCCGATGTATACCACATTTACATATGATGGATGACAACTCCGTAAAGTATATATAAATCATTTAAGTGATTTAACATATGTCTACAAATGGGGTTTGTAGGCATTTTTGTTTGTCACCATTCTTAGGATGGGTTAAAAAAAGGTAAGATATGTGTATGATAGGCTTACTATTATGTCAATCATGTATTGAAGACGATCTTGGGTTTAAATTGATGTTATTAAAATGTTTTCTATATGGATTAGTTGGAACTATGGATAAATAATCTGGTGCGGAGAGACCCTACACAGAAATCCAGGCACACCTGAGGAAGGGGGAGGAGCCCTGAAACACATCTTGTGGATTGTATTACCTGGCAAGACAAGCAGTGTTTTGTCTCTCTGTGGGCCATATTACAAGTGGAGCGCTATTTAATGCTCCCGCTCGAGTGTTAACTGCGCTAGAAGTAAGCTTTTTGCACTCGTCGGGTTGCACTTGTATTATGAGTTAAAAGTAAACTGTTTTAGCTCGTGCGCTAACTCGAAAAGTGCAAAAAGCCAAACTTAGAATATTGTGTGCGTGTTTACGTACTCCCCAATAGAAGTCAATGGAGCAAAAAAAGAAATGGAGCAAATCCTATTGCATATTCTCATGTGCACTAACCTGACATGAAAATATGAATATTTCACATTTCACTGTTCTTCACATAGAAGAATATTAAAATAAATGAAAATTAACATTGCATATATATGTTGTTACATGTTTTTATCTACTCAACTACAAAGGGCTCCAATGCACTTATATATATATATATATATATATATATATATATATATATATATATATGACAATATATGTGTACATATGTATTTATGTGTTTATATATGTCTGTAAATACATATATACACATATAAATACATATGTACACATATATGGACATATATATATATATATTTAAATACATACATATATCTTTAGAAATGTATAGGTATGTATGTTAAAGCCCTTTGCTTGCTTTTTTTTTCTTTTACCTTTGTATCTTTAAACCCTTATAACTTTTGTGTGCAATATTTTTATTGAATCATTTTATTAGATGACATTACTACAAGTGTAAGTGTACTTTGTAATGTATTTTTATGTGTTTTATGACACTTTTTTTATTTCACAAAACAGTTAACCAGGGCTCTGAGGACAAGGTAATCATTCTAGCGCAAAACGTGATTGTGCTTAATCGATTGTGTTTACTTCCAACCTGCAAAACCAGTGGTAAACCCAGATGAGCGCAAAGAACCGCTATAAACCCCTTATCGCTCACGTGTAACTGTTAGCGCTCCACTCGTAATCTATTTGACCTTTGAACTAAAAACCTGTTTTAACCACATGTATTTTATTTCTCTATGTTTTATGACATTTGTATTGTCTTTTTGAAATATACAGATTTTCTATATAAGAATATTGTGTGCGCGTTAATTTGTGAGTGTATTACAAATTGAAAGTAAACGCATTCGCTCAAGCACAATCGAATTTAACGCACATCAGGTTAGTAAGACTGAAGACTAAAGGGATAGATTTAAAATAAAAGTTGCAGCAAAACATAACATAAATAGATTAAAATAAACTGTTACACTTATTTATATAAGTGTAACAGTTTATTTTAATGTATTTATGTTGTGTTTTGCTGCAACTTTCTGATAAAAACTAGTCATATAAATATTAGAAAGGGTTCAAAAGGTGTATTGCCATGTATTTGACTGCCAAGGGATATAATATGTGTGTGTGAATATATATATATATATATATATATATATATATATATTCAAAGGTGGATACAGCGCCTATATGTCCAATATACTGATGTGGTATGTGAGGAATAAAGGATGGGAAAAAGCAAATAAGAACATAGAAAATAAAAGAAAAAATAAAAGAAAAATATATATATATTAAAATAAAATAACAATAAAAGGTCCAGCTAAAAATAGCATATAAAATATATAAACTCTGAAACGATGTTCATATGAGTCCTAGAAGTAATATAAATCGTAGTGAATCTCCAGATGTAGTGGTTGTATAGATATAGTTGGTATATAATACCCTTACCAGATATTACCTCAATCGAATGAGGTAAGTATGCCGCACTGGGGGTATATATAGATGATTGGGTTTCCTCCTTGTATCCTGCTTGTGGTGTTCGTTGACCTCTTGGAGTATGCAGGGATATGCCTCTGATGATGAATAGATCCCTTATACTTCCTATGGATTCGTGGTGACACCAAACAGCAGAGAAGTGAAAACGCTGAGATTTGTGGAGTGGAAAACGCTTTGAAAGTTTGCATGCTCCTTATCCTTTCAAGGAGGGACCGTGATCCTGCTGCTGGTGAGAAAGTTAATACCAGAGCAGAAAGAGCACTCCAAGAGGCCAACCACGAATCCATAGGAAGTATAAGGGATCTATTCATCATCAGAGGCATATCCCTGCATACTCCAAGAGGTCAACGAACACCACAAGCAGGATACAAGGAGGAAACCCAATCATCTATATATACCCCCAGTGCGGCATACTTACCTCATTCGATTGAGGTAATATCTGGTAAGGGTATTATATACCAACTATATCTATACAACCACTACATCTGGAGATTCACTACGATTTATATTACTTCTAGGACTCATATGAACATCGTTTCAGAGTTTATATATTTTATATGCTATTTTTAGCTGGACCTTTTATTGTTATTTTATTTTAATATATATATATTTTTCTTTTATTTTTTCTTTTATTTTCTATGTTCTTATTTGCTTTTTCCCATCCTTTATTCCTCACATACCACATCAGTATATTGGACATATAGGCGCTGTATCCACCTTTGAATATATATTCTCTTTTACTGTCTAGGGCTTCACAACCCTCCCAGTATATGTCCTATACAGCTGCCACTATTTCCTATACACCTTCTGACCAGCGCCCACAACAGAGTATCACTTGTGTCAACTCAGTACACTGAGGAGACACATTTTACTTATTTCTACATATATATATATATATATATATATATGTGTGTGTGTGTGTCTAAAAATAATTCTATAATAATATGTAATAATGTGTATTTACTGTAAATATTTCACATTCCAATGTCCTTTAATTGAAAATATTACTTAAAAAAATAACTATACCTATATATCTATTCCTATATAGGTAAAGATATATTTTACATTAACATTATCAGACACACACACACACACACACACACATTATATATATGTGATGTTGGGTTAGCGTACATGAAGAATTAGTTATAATAAGGCACATTATTGAAATATTAAAAGGGACAGTCAACTGCAAATTATTTATTGTTTAAAAAGATAAATAATCCCTTTATTACCCATTGTCCAGTTTTTCACAGCCAATATGGTTATATTAATACACATTTAACCTCTGTGATTACCTTGAATCTAAGCCTCCTTTGACAGCCCCCTGATCACATAGCTATTTATTTATTTATTTATTTTCTATTGACTTGCATTTTAGCCAATTAGTGCAGTGTCGTCCACAACCCACGGGCGTGAGCACCATGTTATCTATATGACACATGAACAAGCAGTTTCCTGTTGTGAAAAGCAAATAAAAAAAGCATGTGATAAGAGGCTGTCTATAGTGGCTTACAAACAGGCAGAAATTTAGAGTTTTAAATGTATAAAAGTATATTAATATAACAATGTTGGTTGTGCAATGTTGGGGAATGGGTAGTACGGTAAAGGCATTATCTATCTTTTTAAACAATAACAATTATGGTGTTGACTGTTCTTTTAAATATGAAATTAATAATTATTATATACTGTAAAAAAATTATATATATTCTTGGAATATTCAGATTTTTTAGTACATTTATAATTATTATTTACATTAATTATTAATATTTCTTTCATGTAATTAGCAAGAGTCCATGAGCTAGTGACGTATGGGATATACATTCCTACCAGGAGGGGCAAAGTTTCCCAAACCTCAAAATGCCTATAAATACACCCCTCACCACACCCACAAATCAGTTTTTACAAACTTTGCCTCCTATGGAGGTGGTGAAGTAAGTTTGTGCTAGATTCTACGTTGATATGCGCTCCGCAGCAGGTTGGAGCCCGGTTTTCCTCTCAGTGTGCAGTGAATGTCAGAGGGATGTGAGGAGAGTATTGCCTATTTGAATTCAATTATCTCCTTCTACGGGGTCTATTTCATAGGTTCTCTGTTATCGGTCATAGAGATTCATCTCTTACCTCCCTTTTCAGATCGACGATATACTCTTATATATACCATTACCTCTACTGATTCTCGTTTCAGTACTGGTTTGGCTTTCTACTACATGTAGATGAGTGTCCTGGGGTAAGTAAGTCTTATTTTCTGTGACACTCTAAGCTATGGTTGGGCACTTTTATATAAAGTTCTAAATATATGTGTTCAAACATTTATTTGCCTTGACTCAGGATGTTCAGCGTTCCTTATTTCAGACAGTCAGTTTCATATTTGGGATAATGCATATGAATAAATCAATTTTTTTCTTAACTTAAATTTTTTTTCCCTGTGGGCTGTTAGGCTCGCGGGGGCTGAAAATGCTTCATTTTATTGCGTCATTCTTGGCGCGGACTTTTTTGGCGCAAATTTTTTTTTTCTGTTTCCGGCGTCATACGTGTCGCCGGAAGTTGCGTCATTTTTTTGACGTTTTTTTGCTCCAAAAGTGTCGGCGTTCCGGATGTGGCGTCATTTTTTGCGCCAAAAGCATTTAGGCGCCAAATAATGTGGGCGTCTTTTTTGGCGCTAAAAAATATGGGCGTCACTATTGTCTCCACATTATTTAAGTCTCATTATTTATTGCTTCTGGTTGCTAGAAGCTTGTTCACTGGCATTTTTTCCCATTCCTGAAACTGTCATTTAAGGAATTTGATCAATTTTGCTTTATATGTTGTTTTTTCTATTACATATTGCAAGATGTCCCAGTTTGACCTTGAGTCAGAAGATACTTCTGGAAAATCGCTGCCTGGTGCTGGATCTACCAAAGTTAAGTGTATCTGCTGTAAACTTGTGGTATCTGTTCCTCCAGCTGTTGTTTGTAATGAATGTCATGACAAACTTGTTAATGCAGATAATATTTCCTTTAGTAATGTTACATTACCTGTTGCTGTTCCATCAACATCTAATACTCAGAGTGTTCCTGTTAACATAAGAGATTTTGTTTCTAAATCCATTAAGAAGGCTATGTCTGTTATTCCTCCTTCTAGTAAACGTAAAAGGTCTTTTAAAACTTCTAATTTTTCAGATGAATTTTTAAATGAACATCATCATTCTGATTCTGATAATGATTCCTCTGGTTTAGAGGATTCTGTTTCAGAGATTGATGCTGATAAATCTCCATATTTATTCAAAATGGAATTTATCCGTTCTTTACTTAAAGAAGTCTTAATTGAATTAGAAATAGAGGATTCTGTTCCTCTTGATACTAAATCTAAACGTTTAGTTAAGGTTTTTAAATCTCCTGTAGTTATTCCAGAAGTTTTTCATGTCCCTGATGCTATTTCTGAAGTAATCTCCAGGGAATGGAATAATTTGGGTAATTCATTTACTCCTTCTAAACGTTTTAAGCAATTATATCCTGTGCCATCTGACAGATTAGAGTTTTGGGACAAAATCCCTAAGGTTGATGGGGCTGTCTCTACTCTTGCTAAACGTACTACTATTCCTACGGCAGATAGTACTTCCTTTAAGGATCCTTTAGATAGGAAGATTGAATCCTTTCTAAGAAAAGCTTACTTATGTTCAGGTAATCTTCTTAGACCTGCTATATCTTTAGCGGATGTTGCTGCAGCTTCAACTTTTTGGTTAGAAGCTTTAGCACAACAAGTAACAGATCATAATTCTCATAGCATTGTTAATCTTCTTCAACATGCTAATAACTTTATTTGTGATGCCATCTTTGATATCATTAGAGTTGATGTCAGGTATATGTCTCTAGCTATTTTAGCTAGAAGAGCTTTATGGCTTAAAACTTGGAATGCTGATATGTCTTCTAAGTCAACTTTGCTTTCCCTTTCTTTCCAGGGTAATCAATTATTTGGTTCTCAGTTGGATTCTATTATCTCAACTGTTACTGGAGGGAAAGGAACTTTTTTACCACAGAATAAAAAATCTAAAGGTAAATTTAGGTCTAATAATCGTTTTCGTTCCTTTCGTCACAATAAGGAACAAAAGCCTGATCCTTCACCCACAGGAGCGGTATCAGTTTGGAAACCATCTCCAGTCTGGAATAAATCCAAGCCTTTTAGAAAACCAAAGCCAGCTCCCAAGTCCACATGAAGGTGCGGCCCTCATTCCAGCCCAGCTGGTAGGGGGCAGATTACGATTTTTCAAAGAAATTTGGATCAATTCAATTCACAATCTTTGGATTCAGAACATTGTTTCAGAAGGGTACAGAATTGGCTTCAAGATAAGGCCTCCTGCAAAGAGATTTTTTCTTTCCCGTGTCCCAGTAAATCCAGCGAAGGCTCAAGCATTTCTGAAATGTGTTTCAGATATTGAGTTGGCCGGAGTAATTATGCCAGTTCCAGTTCTGGAACAGGGGCTGGGGTTTTATTCAAATCTCTTCATTGTACCAAAGAAGGAGAATTCCTTCAGACCAGTTCTGGATCTAAAAATATTGAATCGTTATGTAAGGATACCAACATTCAAAATGGTAACTATAAGGACTATCCTGCCTTTTGTTCAGCAAGGGCATTATATGTCCACAATAGATTTACAGGATGCATATCTGCATATTCCGATTCATCCAGATCACTATCAGTTTCTGAGATTCTCTTTCCTAGACAAGCATTACCAGTTTGTGGCTCTGCCGTTTGGCCTAGCAACAGCTCCAAGAATTTTTACAAAGGTTCTTGGTGCCCTTCTGTCTGTAATCAGAGAACAGGGTATTGTGGTATTTCCTTATTTGGACGATATCTTGGTACTTGCTCAGTCTTCACATTTAGCAGAATCTCATACGAATCGACTTGTATTGTTTCTTCGAGATCATGGTTGGAGGATCAATTTACCGAAAAGTTCATTGATTCCTCAGACAAGGGTAACCTTTTTAGGTTTCCAGATAGATTCAGTGTCCATGACTCTGTCTCTGACAGACAAGAGACGTCTAAAATTGATCTCAGCTTGTCGAAACCTTCAGTCTCCATCATTCCCTTCGGTAGCCTTATGCATGGAAATTCTAGGTCTTATGACTGCTGCATCGGACGCGATCCCCTTTGCTCGTTTTCACATGCGACCTCTTCAGCTCTGTATGCTAAACCAGTGGTGCAGGGATTACACAAAGATATCTCAATTAATATCTTTAAAACCGATTGTTCAACACTCTCTGACGTGGTGGACAGATCACCATCGTTTAGTTCAGGGGGCTTCTTTTGTTCTTCCGACCTGGACTGTAATTTCAACAGATGCAAGTCTGACAGGTTGGGGAGCTGTTTGGGGGTCTCTGATAGCACAAGGGGTTTGGGAATCTCAGGAGGTGAGATTACCAATCAATATTTTGGAACTCCGTGCAATTTTCAGAGCTCTTCAGTCATGGCCTCTTCTAAAGAGAGAATCGTTCATTTGTTTTCAGACAGACAATGCCACAACTGTGGCATATATCAATCATCAAGGAGGGACTCACAGTC
The DNA here is from genome assembly GCF_027579735.1 of Bombina bombina. Taxonomy (NCBI): domain Eukaryota; kingdom Metazoa; phylum Chordata; class Amphibia; order Anura; family Bombinatoridae; genus Bombina; species Bombina bombina. The sequence continues at coordinate 277,510,871 of NC_069500.1, read as the reverse complement.
CTCTGGCTATGAAAGAAGTATCTCGAATACTGGTATGGGCGGAATCCAGCTCCTGTCTAATTTCTGCGGTTTATATCCCAGGTATAGACAATTGGGAAGCGGATTATCTCAGTCGCCAAACGTTACATCCGGGCAAATGGTCTCTTCACCCAGAGGTATTTCTTCAGATTGTTCAAATGTGGGGACTTCCAGAAATAGATCTGATGGCTTCTCATCTAAACAAGAAACTTCCCAGGTATCTGTCCAGATCCAGGGACCCTCAGGCGGAAGCCGTGGATGCATTGTCACTTCCTTGGAAGTATCATCCTGCCTATATCTTTCCGCCTCTAGTTCTTCTTCCAAGAGTAATCTCCAAGATTCTGAAGGAATGCTCGTTTGTTCTGCTGGTGGCTCCAGCATGGCCTCACAGGTTTTGGTATGCGGATCTTGTCCGGATGGCCTCTTGCCAACCGTGGACTCTTCCGTTAAGACCAGACCTTCTGTCGCAAGGTCCTTTTTACCATCAGGATCTCAAATCCTTAAATTTAAAGGTATGGAGATTGAACGCTTGATTTACTATGTTACAGGCTCGTAAATCTGTATCTAGGAAGATATATTATCGAGTCTGGAAGACTTACATTTCTTGGTGTCTTTCTCATCATTTGACTCTTGCGTGGAAGATCCACATCTTGGGTAGTCATTATCCCATACGTCACTAGCTCATGGACTCTTGCTAATTACATGAAAGAAAACATAATTTATGTAAGAACTTACCTGATAAATTCATTTCTTTCATATTAGCAAGAGTCCATGAGGCCCACCCTTTTTGTGGTGGTTATGATTTTTTGTAAAAAGCACAATTATTCCAATTCCTTATTTTTTTATGCTTTCGCACTTTTGTCTTATCACCCCACTTCTTGGCTATGCGTTAAACTGATTTGTGGGTGTGGTGAGGGATGTATTTATAGGCATTTTGAGGTTTGGGAAACTTTGCCCCTCCTGGTAGGAATGTATATCCCATACGTCACTAGCTCATGGACTCTTGCTAATATGAAAGAAATGAATTTATCAGGTAAGTTCTTACATAAATTATGTTTTTTTATTATTGAGTAAATACAAAATGCGCCTTAAGATATCTCATGTCAGGTTAGCGCACATGAATAATTAGAGTACTCCTGATGTGCTTTGCAAAAATGGATAAAATAAGTAAAATGGTTAAGTTCTTAAATGAGAAATTAGATGAATAAAAAAATGTGAGCTCCTTTGTGAAAAATGTGTTCTGAGAAATTGAAACACCAGTGGTAAAAGCTTCAAAACTATCTAAAGAGTTAATGCAGTATAAAGTCATTACAATCCATTTAAAATTCTCGCTTTTTTATGGATTGGAAGGGTCTCAAAAAATCCTGCTATAAAACTTATTAGAAATGAAATAGCCCACATGAGCTACTGAAATTTACTAAATTATCACTCTCACTTAGTCATCATCATAAAATTTGTACTAAATTCACTATCTTAGAACGTTTGAATGACTTTTAAGTATAATTTATTTTCTAAGCTCAGAGCTCAGTATAATTAGAAAATCATTATAAAATGCAGTTGAATTTGCTTTCTTTCAGATCACTAGTAAAATAAGCATTATTTGTGCATGTTGAATGATCAGACTTGTTGAGAAAAATCCTTTCCAAGCCATGGGGTCAATCAGGGAATTCAAGCAAGCAATTTGATAAAATAACTCCATAGAATTTTTGATTGAACTTAAACTATAGCTTCACTGCTGTAAAGTTATAATAATAAGTAAGACTTACAGTACATATAGAACCCCCACAGCAAAAAAACATATTAGCTTACTTTGCAGCCTACATATCAGGGTCAAGAAAGGCAAAAAGGATGTACTTTAAAAATGTATAACCTATTTGCATTGAAATTAATAGCCAGAAGTAGTTCTGTCTAAAATGAAGAATACTTTTGTCGCTGGAAGTGAAATATTATTTTTTGCACATTGTTAGTCATACACTGGGGACTGGAAGTATCTTTTATAAATTTCTAGTGCCAGCTGTTTTTCTTATTGAGCATATCATTTATATAAGCTTTTCATGAATAGATAATAATGTTTTCAGGAAAAAGCTGAATCAAGTTGTGTTACAGTTCCTGTCATATGCAGATATACAGTGTATCAAGGCTAGAAATGATTATTAAAAGGGAACAAATATAAATTACTTTCAAGAGAATTATTCAGCTGGAGTAGAATATGAAAATTTAAATATGATTACACAATGAAAAATTTTACATTTTCAAATTGGGATTTTCATTTTTTTAAAAGTTGTCTGTTGCATTTTACACATAAGAACATGTATCTGACAAACAATATTAAAAAAAACAAAATATTTATAAAAAATGTACACTTATCTTCCTCAAGCCTCACTACCTGCCCGCTCGACCCTATCCCTTCCCATCTAATACCCTCCCTGTCTTCCACCCTCACTCCTGCTCTTACTAACATCTTCAACCTATCTCTCTCTACCGGCTCATTCCCATCTTCTTTCAAACACGCAAAAGTCACTCCCATACTCAAAAAACCCTCCTCGACCCTAATTCTCCTGAAAGCTACCGCCCCATATCACTGCTTCCACTAACATCAAAACTCCTTGAAAAACTAGTTTACAATCGCCTAACCCACTTCCTGTCCACCAACCCTTTACTTGACCCCCTGCAATCTGGATTCCACCCCAAACACTCAACTGAGACCGCCCTTACCAAGGTTACTAACGATCTTCTCTCTGCTAAAAATATTGGCCACTATTCTATACTCATCTTACTTGACCTCTCAGCTGCCTTCGACACAGTTGACCACCCCCTCCTCCTACAGACCCTTAGCTCTTTTGGCTTCTGTGACACTGCTCTTTCCTGGATTCACTCCTATTTTTTTTACAGGGATTTTTCTGTGTCATTTGCCGGCGACTCCTCCTCTCCAATGCTTCTGTATGTTGGAGTACCTCAAGGATCTGTTCTGGGTCCTTTACTTTTCTCCATCTATACTTCTTCACTGGGTAAACTTATCAACAGTTATGGCTTCAACTATCACCTCTATGCTGATGACACCCAGATCTACCTCTCCACCCCTGCTCTCTCTCCCTCTATCCTTTCTCATGTCAGCGACTGCTTATATGGTATTTCTTCCTGGATGGCCTCTCACCACCTAAAGATTAACATGTCCAAGACTGAGCTTCTTCTTATCCCCTCCTCAAGCTCTATGCCGACTTCTCTATCCCTGTTGACGGCATCACCATTTCCCCATCGCCCCAAGTCCGCTGCCTCGGAGTTACACTTGTCTCAAATCTATCCTTTGTCCCCCATATCCAATCACTTTCTACATCCTGCCACAACCATCTACGCAATATTTCCAAAATTTTCCCTTTCTGAAAGTTAAAACCACAAACCAAATAATCCAGTCCCTTGTTATTTCCCGACTTAACTACTGAAATAACCTACTTGCTGACCTTCCTCTTTCTCGCCTCCCCCCCTTCAATCCATCCTAAATGCCTCTGCCAGGCTGATCCACCTTTCCCGTCGCTCTGTATCTGCTGCACCTCTCGGCAAGTTCCTTTATTGTCTCCCCATTCACAGCAGAATTCAATTCAAAATTCTCACCCTTACATACAAAGCTCTCACCATCACAGCTCCCCTCTACCTATCCTCTCTAATAAACAAGTATAGTCCAGCCGCCCCCTAAGATCCAACAATGACCTGCTCTTTGCATCCGCGAATATCACCTACTCTCATGCTAGATGCAGGACTTCTGTCGTACAGCACCTACCCTCTTGAACACTCTCCCTCGTGCTGTCAGGCTTTGCCCTAATCTTTCACCTTTAAATGCTCCCTGAAGGCTTTTCTGTTCAGGGAAGTCTACCACCCAACTCAATAATAAATTAATTTCACTTAACTAACATTTCCCTCATCTAACTCTGCATTAACATCTTTCGCAATCTTGCAGTCCTCACCTCCTGTTTCTCAACCCCCTACCCTTCTAGATTGTAAGTTTCCACAGGAATAGGGCCCTCAATTCCTCCTGTATGTGTTTGCAAATTTTGTCCTGTCTCTTACAAGTTTTATATTGTTTTATTTATATGAATTGTATCCATGGACAGTGCAGCGGAATATGTTGGCACTTCATAAATAAAGTATAATAATAATAAAATAATAATTATTAAAGCAAGGTTATGCCTGCGCTAACTTGATTTAAAGTTACTTCTTTTCTTTGATCCAATATTAGCATACTTTTCTTTCATGTAATTAGCAAGAGTCCATGAGCTAGTGACGTATGGGATATACATTCCTACCAGGAGGGGCAAAGTTTCCCAAACCTCAAAATGCCTATAAATACACCCCTCACCACACCCACAAATCAGTTTTTACAAACTTTGCCTCCTATGGAGGTGGTGAAGTAAGTTTGTGCTAGATTCTACGTTGATATGCGCTCCACAGCAGGTTGGAGCCCGGTTTTCCTCTCAGCGTGCAGTGAATGTCAGAGGGATGTGAGGAGAGTATTGCCTATTTGAATTCAATGATCTCCTTCTACGGGGTCTATTTCATAGGTTCTCTGTTATCGGTCGTAGAGATTCATCTCTTACCTCCCTTTTCAGATCAACGATATACTCTTATTTATATACCATTACCTCTGCTGATTTTCGTTTCAGTACTGGTTTGGCTTTCTACAACATGTAGATGAGTGTCCTGGGGTAAGTAAGTCTTATTTTCTGTGACACTCTAAGCTATGGTTGGGCACTTTTTTATAAAGTTCTAAATATATGTATTCAAACATTTATTTGCCTTGACTCAGGATGTTCAACATTCCTTATTTCAGACAGTCAGTTTCATATTTGGGATAATGCATATGAATAAATCAATTTTTTTCTTACCTTAAAATTTGACTTTTCCCTGTGGGATGTTAGGCTCGCAGGGGCTGAAAATGCTTCATTTTATTGCGTCATTCTTGGCGCGGACTTTTTTGGCGCAAATTTTTTTTTCTGTTTCCAGCGTCATACGTGTCGCCCGAAGTTGCGTCATTTTTTACGTTCTTTTGCGCCAAAAGTGTCGGCGTTCCGGATGTGGCGTCATTTTTGGCGCCAAAAGCATTTAGGCGCCAAATAATGTGGGCGTCTCCACATTATTTAAGTCTCATTATTTATTGCTTCTGGTTGCTAGAAGCTTGTTTTTTCCCATTCCTGAAACTGTCATTTAAGGAATTTGATCAATTTTGCTTTATATGTTGTTTTTTCTATTACATATTGCAAGATGTCCCACTTTGAAACTGAGTCAGAAGATACTTCTGGAAAATCACTGCCTGGTGCTGGAGCTACCAAAGCTAAGTGTATCTGCTGTAAACTTAAGGTATCTGTTCCTCCAGCTGTTGTTTGTACTGTTTGTCATGACAAACTTGTTAATACAGATAATATTTCCTTTAGTACTGTTACATTACCTGTTGCTGTTCCGTCAACATCTAATACTCAGAGTGTTCCTGATAACATAAGAGATTTTGTTTCTAAATCCATTAAGAAGGCTATGTCTGTTATTCCTCCTTCTAGTAAACGTAAAAAGTATTTTAAAACTTCTAATTTTTCAGATGAATTTTTAAATGAACATCATCATTCTGATTCTGATAATGGTTCTTCTGGTTCAGAGGATTCTGTCTCAGAGGTTGATGCTGATAAATCTTCATATTTATTTAAAATGGAATTTATTCGTTCTTTACTTAAAGAAGTCCTAATTGCATTAGAAATTGAGGATTCTGGTCCTCTTGATACTAAATCTAAATGTTTAGTTAAGGTTTTTAAATCTCCTGTAGTTATTCCAGAAGTTTTTCCTGTCCCTAGTGCTATTTCTGAAGTAATTTCCAGGGAATGGAATAATTTGGGTAATTCATTTACTCCTTCTAAACGTTTTAAGCAATTATATCCTGTGCCATCTGACAGATTAGAGTTTTGGGACAAAATCCCTAAGGTTGATGGGGCTGTCTCTACTCTTGCTAAGCGTACTACTATTCCTACGGCAGATGGTACTTCCTTTAAGGATCCTTTAGATAGGAAAATTGAATCCTTTCTAAGAAAAGCTTACTTGTGTTCAGGTAATCTTCTTAGACCTGCTATATCTTTAGCGGATGTTGCTGCAGTTTCAACTTTTTGGTTAGAAGCTTTAGCGCAACAAGTAACAGATCATAATTCTCATAGCATTATTATTCTTCTTCAACATGCTAATAATTTTATTTGTGATGCCATCTTTGATATCATTAGAGTTGATGTCAGGTATATGTCTCTAGCTATTTTAGCTAGAAGAGCTTTATGGCTTAAAACTTGGAATGCTGATATGTCTTCTAAGTCTACTCTGCTTTCCCTTTCTTTCCAGGGTAATAAATTGTTTGGTTCTCAGTTGGATTCTATTATCTCAACTGTTACTGGAGGGAAATGAACTTTTTTACCACAGGATAAAAAATCTAAAGGTAAATTTAGGTCTAATAATCATTTTCGTTCCTTTCGTCACAATAAGGAACAAAAGCCTGATCCTTCACCCACAGGAGCGGTATCAGTTTGGAAACCATCTCCAGTCTGGAATAAATCCAAGCCTTTTAGAAAATCAAAGCCAGCTCCTAAGTCCACATGAAGGTGCGGCCCTCATTCCAGCTCAGCTGGTAGGGGGCAGATTACGTTTTTTCAAAGAAATTTGGATCAATTCCGTTCACAATCTTTGGATTCAGAACATTGTTTCAGAAGGGTACAGAATTGGCTTCAAGATAAGGCCTCCTGCAAAGAGATTTTTTCTTTCCCGTGTCCCAGTAAACCCAGCGAAGGCTCAAGCATTTCTGAAATGTGTTTCAGATCTAGAGTTGGCTGGAGTAATTATGCCAGTTCCAGTTCTGGAACAGGGACTGGGGTTTTATTCAAATCTCTTCATTGTACCAAAGAAGGAGAATTCCTTCAGACCAGTTCTGGATCTAAAAATATTGAATCGTTATGTAAGGATACCAACATTCAAAATGGTAACTGTAAGGACTATCCTGCCTTTTGTTCAGCAAGGGCATTATATGTCTACAATAGATTTACAGGATGCATATCTGCATATTCCGATTCATCCAGATCACTATCAGTTTCTGAGATTCTCTTTCCTGGACAAGCATTACCAGTTTGTGGCTCTGCCGTTTGGCCTAGCTACAGCTCCAAGAATTTTTACGAAGGTTCTCGGTGCCCTTCTGTCTGTAATCAGAGAACAGGGTATTGTGGTATTTCCTTATTTGGACGATATCTTGGTACTTGCTCAGTCTTCACATTTAGCAGAATCTCATACGAATCGACTTGTGTTGTTTCTTCAACATCATGGTTGGAGGATCAATTTACTAAAAAGTTCATTGATTCCTCAGACACAGGTAACCTTTTTAGGTTTCCAGATAGATTCAGTGTCCATGACTCTATCTTTGACAGACAAGAGACGTCTAAAATTGATATCAGCTTGTCGAAACCTTCAGTCACAATCATTCCCTTCGGTAGCCTTATGCATGGAAATTCTAGGTCTTATGACTGCTGCATCGGACGCGATCCCCTTTGCTCGTTTTCACATGCGGCCTCTTCAGCTCTGTATGCTGAACCAGTGGTGCAGGGATTACACAAAGATATCTCAATTAATATCTTTAAAACCGATTGTACGACACTCTCTGACGTGGTGGACAGATCACCATTGTTTAGTTCAGGGGGCTTCTTTTGTTCTTCTGACCTGGACTGTAATTTCTACAGATGCAAGTCTTACAGGTTGGGGAGCTGTGTGGGGGTCTCTGACAGCACAAGGGGTTTGGGAATCTCAGGAGGTGAGATTACCGATCAATATTTTGGAACTCCGTGCAATTTTCAGAGCTCTTCAGTCTTGGCCTCTTCTAAAGAGAGAATCGTTCATTTGTTTTCAGACAGACAATGTCACAACTGTGGCATACATCAATCATCAAGGAGGGACTCACAGTCCTCTGGCTATGAAAGAAGCATCTCGAATTCTGGTATGGGCGGAATCCAGCTCCTGTCTAGTTTCTGCGGTTCATATCCCAGGTATAGACAATTGGGAAGCGAATTATCTCAGTCGCCAAACGTTACATCCGGGCGAATGGTCTCTTCACCCAGAGGTATTTCTTCAGATTGTTCAAATGTGGGGACTTCCAGAAATAGATTTGATGGCCTCTCATCTAAACAAGAAACTTCCCAGGTATCTGTCCAGATCCAGGGATCCTCAAGAGGTAGCAGTGGATGCATTGTCACTTCCTTGGAAGTATCATCCTGCCTATATCTTTCCGCCTCTAGTTCTTCTTCCAAGAGTAATCTCCAAGATTCTGAAGGAATGCTCGTTTGTTCTGCTGGTAGCTCCAGCATGGCCTCACAGGTTTTGGTATGCAGATCTTGTCCGGATGGCCTCTTGCCAACCGTGGACTCTTCCGTTAAGACCAGACCTTCTGTCGCAAGGTCCTTTTTTCCATCAGGATCTCAAATCCTTAAATTTAAAGGTATGGAGATTGAACGCTTGATTCTTAGTCAAAGAGGTTTCTCTGACTCTGTGATTAATACTATGTTACAGGCTCGTAAATCTGTATCTAGGGAGATATATTATAGAGTCTGGAAGACTTATATTTCTTGGTGTCTTTCTCATAATTTTTCCTGGCATTCTTTTAGAATTCCGAGAATTTTACAGTTTCTTCAGGATGGTTTGGATAAAGGTTTGTCTGCAAGTTCCTTGAAAGGACAAATCTCTGCTCTTTCTGTTCTTTTTCACAGAAAGATTGCTAATCTTCCTGATATTCATTGTTTTGTACAAGCTTTGGTTCGTATAAAACCTGTCATTAAGTCAATTTCTCCTCCTTGGAGTTTGAATTTGGTTCTGAGGGCTCTTCAAGCTCCTCTGTTTGAACCTATGCATTCATTGGACATTAAATTACTTTCTTGGAAAGTTTTGTTCCTTTTGGCCATCTCTTCTGCCAGAAGAGTTTCTGAATTATCTGCTCTTTCTTGTGAGTCTCCTTTTCTGATTTTTCACCAGGATAAGGCGGTGTTGCGAACTTCTTTTAAATTTTTACCTAAGGTTGTGAATTCCAACAACATTAGTAGAGAAATTGTGGTTCCTTCATTATGTCCTAATCCTAAGAATTCTAAGGAGAAATCATTGCATTCTTTGGATGTAGTTAGAGCTTTGAAATATTATGTTGAAGCTACTAAGAATTTCCGAAAGACTTCTAGTCTATTTGTTATCTTTTCCGGTTCTAGGAAAAGTCAGAAGGCCTCTGCCATTTCTTTGGCATCTTGGTTGAAATCTTTAATTCATCTTGCTTATGTCGAGTCGGGTAAAACTCCGCCTCAAAGGATTACAGCTCATTCTACTAGTTCAGTTTCTACTTCCTGGGCGTTTAGGAATGAAGCTTCGGTTGATCAGATTTGCAAAGCAGCAACTTGGTCTTATTTGCATACTTTTACTAAATTCTACCATTTTGATGTGTTTTCTTCTTCTGAAGCTGTCTTTGGTAGAAAAGTACTTCAGGCAGCTGTTTCAGTTTGAATCTTTTGCTTATATTTTCAGTTTTTTTCTTTATAAGATTTAAACTTTATTTTTGGGTGTGGATTTTTTTCAGCGGAATTGGCTGTCTTTATTTTATCCCTCCCTCTCTAGTGACTCTTGCGTGGAAGATCCACATCTTGGGTAGTCATTATCCCATACGTCACTAGCTCATGGACTCTTGCTAATTACATGAAAGAAAACATAATTTATGTAAGAACTTACCTGATAAATTCATTTCTTTCATATTAGCAAGAGTCAATGAGGCCCACCCTTTTTTGTGGTGGTTATGATTTTTTTGTATAAAGCACAATTATTCCAATTCCTTATATTTATGCTTCGCACTTTTTTCTTATCACCCCACTTCTTGGCTATTCATTAAACTGATTTGTGGGTGTGGTGAGGGGTGTATTTATAGGCATTTTGAGGTTTGGGAAACTTTGCCCCTCCTGGTAGGAATGTATATCCCATTCGTCACTAGCTCATGGACTCTTGCTAATATGAAAGAAATTAATTTATCAGGTAATTTCTTACATAAATTATGTTTTTATGTCCTTGGTTCACCTACACTAATATTTTATCATTTTCTGCAGGTCCCTATTTTAGTCTGTGGGGCCAATTTATTAATGTGCGAGCGGACATGATACAATGTAGCATATCATGTCTGCTGCACATCGATAAATGCCGACAACATACGCTGTCAGCATTTATCACTACACAAGCAGTTCATGTAAAATGCTTATGCAATACCACCCCCTGCAGATTCGCGGCCAATCGGCCGCTAGCAGGGTGTGTCAATCAGCCCGATCATATAGGATCGGGCGGATTGATGTCCGCGGCCTCAGAGCAGTCGGACAAGTTATGGAGCGGCCGTCTTTAGACCGCCGCTTCATAACTTCTGTTTCCGGCGAGTTTGAAGGCTTGTGCTGTAACAGGGGCATCAAGCTCCATTCGGAGCTTGATAATTCGGCCCCTGTTGGAAAAAAAAATACTTATTATTTTGATGTCCAGAGAGCTTTGGTTCTGTTTACAAGATAATAAAAGTGTTGTGCACATGCATTTTATAAAATTGTTAAAAGATTAATTCTTAATAGGTAGGATCTAATTTTTTGTGATCCCCAAAACCATGTCCACACCCCTGACAAAAAGGGAATCTGATGTTGAAACACATTTTAATGCCATTATCTTTCATAGATTGACATGAGCCCTTCCACAAAAAATCTGTTGTAGAAATGCTTCTCATGTCAACCCGCCACACAACTCTGCTCATCACATCCACCTGTGGCATCTGAAACACATTCCCAACATCTACCTTGTCTACCTCCACCCACTGCTGTATAAACAACCCCACTAAAGACACAACCACATATAAAAGGCAATGTTTACTATAGAAACTGAAAAAGAGTTTGACTTCCCAATTAGAAAAAGACATTCGGTCTCTAAATGTGAATGTTCTGCTTTAATATCCCTGTCTATTAAGATTTAAATAGCTTCTCCTAGTAGGATTTTAATGAAATGTGGGTGGTTGTTTAAATAAGTGTCTTGGTTTTTCCAAGTAGAATCTTCACGTTATCTGGGTAGTTGTGTTACTAAATGTCTTACATTTCTTTTATATTCCTATAATTTTACACTTGATGTTATTTATGTTTTTCAGCACTATGGCATTCCTTTCTGGCTTTTAACAATTAAGCAAGTATCAACCTTATGTAAATGCTGTTTTGATTTGCTTCAAGATGGTTGCCCAGTTACCAAATGCTACAGTTCAGTGTCATTTTAATTATTCTACAGATGGGCAAAAGGGTATAGACTATAATACCAAAAACTATGAATCAAAAAAATAAAGGATTAATAATGAGTCCTCAAAAAACAAAACAAAAAACAGTGGAAAACAATACAGGTTGACCATTGCCAAGTTTCTGCTTTTTTATTGAGTAGATATGAATTTTTATCTTGCAGTGAATAGCTGTAATGTTCTTGCTCACTGTCACATATCACAGCCATCAGGATTCATTTGTCTAAGCGGCCATGAAACATAATGTTCAAATCTAAACAGGACAAAAGAGTAGAAATAATGTACATGCTTGTGATGTAAATCTCAAGGTCTTTTCCTACGCATCCCTCGTCTGATCTTTCTATTTAGTACATTTCCTTGAACTTGTGTTTGGTTTTTTTAACATTTATTATTTTTATATGTTTTTAATATCCTTAGCAACGCATATAAAACTTTTCATTTAACTAAATGAAGCCAGGAAATTACAGTGATGTATCAAGTAACTACTTGTAACAACCAAGTGTTAATAATTGATCTTAAAATACATTTAAATATCATTTTTAATTTACTGAGTTATATAATATCTGCACAAAAATAAGTTGATACACCTGCCACAAAACACATTTTTATTTGTACAGTATTTTTAAAAATACATTTTCAAACACTGTTGGTATGCAATGATAGTTGTCTAAGGGCAAGTTTACATTGCAAACTTTAAAGGGCCCTAACCAGCATTAAATTACATTGTACACACTTCCTCATTTTATTTTACATGCAAAAGATTTTTGTCAAGTGTTCTCTCAGATCTCACAGAATATTGCTTAGTAATGCTGATATTTTAGTATTCAATATATTTTGTAATCATTTTTATAGGTAACTTTTCTATCTATCTACCTATCTATCTATCTATCTATCTATCTATGTATCTATCTATCTATCTATCTATCTATCTATCTATCTATATATATATATATATATATATATATATACTGTATATATATATATATATATATATATATATATATAAAACACAAAAAACCCAGCACTCACTAGCAGATTCACAGCAATGTTTAAAAGCAAAACTGGGGGAAGTCAGTTACATTTGGCGCCAAAGGATCAAGCCCAGGACCACGACAAGGTCTCCCCCTTCCTGGGACCCTAACCAGCACCCACACAATGCATACTTCCAAACAAACCAACTGGGAACCTCCCAGGGTGACACAGGCTTTTGTAACCTCCCCTATGTAAATACAAAACACAGGAATGGACCGCACTTACAGACTGGACTGGGTACACATCCTAAGCCACTGTTAACTCCACAGCCCTGAACACTGACAGACAGCTGCAAAGTTCCCATCAACCCAGGCAGTTAACCCCCGAGCAACCTGGGTGTCAGGTCCACAGGGGAGCATTACAATCATTAACACAAAACACAAAAAACCCAGCAGTCACTAGCAGATTCACAGCAATGTTTAAAAGCAAAACTGGGGGAAGTCAGTTACATTTGGCGCCAAAGGATCAAGCCCAGGACCACGACAAGGTCTCCCCCTTCCTGGGACCCTAACCAGCACCCACACAATGCATACTTCCAAACAAACCAACTGGGAACCTCCCAGGGTGACACAGGCTTTTGTAACCTCCCCTATGTAAATACAAAACACAGGAATGGACCGCACTCACAGACTGGACTGGGTACACATCCTAAGCCACTGTTAACTCCACAGCCCTGAACACTGACAGACAGCTGCAAAGTTCCCAGCAACCCAGGCAGTTAACCCCCGAGCAACCTGGGTGTCAGGTCCGCAGGGGAGCATTACAATCATTAACACAAAACACAAAAAACCCAGCACTCACTAGCAGATTCACAGCAATGTTTAAAAGCAAAACTGGGGGAAGTCAGTTACATTTGGCGCCAAAGGATCAAGCCCAGGACCACGACAAGGTGTCCCCCTTCCTGGGACCCTAACCAGCACCCACACAATGCATACTTCCAAACAAACCAACTGGGAACCTCCCAGGGTGACACAGGCTTTTGTAACCTCCCCTATGTAAATACAAAACACAGGAATGGACCGCACTCACAGACTGGACTGGGTACACATCCTAGGCCACTGTTAACTCCACAGCCCTGAACACTGACAGACAGCTGCAAAGTTCCCAGCAACCCAGGCAGTTAACCCCCGAGCAACCTGGGTGTCAGGTCCGCAGGGGAGCATTACAATCATTAACACAAAACACAAAAAACCCAGCACTCACTAGCAGATTCACAGCAATGTTTAAAAGCAAAACTGGGGGAAGTCAGTTACATTTGGCGCCAAAGGATCAAGCCCAGGACCACGACAAGGTCTCCCCCTTCCTGGGACCCTAACCAGCACCCACACAATGCATACTTCCAAACAAACCAACTGGGAACCTCCCAGGGGGACACAGGCTTTTGTAACCTCCCCTATGTAAATACAAAACACAGGAATGGACCGCACTCACAGACTGGACTGGGTACACATCCTAAGCCACTGTTAACTCCACAGCCCTGAACACTGACAGACAGCTGCAAAGTTCCCAGCAACCCAGGCAGTTAACCCTCGAGCAACCTGGGTGTCAGGTCTGCAGGGGAACATTACAATCATTAACACAAAACACAAAAAACCCAGCACTCACTAGCAGATTCACAGCAATGTTTGAAAGCAAAACTGGGGGAAGTTTTGATGATAACAGCTTCAGAGGAAACAAATTCTTGCAGATGGAAGCGCTGGTTCAATACTGAATATGCTCCCCAGCTCTTCTGGTATTACTCTGCTCATAGGTACACTCACTGCTCATGCACAGTAGGTCATACACAATGTCCTGACATCATCAAATGACAAGGGCATGAGATTTACAAAAATAAATAACTAACAGGGGAAGAAGACTATGGTAGTAGGAGTTTAGGGGCCATGGCTAAAAACGTTTTAAAAAACCCCTCCAAATTCAGTGTGGACTGCATTCTGAAAAGCTGGTGAAAAAGAATCCTTTAGGTCAATGAAGATAACCAACTGTCTTCACACTACCTCCAACTCAATCTGTCTAAAACTGAGCTGCTTCTTATTACCCCTTCTTCGAGACATCTGACACCTCACCACCTCTCCTCCCTCCAATCTATTATGAATGCTTCAGCTAGACTCATCCACCTAAGTCACTACTGATCTACATCAGTTGCTCCACTCTGCCAGTCTCTACACTGGCTCCCCATACGCTCCAGAATACAATATCTAGTATTAACCCTAACTTACAAAGCATTCAACAGCCTCACTCCCAACTATATTTCCTCTCTCATCTCCAAATATTCTTCAACCCGTCCTCTTCGATCAACCTCTGACCTATGTCTCTCCACTCCTGTTATATCTACATCCTACTCTCGTCTCCAAGACTTCTCACGTGCTGCTCCTGTCCTCTGGAACTCTCTACCCTGCTCCATAAGACTGTCTTCAACCTTGTATAGCTTCAGACGCTCCTTGAAAACCCACCTATTCAGGGAGGCTTATCATCTCTCCTCCATCTCTCATCCTAACCAAAATAATTATTGGAAAGCCACTGCTGCAACTACAATTCATTTGCAATTCTAACTGCGCCACATTTTTAAACCAATTGCAGTTTTTTTTAACAAAATACATGTCAACCATAATTCAGTGCAGAGTTTATTTCACCACTAATACAATCATCATCCGTATTGACAGCCAATGAGAATTTATAAAACATTTTGCTAATTGCACAATGAAAAATATTTATAAATAGACCACTTCCTTATTTGCCATTAGTCTTAAAAATATTGCCATGGTAGTATCATGCTTTTACCTGGAAGAAAATTAAGTGCTTGTGGCTGTCTTAGAGCAACAATATACTGTATCTACCTAATGGGATCGCGGAGGAGGGGGAGTGACATCGCAGACATTGTCAACTTGACTGCGCAGAATGAAAAAATATAAAGGAAGGTTTTAAGGAATAAAAAACAAGTAAGCAGATTTAAAAAACTAAAAGCTATAAACATAATTGGAAAAGTTTGACAACCAAAATTTAAACAGTATGAACTATATGAACTATTTGAGGTTGTAAAATCCAGTTTCCGACATTTTGCAACAAATTATTTGTTTTGAGGACCCATCACATTCCTTTTATGTGGGTTCTTTGTCCCCCTCCCATCCTGCAAATATTGAAAAAAATGTACACGCAAAGATGAGTGTTTAGAAGGTAAGAACCTTTTTTTAAAAAAAATGCCTATTGTCAAATTATGTACAAATCGTTTGGCTTCAAAAAATGTTTAATTTTGGACAGTCTGGATTATGTGAATATTTTTCAAGACTCATTTGTGCCAGAAATGCCAGATTTCACTATACTGATATCTAATTCCTTAGGTAACTTGATATTTAATTAACTATTTGCATTGTAAAATGTCAAACATTAACAAATAAAAATATAAATATATTCACAGATACAGACATATAATTATATTTTTGTCAATGGGAATTTTTGGCAATTACACTTTGTAATTATATTTAGATAGATGACAACTTATCTCAGCAGAAAGAAATAACAAAGGATGAAGGTATGCAAAATATTAACAAC
Organism: Bombina bombina; assembly: GCF_027579735.1. Classification (NCBI taxonomy): domain Eukaryota; kingdom Metazoa; phylum Chordata; class Amphibia; order Anura; family Bombinatoridae; genus Bombina; species Bombina bombina. Next base: position 277,494,952 of record NC_069500.1, on the reverse strand, counting down.
TATATCCTTCTACCTATGAGCTGCTTACTATTAATTATTTACAAATCTAACCTAATAACTATTAAAGGGCCATGATACCCAAATGTTGAAACACTTGAAAGAGAAAAAGCTGAATAGAAAATATCACCTGAACATCTCTATGTAAAAAAGAAAGATATTTTACCTAAAAAATTTCTCAGTAGCCACATCCCATTGTAAAGGACTTCTAACCAGCAAATCAGTATGTCTGTCTCGGGACAGCAGAAGGAGCGAGCTTTTGTGCACACTCATCTTATTTCACCAATCAGGTAAAGGAAGTTTACTATGAAATCTCATGAGAGTTATGTGAAATCTCATGAGATCACAGTAAAAGAGTTCATGACCTCAGCACTGTTGATGCTCATTGGCTGCTGTTCATTTTTTCATTTTTTTTTTTTACCTGCAGCTGGGCTGCAGCTGAGTATTCCTTTTTACACAGAACTTACTCTGCTGAGCTGAGGAAATTGTGAGGTAAAATATCTTCCTTTTTTACATAGAGATGCTCAGGTGATATTTTCCTGTCAGCTATACTGCATCAGTTTCAAGTGATTTAGCATATGAGTATTATGTCCCTTTAACTATTTCTTATTAACTATGAACTACTTATTTTAAACTCTTATCTATTTACTAATATCTATGACCTAATACCTAGGGGTCGATTTATCATGGGCTGAATGGGGCCAAATACCCCTGTTTCTGCGCGAGCCTTCAGCTTTCTTAAGACTGCTGCTCCTTAACTCGTCCTCTGCTTCTGAGGCAGCGGACATTAATCTGCAAAAATAGTTAAATTAATCAGGAGCGCTAAAAAGCTAAAAGCGATTATCTGATGGTATTAATAAAGTGCCAAGTGTATGTGCAAAAAATTGTGAAAATATTAATAAAGTGCAGAAAAATTAAAATACTTCAAATAAGTGAGGTTTAATCGATAATTGTTTATCTGAAATGTATTATAAAGTGAATAAGTGTAGTCATAAAACCAGACAGGTATATGTCTATTAGCATATGCCTCTATGGATTACTCAAAAAATAAAATGAAATGATCTTCTGACCAAATATTTACAAAAATCAGTCTGTTATTCAAGACTGTGTATGGTGTTAGAAAGTGCTATAAGATAAAATTAGGCGAAGGAGAACAATCTCTTCATTGATTAATAAAATTATAAATATTAAATCTATAAATACAGATTCAAATACTTAAATAGTGTAATGTGGGATTTAAAACACAAATTATCTACAGTTAATAACTAAGTATCAGAACATTCGGATTGTATGTAGTGGTGATGATAATAAATGCACAATGAATAAGGAATAAGGCTCTGCTTAAAATTTAATCTGTTATAAACAAGTGCAAACAAATCTTATAATTGCTAAAAACGGACGTCTCCGTGTAACATCAAAGTTAAAATTAGGGTTGCCACCACATTTAAAAAGGAGAAATTGGCTTTATAGACAGAAGAATTCCGGATATCCAATTGAACAGTCTATATTATGAACGGGAAATATTTTCTTACCCGTAATCAGTCCACGAAAACAGTTTGGAGGGGAGATTTTTCTGACTTACCCCCAAACAATTCCGCCGTCAGTCCTGTAGATAGAAAATTACCGCCGTAGCGGAGTGACGTCACTTTTTTATAGGCGCTGTCTGCAGAGTGCAATCTGATTGATCCTTAGGTGGGCAGTGTCAGATTTCTCACTGCCGTGATCCTTTTGAATGGAGTATCCGCTCTTAAGTGCCAACGAGCACGCAGGATACTGTTTAGATCATCCGTTGTAGGGGGACATCCCCCTACTGGGGTACTCCATTCAAAAGGATCACGGCAGTGAGAAATCTGACACTGCCCACCTAAGGACCAATCAGATTGCACTCTGCAGACAGCGCCTATAAAAAAGTGATGTCACTCCGCTACGGCGGTAATTTTCTATCTACAGGACTGACGGCTGAATTGTTTGGGGGTAAGTCAGAAAAATCTCCCCTCCAAACTGTTTTCGTGGACTGATTACGGGTAAGAAAATATTTCCCGTTCATAATATAGACTGTTCAATTGGATATCCGGAATTCTTCTGTCTATAAAGCCAATTTCTCCTTTTTAAATGTGGTGGCAACCTTAATTTTAACTTTGATGTTACACGGAGACGTCCGTTTTTAGCAATTATAAGATTTGTTTGCACTTGTTTATAACAGATTAAATTTTAGGCAGAGCCTAATTTCTTATTCATTGTGCATTTATTACCATCACCACTACATACAATCCGAATGTTCTGATACTTAGTTATTAACTGTAGATAATTTGTGTTTTAAATCCCACATTACACTATTTAAGTATTTGAATCTGCATTTATAGATTTAATATTTATAATTTTATTAATCAATGAAGAGATTGTTCTCCTTCGCCTAATTTTATCTTATAGCACTTTCTAACACCATACACAGTCTTGAATAACAGACTGATTTTTGTAAATATTTGGTCAGAAGATCATTTCATTTTATTTTTTGTGTAATCCATAGAGGCATATGCTAATAGACATATACCTGTCTGGTTTTATGACTACACTTATTCACTTTATAATACATTTCAGATAAACAATTATCGATTAAACCTCACTTATTTGAAGTATTTTAATTTTTCTGCACTTTATTAATATTTTCACAATTTTTTGCACATACACTTGGCCCTTTATTAATACCATCAGATAATCGCTTTTAGCTTTTTAGCGCTCCTGATTAATTTAACTATTTTTGTTGATTCTTCAAACCTTTGAAAGGGACCCTAAGGTAATTCAGGAGTTTAGTGATTACACTCTGCGCTTATTAGTTCTTATTATATCTATTATTGTTAGGACATCAATCTGCCCCATCGCATATAATTGGGTTGATTGACACCCCCTGCTAGCGGCCGATTGGCTGCAAATCTGCAGGGGGCGGCATTGCACAAGCAGTTCACCAGAACTGCTTGTGCAATGTTAAATGCCGATAGCGTATGCTGTCGACATTCAGCGATGTCTGGCGGACATGATACGCTACAGCCGATCATGTCCGCCAGACATTTATAAATCGCCCCCCCTAATCTGTACTACCTACAGTGGGGCAAAAAAGTATTTAGTCAGCCACCAATTGTGCAAGTTCTCCCACTTAAGAAGATGAGAGGCCTGTAATTTTCATAATAGGTATACCTCAACTATGAGAGACAAAATGTGGAAACAAATCCAGACAATCACATTGTCTGATTTGGAAAGAATTTATTTGCAAATTATGGTGGAAAATAAGTATTTGGTCACCTACAAACAAGCAAGATTTCTGGCTCTCACAGACCTGTATCTTCTTCTTTAAGAGACTCCTCTGTCCTCCACTCATTACCTGTATTAATGGCACCTGTTTGAACTTGTTATCAGTATAAAAGACTCCTGTCCACAACCTCAAACAGTCACACTCCAAACTCCAGTATGGTGAAGACCAAAGAGCTGTCAAAGGACACCAGAAACAAAATTGATACATTATAAACACATTATAAAAAATAAAAAAAATAAACCCAATCCCTATGTTTCAGCTCTTTTAAGAAGTGCCCATAACCCTAATCTAAAAAAAAACAAACCCCCAAAAATTAAAAATAACAACCTAAGTCTAACCCCAAAAATTTAAAAAATTAAACCTAATCCCTATGAAAATAAAAAAGCCCCCCCAAAATAAAAATATCCCCTAATCTAATGCTAAATTACCAATAGCCCTTAAATGGGTTTTGTAGGGCATTGCCCTAAGTTAAACAGCTCTTTTGCAGTTACAAATTTTTTTAAGTCCCCCCTAACAGTAAAACCCATTACCCCCAAAAGAAAAAAAACCTAACACTAAAAAAAGTCTAACCCCAAGGTTAGTACTCACGGTTGCTGAAGTCCAGCGGAGAAGGTCCTCTTCTAGGCGTTGAAGTCTTCTTCAAAGCAGGGACCTCTTCTTTCTTCATCCAGGACAGCAGAACTGAAGACCGGTGACCGTAAAACTGAAGACCGGCGACCACGGAACTGAAGACCAGCAACCGCGGAGCCATGGAGCGTGGAGGATCCTCTTCTTCCGATCGCCGCCGTACACTGAATAGTAAATTCAAGGTATGCAATTAAAGATGGAATCCCTTGAATTCCTATTGGCTGATTTGATTCTTCAAATTCAAATCAGCCAATAGGATTGAGAGCTACTGAAATTCTATTGGCTGATTTGAATAGCCAATAGAATTTCATTAGCACTCATCCTATTGGCTGATTTGAGCCAGGATTGTCTTCAGGAACCGTGAGTACCAACCTGGGGGTTAGACTTAGTTTTTTTTTTTTTGGGGGGGGGATTTGTTTTATTTAGATTAGGGATTGGCAATTTGTAAATGAGATAAATGCCCCTTTAAAGGCAGCAAAAGAGCTAAATGCCATTTTAAGGGCAATGCCCATACAAATGCCTTTTCAGGGCAATGGGTAGTTTAGGCTTTTTAGTGTTAGGTTTATTTATTTTGGGGGGTTTGGTGGGTGGTGGGTTTTACTGTTAGGGGGGATTTTTTGTAACTGTAAAAAAGCTGCTTAACTTAGAACAATGCCCTGAAAAAAGACCTTTTAAGGGCTATTGGTAGTTTAGTATTAGATTAGGGGGTGTTTTTATTTTGGGGGGCTTTTTATTTTCATAGGGATTAGGTTTCATTTTTTAATTTTTGATAATTTGTTTATTATTTTCTGTAATGTTAGACTTTTTTATTTTTTGTAATTTTAGTTTATTTTAAACTTAGTTTTTTTATTTTTAAAGTAATGTTAGGTTTTTTATTTTAATTGTAATTCTGTATTTTTAATTTAGGTAATTGGGTTTTGCGGTTTATGGGTTAATAGGGTAATTAGGTTTATTGCGATGTGGGGGTTTTGCGGTTTAGGGGTTAATAGGGTAATTAGGTTTATTGCGACGTGGGTGGTTGACGGTTAAGGGATTAATACATTAGGTTATTTGCGGATTAGGGGTTAATTACTTTATTATTTTGTGATGTGTGGGTTTGTGGTTTATGTGTTAATACTTTGTGTGGGAGCTTAGGTTTTTTTTTCCATTATACTTCGTGTGGGCGTTGTTTTTTTTTTTTTTTGTAATGCTCCGTTTGCCTTCGCTGCATCCCGGTGGATTCCGAAAATGACAGGGTGGCACCACCCTGCCATTTTCGGAATCACCCGGGATGCAGCTTATGGATTCTTTCACCACCCTGCCATTTTCGGAATCCACCTTCGCTGCACCCTCGCTGCATCTAGGTGAATTCTTTTGGCTGCGCATGCAGCCAACATTCTGTTGACTGCCTCGCGCTGCCAACATTCCTTTGAGGATGCGTGCACAACTGCCAATGGCAACGGACATAAGAAACACAATTATAGTATAGATTATGTTTTTTCTTTTCTAAAAAAATATTATTGCCATACTTCAAGCACTTTAGTAAAGAAAAGGAATCATGCTTTCTTGGGAGTGACTTCTTTATTCATTTGGGTGATTCTGGACAGACATAAAAAACTATGTCATGCACCACATTTTACTTTCACAGAGGCCTGTTATTTGTGTTTTGTCTTGTGCTACCTGTACATGTGAGTCAGTGAGTTGTGCAGGGCTAAATTTGCATTCAGTCATTATACTAATTTTACAAAGAACATATACATTTTAGCTGTCCCAAAAGTTGTTTTCCTTAGTTTATCCACATCTGCTTGATATGTCTCATTAAGTTATATGATCCATTGCAGATTATCTCAGGGATTATATTTCACCAGTCACTTTAATTGAAAAGTATGACAAGTACATGTAAAAAATAACATATTTACTACATTTTCCAATACAAAGCCCCACGTGCCTAAAATCTTGGGCTCAATTCCTCTGTCCAAATCTCTGCCTCTATCTTGTCACTACCACAGTAGCATGCATGTGAACCACATAAATAGAAACACATAAATAGAGTATGCTTACCTTGTGAAGGTATTTGGTTCCATGAAGATGAAATCAATCCTCTTCAGGTTTGCCAATTTCAGTGTCCAATGTTTGGAGTTTTCCTGTGAAGATCCCACCACTGTTGAAATACCTCTAATGCCGTGTCATGCATGGACTTATTTTGTCAGTGCGCAGGGCCTACAGAATCACAAGAAATATTGCGTAGCATTTTGCTTATTGATGTAGAGAACATTAGAGACATTTCAAAGATCAAAATAAACCTTGGTTGGCACATATGTCTGAGAACATTTAAAAGGGAATTCCAATCCTGCACTGTCAATTGTAAATGTGTGTATGAGTGCTGTTTATTAGTACTGAACACTGACCCATTTGTGATGGCACTTTGTGGCCTCCAACTGTGGCCACACAGACGAGTGACTGAGGATATTGTAGTCGTGAGAGGATCCAAGATACTTTGCAAATACATTCATAATGTGCATGTTGCCATGTCACACAAAGTGGACATTTATAGAATGAAAATGTTTGTGAATGCGATATGCCATTTGATGGCTTCACGGTGGGTGCAGTGTATAGTCCCCCACACGTAAGTTATGCCCCCCCCATATTCCATTAGTCCCTCTTGAGATCAGGCCAAGCCTCCTCTGTGTGAGGGAATCCTATGACAGTCACTTGTTGAGGATGGCATTCCTAAACTTCCCGATTTCAACAGTGAAAGTGCCTTGAGTCATCCTTTATGACATGGTTTAAACTAATAACTAATAGGCCAATTTGTTCATCTGGGACACATTGGCTGTGATGTTTGTTTAATTTATAGTACACTAGACCTATGTGAGCACCTTACTAATTATTCTTGACAATATGTAGATGAAACATATTGAAAACATAGAAGCCCAATTATTTAATCAGAGGTGGGAGCTGTGGTTAAAAAAATCTTCAAATGTTCTCGATAGCCAGAGCTTGTGTATATTACCCAGCAACTTGTAATATGAATGCAGAATAACGTTTTCTGTGGCCCATTGAAAAGATAGGACCCATCGTGTTTCAAAAGCTTGCGAAGCTTAGTTTGCAATAATCAAACCACCCCTGAAATTGTAAAAAGGGTGGGTACTAAAACCACAACTGTGAGCTCGCGATCAGGTACGTAAACCTCACACAGTCGATAGCGCACCACTTGTAATATAGCCCTTATTTGCCAAAAACTTTTTGCAAAAGTAAGTATATAGCAATAATTTTAAATAATAATTAAATAGAGAAAATTCAATCTAATCTAAGGCCAGCAATAAATCAAATAATTGAAGAGGAGGTTGTACATATTAATTAATAGATGCACATGGAAAGGGAGAATAAGGGGTAAGAAAAATTAAAGTGAAGACAGGAGAAAGAGATAAATTACTTAAATTAAAATGATGTAATTCTAGGTGCTTTGCAATAGATTTTACCCATTGTAATAAATATAGTATTATCTTATACTTGGGGTTTTATGTGCACATTTTTACAGAAGAAATAAAAAATGATCATACTTGCTTTTACTTGATTAGTTTTTCTAACAGTCTTTTTACTCTTTTTAAATTCTGCTTTCATGCAAACTTCACAGTAAGTAAAATCCCTGGCTTTTTACCACTTCCTGAAATGATCTGAAGTTGAAACTGAATAAGAGGATGCACAGGGGCTGACCAGAACTAGTGATAACAGGAGCCAGGTGAGGAATGGTGTCAGGTTTTAAATCGAATCGATAAGCAAGAGCCACAGCCATCAAATTTGGAACTGGAAAAATCCCAAGTGCCACAACCAGGAAAGAGAATAATGAATATTCAATAATTATAGTTGAGAGATAACAATCTCTTGTGTGTGTCACAACTGGCTTAGCCCTTATTGGGCCAGATTAAGAGTGGCACATAAACAGTTAAAGGCAAGTGAAAAGGGGTTTTATCGCGGCTGTTTGCGTGAGTCGGGTTTACCGCTCGTATTTCAAGTTAGAAGTAATGTGAGTGCAATCGCGTTTTACGCTAGATTAAATACTGTGTCCTCAGAGCTCTGTTTAGCGAAACAAAAACTGGTCACAAAACACATCAAAAATACATTACAAAGTACAGTTACAATCATAATGACACTATCTAATAAAATGTATTTAAAAAAAATAGTTATTAGGGCTCAAAGATAAGAGATTGCAAGTGTTTGAAAAAAAGGCAGGCAAATGGCTTTAACCTAGAGATACATAACTATACATCTCTAATTATCTATATGTATTTACTTGTACTATATATATATATATATACATACATACATGTGGTGTGGGTGTATATGTGTGTAATGTGTATTTATATGTGTATATATGTATTCACATACATATAAACATATAAATACATATGTAAACACACATATAGTCATATTTATGAGTGCATTATAGCCCTTTGCAGTTCAGTAAAAGAAATCATAAAACATCATGTTTATGCAATATTCATTTTTTTTTATTTTTTTTTATATTTTTTATTGAGGTTTTATGATGTGGCATACAAGCAAGGTATTACAGAAGAAAAAAAAACAAATACAGACATATTTTGCACATTGAATAAGCTATCAGTAATATAGACTGGGAGCATGAATAAATAATTTCGATTAAACAACATAAAAAGAAATGCCAGTAAAGTTATGAACCTTCTCTACTACACCAGAGGCCGCTTTTGGACCTCTCACCATGTAGAATAAAAAACAGTAGAAGGCACATTGATATCAAGGAGGCCACTCATGGGTCTCAAATGAACCACAGATTTTATTTTATTTTTCTTTAGGTGTAATATTATTAATGTTGCTAAATATCCCTACTAAATGATCAGCTTTAGTAGTGTAAGGAATCCCTATCACTGGGAGTAGTGAACGCTTAGCAGCGACTTACTGAGATTAAAATAAAGAGAAAAGAAAACAAAAAACTGCTGTGTAGCATTAGGGCATTGGACAGTTGCTTACTCTGAATAAGGTTGCCAGGACAGATGTAAGTTATGAGTATCAATATTAAGGGGTAAGGTTAGGATGATCAGACAGTTATAGCTCAGATGTACACGTAGTACTGTTTAATGGGCTGGGTTAAGTAAATAAAGATAGTATCAAGAGATCACCATAGTGAACTTGTATTTGCAATACAGCTGTGTTTATAATAGCCATTAGCGTATTCACACTTCTTACATTGTAGATTGAGTTTTGTCAAATGGGCACTAAGCCTATATGTTTTTTTTTAAATTCACTTTTTATTAAAGGAAACGGAGTAAGTACAGTGATAATCTCAGTCCATTCATGCAATCGATATACATACAGGTAGTATCACAAATACAAATATTCATGCTTGACTTTGGGGAATAGTGTCCATGTAATACAGTGAGTCCAATGGGGTGTGAAGTACAGCTCCAATGATTGCTCTTGGTTTCACACTCCGTTCCTTTGAAGGTTTTTCTCTTATAAGCCTATATGTTATGAACATCTTATGTATCAGGACCCTTAGGTCTGAAAGGCAGAGTGACCCCAATCTCTAGCAACAAGACATTTTGATTTCAGGTAGACGTTGAGTAACCTATACACGATAGTATACAATTGTACATAGAGAAAATCCCCACACTGTAAGTATGAATAAGATACGCCGCCCCGGCCGCAGGCAGCTTTATTTCAAGCCTAACAGGAAGGAGATAGGGTCCCTATCTAACATGTGAGTGATAATAAGTGCAATTACTTGTAATGTTATACAATAACTCTAGTAACATACAAATAATGTAAATAGTGGTATAAGGCGATTCAAATTTGTGTAGGCAGTATGTAGTGACTAGCAGGTCTCCCCTGATGTCCTTGATTGGCAGAATTATCTAAGTATTATAGAAGGGGTCCAATAATATAAAGATGTAAGTCTCAAGACACAATTAACAGTGCTCCTTTTACTGTGCCCAGAACGGTTGCAAGCGCTAATAGCTGTCAAGGGAGAAAGAAAGCGTTCCTAGCTAGTGTCTCTGGCTCCAATGTTAATTTTTTTTTTTGTTAAAAAAAATGGAAATGAAAGCTAAGACAGGCAAACATATAATAAAATGACAGTGGCCATTACAGTGGAAAACATAGAAGCTCAGACAACAATAGGCCCTTATAGAGAGTTCTCACAAATACACTCACAAAGAATAAAGGTGATAAAGAAATAATGATTACAGTAGCTTTGTCTAAACAAAACATATAAAGAACTGTGCCAGATGTAGAGCAGCCATTGAAATGAATGTGGCTACTTGTGAAAGTTCAGGTATATACTGACGTAGGCACAGTATGAAAAATATAACGAGTCACTCAGCCTATTCCTAGGCGCTGGAGAACGATACCTGTTGCAGTATAAGCAGCCATGTCAAAACCCAGGTACACCGGAAAGCAAACATGAGAGAGAGAGTTTAGGTAGCGGGGAGTTGGCCAGTCTTGCATCAGTCTGCTAGGCCTTGCCCCAATCGGCCTGCAATGTTTTGGAGTACCCGGTTCATCAAGGAGCTGAGCAGGGTGTAGCTGGTAACTTACTAGAGACTGCTGAAGACACATGTTCGTTGCAAGATCCTTTCCTCTATGGTTAATTGTGGCCACCAGCTGTTGCGCTAAGGAGCTTGGCGCTGTAATAGTGTCATCCAGTAGCGAGGTGAGTTGTAGCCGGATCCTTGCTCTGTCAGGCAGCCGCACCGCTGCTACGGTATCAACAGCCGTGATCTCTGTCACAGCAGCGTGGTGGGAGGTAAGTGCTAAGTGAAGCCCTCCAGGGCTTATGTTGTTGGCCACATCTGGTGCTTTCTTCCTTGTTGGGAAGGCTCCTAACCCCACACATATGGCTTTCTGGGCATTTGTTAGGGTTCCCTCAAGTGGTCTATCTTCACCACTTTCATATTGATTACTCTCCGGAACAGGCACACAGGTGCTCACAGAGGGACCATCTAGGGTAATTTGGAAAGCCTCTCTAAGGGTATCTGAGAAAGCCTTCTGGTACTCGGAGAGCAAGCTGCCTATTTCGCTCAATAAATAAATAGCTTCCATGGTAGGTATGTGCATTTCAGGGATATTCAGCATGCATTCTGTGAAGTTCTGCAGTGATAGGCCAAGTTGCAGTGACTGGTGAGGTAGCACTGCTCCTTAACGACAGGCCCACAAAGGGTACCCGCCGGGGGGTCTAAATGATGGCAACAGTCCTCAGCGTGATTTGGGAGCCCGGGTGACTTTGTAAAATCCTGCGGCCACGAGGTTGGAATGATGGCTGCCACTTATGCAGAGTCTGAATAGGGCTCCGGTGCTAATTCAGAGATGTAGCACCAGAGGTTAAATTTGGCTTACGCCAGCTGCTAGATAGGAGTCCAGGGTGTACTCAAGGGGTTTCTTAAGGTTCAACTCTGTGGTAAACGATAGGAAGGTTGTTTATAGCATAGTCAGGACCAGAGCAGCAAGATTATGCGACCATTCTCGTGCGCTCCGGACTCCGCCCCCAATATTCATTTTTAATAAAGTGTTATTCACTATAGTTACTGTAAATATTTTACATTCCAATGGTCTTCACATAGGTTAATATGTTGTATGCATTTATAAATAGATATTCATATATATACCTATATATAATCATGTATGTTTATATAGGTATAGATATATATTGTACCAAAATACGATCATATATATATATAGAAATATGTATTTATGAATAAATAGTACATATTCTGCTATGTGAAGAACATTGAAATGTGAAATATTAGTAAGCTAATAACAATTTTATGTTTATTATTATTGCTGAGATCAGTCAAGAACTATCACTTAATTGCAAGCCTCACTTCACAAATTGTAGAGATTAGAATAAGAGCTCAGTATGGTAAAGGCATTCGTTATTTGCAGAGCTATGCATCCGGATGAATAAATAAAGCCTTTAACCCAGATGAATGGAAAAATATAACCCTTTTATTTCTCTGGAGTTTGCTTTTATATAACATTATATTAAACCTTATAAGAAAGCTATCTTCTTGCATGTCCTTTTTTGTTTAAAATGAAAATCATATTAATTTGTAATGGTGTGCAATTAGGGAAATACAAATTATGTAAATTAAAATGTAGATATTAAGACCAAGGGGCCGATTTATTAAGCCCCGTATACATTTAAATGCATCTGTTTCCGCGCGAGCCTTCAGGCTCACCGGAAAAAGGAGTTAAGAAGCAACGGTTTTAAAACCATTGCTCCTTAACTTGTCCGCCACCTCTGAGGCAGCGGATAGCAATCAGCCCGATCGGATACAATTGGGTTGATTGACACTCCCTGCTAGCGGCCTACCTAGACTATAAATCAAGAACAGTAACTCTGTGAGCCTTCTCTGAGAGTGTCTGTTGCCTTGATTATCTGTTAAAGTAAGATTGTCTGTTTAAGTAAGCAGTTAGCTAAACAAGGTAGTTAGGCAAACAAGGATTTGGAGTAACCAAGGGGAAATATAATTATTTTATATTTTTAAGTTAAACCTTTTCGTAAGAATGTGTGAGAATCTCATTCAGTGTACGGCTTGCCACATGTTTGCATCACTGGAGCAGCCACTTCAGGGATTATATGTCTGTGGCAAATCTGAGCATATTGTCTCTTTTGAAACTCGTATTGGAGTTCTGGAGGAACGAATTGCAACACTGCATGAAATGCAGACACTTGAAAGGGAAATGGATAGGACTGAGCTGGTTGTTAACGGTTCTAGCAGTGGGAATGGGGAGGATTCAGATGAGGAGAATCCAGAATGTAGCTGGGTCACAGAGGGCAAATTAAAGGTAAGTGGAAGAGACAGGCCAGTTCTGAGCTGGTACACCCCAACCGATTTGCCAGATTAAGTGAAGATGTTGGGGATATCAGTTCAGGGGTGGCAGTGGCAGAGAGGGCTGTTTTGCCTAGTATAGTGAATAGTCCTTTAGTCATGGAAGAGGAGCATACTATGGTGGGTAATCCTTCAGACATGGTAGAGGTGCATACTATTGTTAACAGTCCTTCAGTCATGGAAGAGGGGCATACAAGTCAGGGCCTGAGGCAGATGTTGGTGGTAGGAGACTCTATTATTAGGAAGGTTGAAAGGGTAATTTGTCATCCAGACCCTTTAAATAGAACAGTTTGCTGTCTTCCAGGGGCTCGTGTTAGGCATATTGCGGAGCGTATTGATAGATTGTTAGAGGAATGTGGGTCTGATCCTGCAGTCATGGTACATATTGGTACTAATGAAGGAATCAGCGGGAGATGGAGAGTCCTAAAAAATGACTTCAGGGAGTTAGGTAGCAAGCTTAAAGCAAGGACCTCCAAAGTAATATTTTTTAAAATATTACCAGTGCCGTGTGCTATCTCAGTAAGGCAGAAGGAGCTAAGGTCTGTTAATTCACGGTAAATAGCATAGTGTAAAAATGAGGGGTTTGACTTTTTAGAGCACTGGGCTGACTTTTCACTTGTACACTAAGGATGGATTGCACCTGAATGACATGGGTGCAGGTGTGTTGGGGGAAAGGATGGTAGCATGTTTAGAAAATCTTTTAAACTAGGCAAAGGGGGGGAGGGTCAGTTTCAACACAATAGAACAGAGAGATCATTCTGTGAATATTTCACTCCTATAATATCTCAAGGAAGGGATAACTTAAGAAATGTCACATTAGAAAGTATGGAGGAAAGCACAGCAAGTAGCAGCAGAAAGCACATGAAAATTAAATGTATCACAACAAATACAAGAAGCATGACAAGTGAAATGGGGGAGCTGGAGCTCTAAGTTGGAGAAGAGGACTATGATATTATCAGTATAACTAAAACTTGGTGGGATGATTCACATGACTGGGCAGTTAACTTAGAGGGTTATACTTTATTTAGCAGGGACAGGAATAATAAAATGGGTGGAGGAATTTGAATGTATATTTGCATGTATATTAAACCTAACCTTAAACCTACAATAAGGGAAGATATTTATGATACAGGTGACAATGTAGAGACCCTGTGGGTTGAAATAAAAAATGGGGGGAAAAATTCTAAAAAAATATTACTTGCTACAAGCCCTCCAACATTAGTGACCTGGAGGAAACTCAACTACTAATGCAAATAGGTAAGGCTGCTAATAACAGTGCTGTAATTATGGGAGGTTTTAACTACCCTGATATAAACTGGGCCAATGAAACTAGTAATTCAGCTAAGGGGGGTAGATTTTTAAATGCTCTCAGGGATAGCTTCTTGTCACAATTTAATAGAGGAGCCAACTAGGAGTAAAGCTATTTTGAATTTAGTGCTATTAAACAATACAGATATAATATCAAACATAGAAGTCAAAGAACGTTTGGGTAACATTGATCATAACATGGTCACATTCGAAATCTCTTTTCATAAGCAGTTTAACTCAAGAAAGCAAAATTCAACGATTTAAGGAAATAATTAAATAACAGAAATTGGGACAAAGTATTCTCTAATAAAAATACAGAGGATAAATGGATAATATTTAAAACTTTATAAATAAATATACATATCAACAAATACCATATAGTTATAAAAATAAAAAATCCAAGCCAATGTGGCTAAATAAAAATGTGTTAAGAGAAATTAGGAAATTTTTTTTAAATTATTCAAAGAAAATAGTACAGACTGAACATACCATATTTATAAGGAATATAACAATTCATGCAATAAAGCAATCAAATTAGCCAAAATTTTAAATGAAAAATTAATTGCAAAGGAAAGTCTAACTCTAAAAGGTTCTGTAAGTACATAAATAGCAAAAAATCTAAGAAGGACAATATAGGTACATTAAAATGCGTGGAGGGTAGCATGGTTAACAGTGACAGGGAGAAGGCTGAGGTACTAAACCAGTTTTTCTTTCAGTATGCACAAGAGAGGAACCAATGGATGATACTTTGGAACAAACTAGAACATGCCAGCCCATACCATTAACTGGGTTATGTATAGAGGATATCAAGGAAGAACTGGATAATATTAAGGTAAATAAAACTCCAGGCCCAAATGGAATACACCCAAGGGTGTTAAGGGAACTTAGCACTGTTATAGACAAACCTCTACTCTTAATTTTTCAAGGCTCATTATCCTCAGGCATGGTACCCCAGGATTGGTGTTAAGCTGATGTGGTGCCACTCTTCAAAAAGGGAAGCAGGGATGATCCAGGAAGCTATATACCAGTTAGTCTGACATCAATAGTGGGGAGGCTATTTGAAGGGGTTATAAGGGATTATATTAATGAACACATTCGTGTAAACAAGATTATGAGTTCAAATCAGCATGGTTTTTGATAAATAGATCATGTCACACTAATCTAATTAGATTCTATGAGGAAGTAAGTAAAAATATAGATAAAAGGGAATCAGTTGATGTGATATACTTAGATTTTGCAAAGGCATTTGATACAGTGCCACATGAGAGATTAATGCACAAAATTAAGGGACTGGGGATTTATGCAGATGATATTAAGTTAAGTAAGGTCATTAGGTCAGAGCAGGATGAATTTTAGTTAAAAAAGGAATCTGCAAAAATTAGAAGTATGGGCTACCTTCCCATATAATGGAAAATGAGATTTAATACGCGAAATTACAAGGTTCTACGTTATTATTATTTAAATGGGATAAGACTTAGCCAAACAGAGGAGGAAAAGGGATTTGGGAGTAGTAATAGATAACAAGCTAAAGATGGGTACACAATGCTGGGCAGCGGCTACAAAGTCTAATAAGATACTAACATGTATTAAAAGAGGCATTCATTTAAGGGAGACCGGAAGCAGTCTAGCAAGAATCTAGCTCAGCATCTGGCAGCTTCATCGAGATGCCAAGTTGACCCTTCTACACTATGAAGAAGCTTGATCAGGAATGGTCTTTGTGGAAGGGTAGCAGCCAAGAAACCACTTTTTCGGAAGGGAAACAGGGTGAAAAGGCTAAGATATATTAAAACTCTCAAAGATTGCAATGAAGGTCGGTGGAAAAGATTATTATGGGGCAACAAATCCAAGTTTGACATTTTTGGGTCCAATCGTCGACAATATGTGAGAAGAAGAGCTGGAGAGAGATGGAAGAATGTGTGCTTGCGGCCTTCAGTGAAACATGGTGGAGGGTCTGTCCTTGTTTGGGGCTGCATTTCTGCCAATGGTGTTGGTGATATTGTCCGAATTGATGGGATCCTGAATGCTAAAAAATAAAGACAGGTTTTAATTTATAATGCCATTCCTTCCGAAAAGTGCCATGATAATGATCCCAAGCACATTGCTAATGCAGTGAAATCATATTTGGAGAGAAAAACAGCTGATAAAACACTGACATGAACTGACCTCCACAGAATCCAGACCTCAATATTATAGAGGCAGTATGCGATCACCTGGACAGAGAAAGAAATAAAAGACCTAAATCTAAATAAGAACTCTGGGAAGTGCTGAAAGAAGCCTGGTATAATATACCAGAAGATTATGTCAGAAAACTTCAGGACAGTCTCCCCAAAAGAGTTCAATATGTGCTTAGTGCCAAGGGAGGTCACACTAAATACTGACTTTTGCCTTAAGAAGCCATTTGTTCTGAAAATTTCTTTTTTTATATTTTGTGTACAAATGTCCATATTTTCTGTATTTTCTGATTGTATTTTATTAAACAGACAAAAAAATAAATATGGATGGTCATTAAAACTTTGCTAAAACAACAAATCTAATGGTAACCTAAGACTTTTGCACAGTACTGTATGTCTATAGGAAAATATATACAGGTACAGTATATATATATATATATATATATATATATATTTATATATATATATATTTACATTTACAGGCAAAAGCCACTTACCTCACCTTAAAAAGTGTTGCTGTGTCATCCGGCCATCTGATGAGCGTGATGGAAGGTCCAAATGACCAAGCTAAAACAAAGAGCAAAATAGCAAAGCGATCAACAATCACTGTGAAAACATCATAAACTGTGTATAATAGTATTCAAACCTCAAGTACTATTAAATACTAACATTATTGTTTACTATCAAAGATTCACGTTAACCCAACTGTTATTTATGTATATATATATATATATATTTTTTTTTTCACAATATAATCGGCTGTACAGCATAAAACTGATTATAAGAATCATTCACCTAGATTACGAGTCTTGCGTTAGGGTTAAAAAGCAGCGTTGAGAGGTCCTAACGCTGCTTTTTAACGCCCGCTGGTATTATGAGTCTTGCAGGTACAGGTTTACCACTCACTTTTTCGTCCATACTCGAAAATACCGCAAATTCCCTTACGTCAATTGCGTATCCTATTTTTTCTATGGGATTTGCCTAACGCCGGTATTACGAGTCTTCCTAAAAGTGAGCGGTACACCCTCTACCTCCAAGATCCCTAACGCATTTGAAAGTCAGTAGTTAAGAGTTTTTTGGGCTGACGCCGTAGTATAAAACTCTTAACTTAAGTGCTAAAAAATACACTAACACCCATAAACTACCTATTAACCCCTAAACCGAGGCCCCCCCACAATGCAAACACTAAAATAAAATATTTAACCCCTAATCTTCTGAACCGGACATCGCCGCCACTATAATAAGTATATTAACCCCTAAACCGCCGCACTCCCGCCTCGCAAACACTAGTTATATTTTATTAACCCCTAATCTGCCGTCCCTAACATCGCCGTGACCTACCTACATTTATTAACCCCTAATCTGCCGCCCCAATGTCGCCGCCACTATATTAAATGTATTAACCCCTAAACCTAAGTCTAACCCTAACGCTAATACCCCCCTAACTTAAATATAATTTAAATACATCTAAATAAAATTACTATTATTAACTAAATTATTCCTATTTAAAACTAAATACTTACCTATAAAATAAACCCGAAGATAGCTACAATATAACTAATAGTTACATTGTAGCTAGCTTAGGGTTTATTTTTATTTTACAGGCAACTTTGTATTTATTTTAACTAGCTACAATAGTTATTAAATAGTTATTAACTATTTAATAGCTACCTAGTTAAAATAAAGACAAATTTACCTGTAAAATAAAACCTAACCTAAGTTACAATTACACCTAGCACTACACTATAATTAAATTAATTTCCTAAATTAAATTAAATTAATCCCCCTAATAAAATAAAAAAGCCCCCCAAAATAATAAAAAGCCCTACCCTATACTAAATTACAAATAGCCCTTAAAAGGGCTTTTTGCGGGCATTGTCGCAAAGTAATCAGCTCTTTTACCTGTAAAAAAAGTACAACATTAAAACCCACCACCCACATACCCAACCCTACTCTAAAACCCACCCAATCCCCCCTTAATAAAACCTAACACTAACCCCTTGAAGATCACCCTACCTTGAGAAGTCTTCACCCATCCGGGCCAAAGTCCTCAACGAAGCCGGGCGAAGTGGTCCTCCAGACGGGCAAAAGTCTTCATCGAAGCCGGGCAGAAGAGGTCCTCCAGACGGGCAGAAGTCTTCATCCAGACGGCATCTTCTATCTTCATCCATCCTGCGCGGAGTGGGTCCATCTTCAAGCCATCTGACGTGGAGCATCCATCTCGGTCAATAACTAATGACGAATGAAGGTTCCTTTAAATGACATCAGTCAATCAGTCAATCAATTCTATCAGCCAATCGGAATTAAGGTAGGAAAAATCCTATAGGCTGATGCAATCAGCCAATAGGATTGAAGTTTAATCCTATTGGCTGATCCAATCAGCCAATAGGATTGAGCTCGCATTCTATTGGCTGTTCCAATCAGCCAATAGAATGCAAGTTCAATCCTATTTGCTGATTGCATCAGCCAATAGGATTTTACCTACCTTAATTCCGATTGGTTGATTCTATCAGCCAATCGGAATTCAAGGGACGCCATCTTGGATGATGTCATTTAAAGGAACCTTCATTCATCATTAGTCGTCGGCCGAGATGGATGCTCCGCGTCAGATGGCTTGAAGATGGACCCGCTCCGCTCCGGATATATGTAGATAGAAGATGCTGTCTGGATGAAGACTTCTGCCCATCTGGAGGACCTCTTCTACCTAGCTTCGATGAAGACTTCTGCCCGTCTGGAGGACCACTTCTCCCGGCATCGTTGAGGACTTCGGTCCAGTTGGGTGAAGACTTCTCAAGGTAGGGTGATCTTCAAGGGGTTAGTGTTAGGTTTTATTAAGGGGGGATTGGGTGGGTTTTAGAGTAGGGTTGGGTGTGTGTGTGGTGGGTTTTAATGTTGGGGGGGTATTGTACTTTTTTTTACAGGTAAAAGAGCTGATTACTTTGGGGCAGTGCCCCGCAAAAAGCCCTTTTAAGGGATATTTGTAATTTAGTATAGGGTAGGGCTTTTTATTATTTTGGGGGGCTTTTTTATTTTATTAGGGAGAATAGATTAGGTGTAATTAGTTTAAAAAACTTGTAATTATTTTATTATTTTCTGTAATTTAGTGTTTGTTTGTTTTTGTACTTTAGTTTATTTCATTTAATTGTAATTCATTTAATTTAATTTAGGTAAATAATTTAATTATAGTGTTATGTGTAATTGTAACTTAGGTTAGGTTTTAATTTTACAGGTAAATTTGTCTTTATTTTAACTAGGTAGCTATTAAATAGTTAATAATTATTTAATAACTATTATACCTAGTTAAAATAAATACAAAGTTGTCTGTAAAATAAAAATAAACCCTAAGCTAGATACAATGTAACTATTAGTTATATTGTAGCTATCTTAGGGTTTATTTTATTGGTAAGTATTTAGTTTTACATAGGAATAATTTATTTAATTGTAGTAATTTTATTTATATTTATTTAAATTATATTTAAGTTAGGGGGTGTTAGGGTTAGACTTAGGTTTAGGGGGTAATAACTTTATTATAGTGGCGGCGACGTTGGGGGCGGCAGATTAGGGGTTAATAAATGTAGGTAGATTGCGGCAACATTGGGGGCGGCAGAGTAGGGGTTAATAAATATAATGTAGGTGGTGGCGGTGTCCAGAGCAGCAGATTAGGGGTTAATAATATAATGCAGGTGTCGGCGATGTCGGTGGCAGCAGATTAGGGGTTCATGTTAGGGTGTTAGGTGTAGACATAAATGTTATTTCCCCATAGGAATCAATAGGGCTGCGTTAGGAGCTGAACAATGCTTTTTTGCAGGTGTTATTTTTTTTTTCAGCCGGCTCTCCCCCATTGATTCCTATGGGGAAATCGCGCACAAGCACGTTTTACCAGCTCACCGCTATCGTAAGCAGCGCTGGTATTGAGGTTAGATGTGTAACAAAATTTTGCTTTCCGCTCACTTTTTTGCGGCTAACGCCGGGTTTGTAAAAACCTGTAATACCAGCGATGTCTGTAAGTGAGCGGTGAGCATAAACTGCTCGTTAGTACCGCACAGCTTTACCGACAAAACTTGTAATCTAGACGATTGTAAGCCCAGATTCGTATTGAGGCCATTTGGAATCATACAGGTAGATTACGAGTTTTGTCAGTAAAGCTGTGCAGTGCTAACGAGCAGTTTCTGCTCACCGCTCACCTACAGACAACGCTGGTATTACAGGTCTTTTTAAACCCGGCGTTAGCCGCAGAAAAGTGAGCGGAGAGCAAAATGTAGCTCTACATCTCACTGTAATACCAGCGCTGCTTACGGTAGTGGTGAGCTGGCTAAACGTGCTCATGCATGATTTCCAAATAGACATCAATGGGGAGAGCCGGCTGAAAAAAAACCTAAGACCTGCAAAAAACAGCGTTCTGCTCCTAACGCAGCCCCATTGATTCCTATGGGGAAATACATTTTATTAGGATTTTTGTGGAGCCATCCCTCCTTACACCCTTTCCCTTATTAAATCTTCTGCTGGGTGGTGTTTTTTGGGGTGTGGGGGGTACCGCATCATCAGACAAATGATCCTCTCTCTGTTTTGCAGGTCCTTTCTTCCATGCCGCCATCTCAACCACCTCCCGGTATCTCTTCGGTGGCATTGCCTTCCTCCTAGCTCTATCCATCTTCCCAAGCTCTATATATGATCCAAAGAAAAACTTTCTCCTTGAAGTCTGGAACAGAAAGAGGCCGGATACACTGCTGCAGGACCCTATAAAGGTAAGCACAAACACCGCCTCCACACCTGCAACATTGTAACAAACACATTCTAGCATCCTCCAGACTTCAAGTTGGTAATCCCTTAATGTTGTTACAGGCCCACTAGAGGGCCCTCCACTATCATTCTCTGGTTTTAAAGCACACAAGAAGTATTATTGTGAACGTTTTCTGAGAGTTTTCGGAGAGTTCTCTGAGGAAGGGGAGAATTCCCCGAAAACTTTCAGAATAAAACCTCTTGTGTGTTTTAAAAACAGAGAGTGCAATTGCCTTATATTGTAATATATATATATATATATATAAATATATATACTTTGTGTGAACTTTTTAATGCATACCGAAATAAAAGTACTATAATTGTTTTACCCAAGGTGCTTGTGCATAGTGCTCTATCTCAGCCAACACTGTTTGCTACAACTTTGCCTTCTAAGGCTAACATTACTTATGTCTTTGGGAGTTTATCTTCTTTTTTTTTTTTTATAAAGATTTTTATTGAGGTTGTGCAAAAACCAATACAGTTTATACGGAGCAACATGTCACAATACAAACATAGGTGTTACATTTCAAATATACTGTTTCCATATTAATAGATAAGATTTATAACACAGATAATATTATGGAAGAGATTGGAACCTCTTTTACATTGTTATAGGAGCTAGACACAAAACACAAGATATATGACACTTCCTCATTGAATGCTGGGGACGGGTTATGTACCTCAAGGTACTTGCTATAGACTCTAACATAGTAACATAGTAGATAAGGTTGAAAAAAGACTGAAGTCCATTGAGTTCAACCTATACAAATCTAAAATACTTACAAAAAGCTCCAGTTAAGCTTAAATAACCCCATTAAAATGTGACCCATTTAATACTAGCAATCATATCCATGAATTTTGTTTACATACAGAAATTTATCCAGACTATTTTTAAATGTATCTATGGTATTGGCATTCACTACCTCCTTTGGTAATGAGTTCCACAATTTTATTGCTCTTACAGTGAAAAAACGTTTCCGTTGCAGGAGATTAAATCTCC
Organism: Bombina bombina; assembly: GCF_027579735.1. Taxonomy (NCBI): domain Eukaryota; kingdom Metazoa; phylum Chordata; class Amphibia; order Anura; family Bombinatoridae; genus Bombina; species Bombina bombina. The sequence goes on along the minus strand of NC_069500.1, from coordinate 277,472,917 downwards.
TTTCCTCCAACCTTAAATTATGACCTCTTGTCAGAAACAATTTTCTTGGAATAAAAAGAGCTTCTGCCATCTCTGTATATGGGCCTTGAATATATTTATATAAAGTAATCATGTCACCTCTCAAGCGCCTCTTTTTTCTAAAGAGAACAGACCCAGTTTGGCTAGCCTCTCCTCATAGGTTAATTTCTCCAATCCCCTTATTAGCTTTGTGGCCCTTCTCTGAACTTTTTCTAGTTCTGCAATATCTTTTTTAGCAATCGGTCCCCAGAACTGCACTCCAAACTCAAGGTGAGGTCTTACCAGGGCTTTATATAATGACAGAATTATGCTTTCCTCCCTTGAATCAATGCCTCTTTTAATACATGCTAGTATCTTATTAGCCTTTGAAGCCGCTGCCCTACATTGTGCACTCATCTTTAGCTTGTTATCTATTACTACTCCCAAATCCCTTTCCTCCTCTGTTTGGCTAAGTCTTGTCCCATTTAAAAAATACATAGCCTGCTTATTTTTACTTCCAAAATGTAGAACCTTACATTTTTCCGTATTAAATCTCATTTTCCATTCACTTGCCCATAGTTCTAATTTTAGCAAATCCCTTTGCAAAGAGAGTTCATCCTGCTCTGACCTAATGACCTTACTTAACTTAGTATCATCTGCAAAAATAGAGATGTCGCTATTTAATCCTTGCTCCAAGTCATTTATAAAAATATTAAAAAGAACAGGGCCCAGTACTGATCACTGGGGGACGCCACTGATTACCTTTGTCCAATCTGAGTATGATCCATTTACTGCTACTCGTTGCTCCCTATCTTTTATCCAGTTATTTATCCATGAGCTAACATTTTCAGCTATTCCCAGTCCCTTAATTTTGTGCATTAATCTCTCATGTGGCACTGTATCAAATGCCTTTGCAAAATCTAAGTATATCACATCAACTGATTCCCCTTTATCTATATTTTTACTTACTTCCTCGTAGAATCTAATTAGATAAGTTTGACATGATCTATTTCTCCTAAAGCCATGCTGATTAGAACTCATAATCTTGTTTACACGAATATGCTCATCAATATAATCCCTTATAATCCCTTCAAATATCTTCCCCACTATTGATGTCAGACTAACTGGTCTATAGCTTCCTGGATCATCCCTGCTTCCCTTTTTGAAGAGTGGCACCACATCAGCTTTACGCCAATCCTGGGGTACCATGCCTGAGGATAATGAGTCTTGAAAAATTAAGAGTAAAGGTTTGTCTATAACAGTGCTAAGTTCACTTAACACCCTTGGGTGTATTCCTTCTGGGCCTGGAGTTTTATTTACCTTAATATTTTTTAGTTTTTTCCTGATATCCTCTAAACAAAACCCAGTTAGTGGTATGGACTGGCATGTTCTATTCTGTTCCAAAGTATCATTCAATGGTTCCTCTCTTGTGTATACTGAAGAAAAAAACTGGTTTAGTACCTCAGCCTTCTCCCTGTCATTATTTATCATGCTACCCTCCACACATTTTAATGTACCTATATTATCCTTCTTAGACTTTTTGCTATTTATGTACTTAAAGAACCTTTTAGGGTTAGACTTAGAATCCTTGGCAATTAATTTTTCATTTTCAATTTTGGCTAATTTGATTGCTTTTTTGCATGCTTTGTTACATTCCTTATAAATATTGTATGCTGAGTCTGTACTATTTTCTTTTAATAATTTAAATGCCCTACGTTTTTTCCTAATTTCTTTTAACACATTTTTATTTAGCCATAACGGCTTAGTTTTTTTATTTTTATTTTTATAACCATATGGTATGTATTGATATGTATATTTATTTAACAAATTTTTAAATATTATCCATTTATCCTCTGTATTTTTATTAGAAAATACATTGTCCCAATTTATATTATTTAATGATTTCCTTAAATCGTTGAATTTTGCTTTCTTGAAATTAAAAGTCTTAGTTAAGCCTTTAAAACACTGCATATGAAAAGAGATTTCAAATGTGACCATGTTATGATCACTGTTACCCAAATGTTCTTTAACTTCTATGTTTGATATTATATCTGTATTGTTTGATAGCACTAAATCCAATATAGCTTTACTCCTAGTTGGCTCCTCTATTAATTGTGACAAGAAGTTATCCCTGAGAACATTTAAAAATCTATCCCCCTTAGCTGAATTACTAGTTTCATTGGCCCAGTTTATATCAGGGTAGTTAAAATCTCCCATAATTACAGCACTGTTATTAGCAGCCTTACCTATTTGGATAAGTAGTTGAGTTTCCTCCGGGTCACTAATGTTGGGAGGCTTGTAGCATGTTCCTAGTAATATTTTTTTAGGATTTTTCCCCCCACTCTTTATTTCAACCCACAGGGTCTCTACATTGTCACTTGTATCATAAATATCTTCCCTTATTGTAGGTTTAAGGTCAGGTTTAATATACATGCAGATTCCTCCACCCCTTTTATTATTCCTGTCCCTCCTAAATAATGTATACCCCTCTAAGTTAACTGCCCAGTCATGTGAATCATCCCACCAAGTTTCAGTTATACTGATAACATCATAGTCCTCTTCTGCAACTAAGAGCGTCAGCTCCCCCATTTTACCTGTCATGCTTCTTGCATTTGTTGTCATACATTTAATTTTCATGTGCTTTCTGCTGCTACTTGGTGTACTTTCCTCTATACTTTCTAATGTGACATTTCTTAAGTCATCCCTTCCTTGAGATATTAAGGGAGTGACATATTCAGACACTGATCTCTCTGTTCTATTTTGTTCTAATTGACCCTCCCCCCCTTTGCCTAGTTTAAAAGGTTCTCTAAACGTGCTACCATCCTTTCCCCCAACACACCTGCACCCATGTCATTCAGGTGCAATCCATCCTTACTGTACAATTTGTACCCTAGTGAAAAATCAGCCCAGTGTTCTAAAAAGTCAAACCCCTCATTTTTACACCATGTTTTTAGCCATGAATTAACAGACCTTAGCTCCTTCTGCCTTACTGAGTTAACACACGGCACTGGTAATATCTCAGAAAATATTACTTTGGAGGTCCTTGCTTTAAGCTTGCTACCTAACTCCCTGAAGTCCTTTTTTAGGACTCTCCATCTCCCACTGATTTCTTCATTAGTACCAATATGCACCATGACTGCAGGATCAGACCCGCATCCCTCTAACAATCTATCAATACGCTCCACAATATGCCTAACACGAGCCCCTGGAAGACAGCAAACTGTTCTATGTAAAGGGTCTGGATGACAAATTACCCTATCAACCTTCCTTATAATAGAGTCTCCTACCACCAACATCTGCCTCTGGCCCTGACTTGTATGCCCCTCTTCCATGACTGAAGGACTGCCCACTATAGTATGCTCCTCTTCCACAGCTAAAGGACTGTTCACTATACTAGGCAACACGGCCCTCTCTGACACTGCCACCCCTGAACTGATATCCCCAACATCTTCACTTAATCTTGCAAATCTATTGGGGTGTACCAGCTCAGAACTGGCCTGTCTCTTCCGCTTACTTCGCCCTCTAACTGTGACCCAGCTACATCCTGGAGTCTCCTCATCTGAATCCTCCCCATTCCCACTGCTGGAACCATTAACAACCAGCTCAGTCCTATCCATTTCCCTTTCAAGTGTCTGAATTTCATGTAGTGTTGCAATTCGTTCCTCCAGATCCCCAATACGAGTTTCTAAAGAGACAATATGCTCGCACTTGCCACAAACATATAATCCCAGAAGCGGCTGCTCCAGTGATGCAAACATGTGGCAAGCTGTACACTGAATGAGATTCTCACACATTCTTAATAAAAGGTTTAACTTAAAAGTATAAAATAAATATATTTCCCCTTGGTTACCCCAAAACCTTGTTTGCCTAACTACCTTGGTTAGCTAAATATTATACTTAAACAGACAATGTTACTTTAACAGAGAATCAATACAGCAAGCCTAAAAGAGCAAGCTCACAGAGTAAATGTGCTAAATTTATAGGCTTGCAAGGCCCAAACAGGTGAAAATAATCCCACCCCTAATTACCCACACAGACAGAAAAACAAAAAAAAAATTGAATGCTAGAAATAAAGTTATTTAGTTATTTCCTTTTTTTAAAATAAAAATGCAACCCTTGCAAAGCAAATAATTTATAAAATAGCTTGGTTAGCTATTATACTTAGACAATGTTACTTTAACAGAGAATCAATACAGCAAGCCTAAAAGAGCAAGCTCACAGAGTAAATGTGCTAAATTTATAGGCTTGCAAGGCCCAAACAGGTGAAAATAATCCCACCCCTAATTACCCACACAGACAGAAAAACAAAAAAAAATTTGAATGCTAGAAATAAAGTTATTTAGTTATTTCCTTTTTTTAAAATAAAAATGCAACCCTTGCAAAGCAAATAATTTATAAAATAGCTTGGTTAGCTATTATACTTAAACAGACAATGTTACTTTAACAGAGAATCAATACAGCAAGCCTGAAAGAGCAAGCTCACAGAGTAAATGTGCTAAATTTATAGGCTTGCAAGGCCCAAACAGGTGAAAATAATGCCACCCCTAATTACCCACACAGACAGAAAAACAAAAAAAAATTTGAATGCTAGAAATAAAGTTATTTAGTTATTTCCTTTTTTTAAAATAAAAATGCAACCCTTGCAAAGCAAATAATTTATAAAATAGCTTGGTTAGCTATTATACTTAAACAGACAATGTTACTTTAACAGAGAATCAATACAGCAAGCCTAAAAGAGCAAGCTCACAGAGTAAATGTGCTAAATTTATAGGCTTGCAAGGCCCAAACAGGTGAAAATAATCCCACCCCTAATTACCCACACAGACAGAAAAACAAAAAAAAATTTGAATGCTAGAAATAAAGTTATTTAGTTATTTCCTTTTTTTAAAATAAAAATGCAACCCTTGCAAAGCAAATAATTTATAAAATAGCTTGGTTAGCTATTATACTTAAACAGACAATGTTACTTTAACAGAGAATCAATACAGCAAGCCTAAAAGAGCAAGCTCACAGAGTAAATGTGCTAAATTTATAGGCTTGCAAGGCCCAAACAGGTGAAAATAATGCCACCCCTAATTACCCTCACAGACAGAAAAACAAAAAAAAATTTGAATGCTAGAAATAAAGTTATTTAGTTATTTCCTTTTTTTAAAATAAAAATGCAACCCTTGCAAAGCAAATAATTTATAAAATAGCTTGGTTAGCTATTATACTTAAACAGACAATGTTACTTTAACAGAGAATCAATACAGCAAGCCTAAAAGAGCAAGCTCACAGAGTAAATGTGCTAAATTTATAGGCTTGCAAGGCCCAAACAGGTGAAAATAATCCCACCCCTAATTACCCACACAGACAGAAAAACAAAAAAAAATTTGAATGCTAGAAATAAAGTTATTTAGTTATTTCCTTTTTTTAAAATAAAAATGCAACCCTTGCAAAGCAAATAATTTATAAAATAGCTTGGTTAGCTATTATACTTAAACAGACAATGTTACTTTAACAGAGAATCAATACAGCAAGCCTAAAAGAGCCTGGAGGAGAAATATGAATAAGTGAGAAACCATCTAAAATAGATTGGCATGTAATGTGTCGTGAGATATTAACACTAAGGGCGCCAATCATTCGCTTAAATATCACGTTGACATATGCAGGTATGGTGTAATATGAAAAAAAAAATGCGGTAGTTAAGTTAGAAGGTAATAATTCAAATGGTATCAATAATGAAGGCGCCATTCAAAGATGTGAAGATAAATATGGTATAATGGGTAGGTATGATATAATATCTAGGGTGCGGTATAGGCAAGAAGAACCGCAAAGTTGTCCCTCCTAGGGGGAGGGTACAGTATGGGGGGAGGGGGAGGTTATAATTTGAGCATATCATGTGAAACATAGCAGGTATGAGCCACATGTTGGTTATTGTAGAATTAATGGGTACAGTGGGAACACTGATGAGGGGCTATGTTTTATATACGCAGTAGTCTGACTCAAAGGTCTCAATTACAGATAAGAGCTCGTACTTCTCTAAGGTCATGCAAGAGGGGGCCCCACCTCCCCGGCCTCTGGCAGCCAGACCCCCATATAGTGAAAGCAGCAATAAGACCTATGTTAAACAAGGAGAAAAACAGGGTAATGCAAAGGCATAAGTATGTGTTAGCAATTTTCTCACAACATAGTAAATAAAAACATTCACCGGTAAACAGTCGCAATATAATTTAAAGTACTTCAGATTAACTCATGCAGCAAAAATTTAATAGATCCAAAAACTGTCTATTAGAGCTGCCTGTGACATGTAGAATCAGTAACAAATTGTTTATATGTAGGCTCACAAACTGCCCTATGCTAAGACACACCATTCAGCTGCTAACTGGAGCAATAAAAGCCATTGTCATAGATAGGGAGTCTAGAAATATGGACACAAAAAAACTGGAGGTCCGTAGCTTTAGTGGATCCCTGCTAATGCATCAGTGCAAACAGTAATTGGCTGTAGTATATATACAAGCAATGGAGAATAGTGTGGTATAGATCTGCAGCAAGGGTTTCAACGTATGTGTGCTCATACATAGTCTAGGGTTGACGACTTAGATATTATGCATATAGAAACTTGGTAGTAGCAGCAGTCTGTGTTAACACTTTTGGCAAAGGCTTATATGTGGACTTCACAGGGTACTTACAAGATAGCCAGGTTATACAAGGGATATCAGACATCCGGTAGTACAAAATCATTTAACTCTTAACTATATACATATTTTTATGGGAAGCGGCTGACAGTTAGCAAGCTCTAATCTCTGCAACTAAAGTAAGGTAAAACAATACGCGCCACAACCGCAAAATTTAGGCAGAGGCTCCGTTTAAGTATTTGAAAGCGTACTGCCATTCAGAAATTCAGACATATTCAGTTGATATGGGGATTTTCTCTGATCCCCACCACAGTGATGTGGAGCGACTGAAGCAGTGAGAAACTTAGCGGGGTTGCCGCTTTCGCCAGTAGGGCTCCTGAAGAAACACAGTGGGAAGGAAGCTATGATTAGTACCAATGTATTGCGCAGCCCAGCTGCGAGACTGTAAGAGCTGTTCCATATGGTCGTCTTTTTGCAGGGCATCATCACACACTCCCCACTTCGTGCAAACTCTATCTGCATCTGAGGGAGTCTCTTTTCCTTAAGCTGTAAGAGCGGCTGGTCCACTACACGGGCACTGGAGATCGCCAACCCCATAATGCTGCTCGCGCTGGTAAGGGGAGATATGATAACCGCTTTGTGCTGTGCAGGGCTGTCAGACGGCTCAGCTGTCATGAGTGCTGTGTATACTACCACATTGCTCTGTAGATCATGTAGAGAGGGTGGCGGATGCCGGGGCCCCAAAGCATTGCACCCCCCGCAGGTAGCTGGGGATGTGTGGTAATAGGTATTAGACCCTGCACAATTTGCGTCTTCTGGATGAACTGCCATGTGAAGTGCGCGGTCAAAAGCGACTTGGTATCCGTCCAGAAGCTTGCTTAGCTCGCCGATTATGTATGCCATTAGTGCAGTATTGTAGTCTCACAGTAGTTGTTGCCTCATAAAGCAGCAAAGTTACGGCTATCCAAACTGTATCCTCCAGTCATCCACCGCGTGGGCAGGAAAATGGCTGCTATTTAGCAGTCTGTCTATCGAATCAAGCTAGTAGACCAAATTATCGTTCAGGAATTGTTATCTTCCTTGATGCCGACTCTGTAGACCTCCCATATTAAAGAGTTCCAGTTTGTAACACGGTTCATGAACCTGAGTGGTCGCTAAATTTGTAATTTAAGTATAGAATAGCCGGAGCTGCTGAGATGTGCGACCGCTCAGTTCTAAAGCTGGCTCCGCCCCCCGGAGTTTATCTTTTTGACACATGTGCTTAGAGTGGACTGTTCAGAGTGGATATCCTCACGCTGTGTGCTGGACTCCGGATGCACAACCTGTTTCACACTGTATTGACGACAGCATTCAAACTCCAAAGCTAAGTACATATTTAATCGTACCCTACCAAAAAACTATTTCCATATATATATATATATATATATATATATATATATATATATATATACATATATATATATATATACATATATATATATATATATAAACTGTATATATATATATATATATATATATATACTGTATATATATATATATATATATATATATATATATATAAATAAATATATATATATATACACACACATACACATATATATATATATATATTATTTGAGATATTAGATAAATATTACTAGTACCCTTCATCTAATTGAAACATTATTTTTTGTAATTGCAGTGGGGGCGCCGAGGGTTCCTGACAGTTTGCTATAGGCTCTCCACAGCACCATAGTAGTTACATAGCATAGCTTTATATTTGGGTGTATTATATATAACAACAATAATAATAATAATAATAATAATAATGTAGCAGTGGAAGTCTTTATTGCACACAGTGCACATCTATTGCCTATACTGTTATAGTATATATATCATAGTAAGGTGTACTCCTCATCTGAATGAAACCTTATATTTTTATTCCAGAGGGGGCACCATGGCTACCTGGCAGTTTGCTATAGGCTCTCTACAGAACCATAGTAGTTATGTAGTATAACTTTTAATTTGGGTGTAAAATATATAAGAACAATATCCTATATTATAAAAGGCCAGGTATGTTTGTCCGATGCTGTCATGTGCAGTAGAGACTGCATCAAGAGATTGCAGCGTGAGACAAACATACCTGGCCATAAGGATCAGTCTCCAGCGATCAGTGACCGACAGCGTGGGTGTCCAACTGCGCAAGAAAGGAAGCAAGGCCTTAAGGATCAGTCGCGCTTGTTAGTGCGATATAGACAAGTTGGTGGCGTGAGAGGGTTAGGAGGGAGGCGGGTGGGCGGATCATCCCTGGGGGGGGCGGGAGCTAGTTGGACCACTTCACTGCTAACTTGGTGGCATGGGAGGGTTAGGATGGAGGCGGGCTGGCTGATAATTGCTGGAGGGGGGCAGGAGAGGGTGGGACCGCTACACTGCTAAGCTAGTAGTGTGGGAGGGTTAAGAACATAGCGGGTGGGCAGCCCATCGCTGGAGGGGGGCGGGAGAGGGTGGGACTGCTACGCTGCCGGAAAAAAAGTTGAGAGCAGCAGGGAGGGGGGATGAGGGAGAGGGGATCAGAGGGTAGGGAAGGGTTCTTGGAAGTAGAGGTGATTTTGTAGCACACAACAAATGTGTGTTCCATATACTGCTACTAGTATTCTATTAGTATGACATATATTGTAGTAAGCTGTACCTATCTAATTTAAACCATATTGTTATTGCAGTAGGGGGAATTGTGGGTACCTGGCAGTTTCTACAGGCTCTCTACAGCACCATAACAATTATGTAGCATAACTTTTCATTTGGGTGTAAAATTTATAAGAATAATATTTAATATTAATTTTTCAGTGCCTAGCTTTATTGCAGCACACAGTGAATGTGTGTTCCATATACTGCTACTAGTATACTATTAGTATTACATATATTGTAGTAAGTTAGTACCTATCATCTAATTGAGACCATATTGTTATTGCAGGGGGGAATCGTGGGTACCTGGCAGTTGCTATAGGCTCTCTCCAGCACCATAGCAATTACGTAGGAAAACTTTTCATTTGGGTGTAAAATATATAACAACAATAATTAATATTAATTTTGAAGTGGCTGGCTATATTGCACACAGTGCATGTCTGTTGCCTATATTGTTACTATTATACTATCAGTATTACATATATATCGCAGTTTGACGACTTTAAGAAACAATTCTAGTGTTTGTTAAAGACCTGGTTCAAATTTGACACCGATTGTACACAAAATGGCAACTGTAAATTTCTATGTCAAACACTTAAAATTTTTATATATATATATATATATATATATATATATATATATATACATATTTTACAGGATTTTCACTCCCTTGCTGCTAGTGTCTTACACTAAAACACTAGCGCCTAGATTTAGAGTTCTGCGGCCAAAGGGGTGCGTTAGCTACGCATGCTTTTTTCTGGCCGCACCTTTTAAATACCGCTGGTATTGAGAGTTCACAGAATGGCTGCGTTAGGCTCCAAAAAAGGAGCGTAGATCATATTAAACGCAACTTCAGCTCTCAATACCAGCGGTGCTTACGGACGCGGCCAGCTTAAAAAACGTGCTCGTGCACGATTCCCCCATAGAAAACAATGGGGCTGTTTGAGCTGAAAAAAAACCTGCAAAAAAGCCGCGTTCAGCTCCTAACGCAGCCCCATTGTTGTCTATGGGGAAACACTTCCTAAGTCTGCACCTAACACCCTAACATGTACCCCGAGTCTAAACACCCCTAACCTTACACTTATTAACCCCTAATCTGCCGCCCCCGCTATCGCTGACCCCTGCATATTTTTTTTAACCCCTAATCTGCCGCTCCGTAAACCGCCGCTACTTACATTATCCCTATGTACCCCTAATCTGCTGCCCCTAACACCGCCGACCCCTATATTATATTTATTAACCCCTAATCTGCCCCCCACAACGTCGCCTCCACCTGCCTACACTTATTACGAGTGGACCGCACCGCTATTATAATAAAGTTATTAACCCCTAATCCGCCTCACTAACCATATAATAAATAGTATTAACCCCTAATCTGCCCTCCCTAACATCGCCGACACCTAACTTCACACATTAACCCCTAATCTGCCGACTGGAGCTCACCGCTATTCTAATAAATGTATTAACCCCCTAAAGCTAAGTCTAACCCTAACACTAACACCCCCCTAAGTTAAATATAATTTAAATCTAACGAAATAAATTAACTCTTATTAAATAAATTATTCCTATTTAAAGCTAAATACTTACCTGTAAAATAAATCCTAATATAGCTACAGTATAAATTATAATTATATTATACTATTTTAGGATTTATATTTATTTTACAGGTAACTTTTTATTTATTTTAACCAGGTACAATAGCTATTAAATAGTTAAGAACTATTTAACAGCTAAAATAGTTAAAATAATTACAAAATTACCTGTAAAATAAATCCTAACCTTACAATTAAACCTAACACTACACTATCAATAAATAAATTAAATAAACTACCTACAATATCTACAATTAAACCTAACACTACACTATCAATAAATTAATTAAATACAATACCTACAATTATCTACAATTAAACCTAACACTACACTATCAATAAATTATTTAAATAAAATATCTACAAATAACTACAATGAAATAAACTAACTAAAGTACAAAAAATAAAAAAGAACTAAGTAACAAAAAATAAAAAAATATTTACAAACATTAGAAAAATATTAAAACAATTTTAAACTAATTACACCTACTCTAAGCCCCCTAATAAAATAACAAAGCCCCCCAAAATAAAAAATGCCCTACCCTATTCTAAATTAAAAAAGTTCAAAGCTCTTTTACCTTACCAGCCCTGAACAGGGCCCTTTGCGGGGCATGCCCCAAAGAATTCAGCTCTTTTGCCTGTAAAAACACACATACAATACCCCCCCCAACATTACAACCCACCACCCACATACCCCTAATCTAACCCAAACCCCCCTTAAATAAACCTAACACTAAGCCCCTGAAGATCTCCCTACCTTGTCTTCACCTCACCGGGTCCCGATCTGTCCAGAAGAGCCTCCGATGTCTTGATCCAAGCCCAAGCGGGGGCTGAAGAGTGACGTCCATCCTCGGGCTGAAGTCTGGATCCAAGCGGCGGCTGAAGAAATCCATCATCGGCTGAAGTCGGAAGTCCATCATCGGGATGAAGTCTTCTATCAAGCCGCATCTTCAATCTTCTTTCTTCTGGAGTGGAGCGGAGCCATCTTCTTTCCAACCGACGCGGAACATCCTCTTCAACCGGCGCCTACTCACCGAATGACGGTTCCTTTAAATGATGTCATCCAAGATGGCGTCCCTCAAATTCCGATTGGCTGATAGGATTCTATCAGCCAATCGGAATTAAGGTAGGAATATTCTGATTGCCTGATGGAATCAGCCAATCAGAATCAAGTTCAATCCGATTGGCTGATCCAATCAGCCAATCAGATTGAGCTCGCATTCTATTGGCTGTTCCGATCAGCAGATCGAATATTCCTACCTTAATTCCGATTGTCTGATAGAATCCTATCAGCCAATCGGAATTCGAGGGACGCCATCTTGGATGACGTCATTTAAAGGAACCGTCATTCGGCGAGTAGGCGTTGGTTGAAGAGGATGTTCCGCGTCGGTTGGAAAGAAGATGGCTCCGCTCCGCTCCAGAAGAAAGAAGATTGAAGATGCGGCTTGATAGAAGACTTCATCCCGATGATGCACTTCCGACTTCAGCCGATGATGGATTTCTTCAGCCGCCGCTTGGATCCAGACTTCAGCCCGAGGATGGACGTCACTCTTCAGCCCCCCGCTTGGGCTTGGATCAAGACATCGGAGGCTCTTCTGGACAGATCGGGACCCGGTGAGGTGAAGACAAGGTAGGGAGATCTTCAGGGGCTTAGTGTTAGGTTTATTTAAGGGGGGTTTGGGTTAGATTAGGGGTATGTGGGTGGTGGGTTGTAATGTTGGGGGGGGTATTGTATGTGGGTTTTTTTACAGGCAAAAGAGCTGAATTCTTTGGGGCATGCCCCGCAAAGGGCCCTGTTCAGGGCTGGTAAGGTAAAAGAGCTTTGAACTTTTTTAATTTAGAATAGGGTTGGGCATTTTTTATTTTGGGGGTCTTTGTTATTTTATTAGGGGGCTTAGAGTAGGTGTAATTAGTTTAAAATTGTTGTAATATTTTTCTAATGTTTGTAAATATTTTTTAATTTTTTTTGTAACTTAGTTCTTTTTTATTTTTTGTACTTTAGTTAGTTTATTTCATTGTAGTTATTTGTAGATATTTTATTTAAATAATTTATTGATAGTGTAGTGTTAGCTTTAATTGTAGATAATTGTAGGTATTGTATTTAAATAATTTATTGATAGTGTAGTGTTAGGTTTAATTGTAACTTAGGTTAGGATTTATTTTACAGGTAATTTTGTAATTATTTTAACTATTTTAGCTATTAAATAGTTCTTAACTATTTAATAGCTATTGTACCTGGTTAAAATAAATACAAAGTTACCTGTAAAATAAATATAAATCCTAAAATAGCTATAATATAATTATAATTTATGTTGTAGCTATATTAGGGTTTATTTTACAGGTAAGTATTTAGCTTTAAATAGGAATAATTTATATAATAAGAGTTAATTTATTTCGTTAGATTTAAATTATATTTAATTTAGGGGGGTTAGGGTTAAAATTAGCTTTAGGGGTTAAAAAATTTATTAGAGTAGCGGTGAGCTCCGATCGGCAGATTAGGGGTTAATACTTGAAGTTAGGTGTCGGCGATGTTAGGGAGGGCAGATTAGGGGTTAATACTATTTATTATAGGGTTATTGAGGCGGGAGTGAGGCGGATTAGGGGTTAATAACTTTATTATAGTAGCGGTGCGGTCCGCTCGGCAGATTAGGGGTTAATAAGTGTAGGCAGGTGGAGGCAACGTTGAGGGGGGCAGATTAGGGGTTAATAAATATAATATAGGGGTCGGCGGTGTTAGGGGCAGCAGATTAGGGGTACATAAGGATAACGCAGGTAGCGGCGCTTTGCGGTCGGCAGATTAGGGGTTAATTATTGTAGGTAGCTGGCGGCGACGTTGTGGGGGGCAGGTTAGGGGTTAATAAATATAATATAGGGGTCGGCGTTGTTAGGGGCAGCAGATTAGGGGTACATAAGTATAACGTAGGTGGCAGTCGGCAGATTAGGGGTTAAAAAAATTTAATAGAGTGGTGGCGATGTGGGGGGACCTCGGTTTAGGGGTACAGAGGTAGTTTATCGGTGTTAGTGTACTTTAGAGCGTTAGCCCAGAAAGCTCTTAACTACTGACTTTTTTCTGCGGCTGGAGTTTTGTCGTTAGATTTCTAACGCTCACTTCAGCCACGACTCTAAATACCAGAGTTAGAAAGATCCCATTGAAAAGATAGGATACGCAATTGACGTAAGGGGATCTGCGGTATGGAAAAGTCGCGGCTGAAAAGTGAGCGTTAGACCCTTTCCTGACTGACTCCAAATACCAGAGGGCGCTAAAAACCAGCGTTAGGAGCCTCTAACGCTGGTTTTGACGGCTACCGCCCAACTCTAAATCTAGGCCTAGGACACTTAAATGAGATTGCACAATCGCAAACAGCTTTTTATAGGGGACGAGCCTCGATTCATGTTAAGTCCTGACTAGTGCATGACTGTGAGTTTAATATATGTGCTGTGATCTAGGCCTTAATATGTATATATTAGTGTGAAATACTTTATTAATTTATATTATACATGTACATTGTTAGACTTTTATTCCAGCCCGAACAATTTACTTCAGGTCTCAGGGCTCACTAATTTTTTCAGCGATTACATATGACTCACCACTAACATGAGCGATGTTAGCGTGGCCCACTCTATCCATTGAAAGTATAAGGCATGCTAAAAAAATGTTGAGCGTGCTAGCAATCTTTGGTAAAACTATTTGTACATAGACTTTTAATACCAGGTTGTGCTCTATTCTTAGTGCAGGGTCGTAATATAGATAGAGCGCCATGTACTATCAGTAGAGTTTCACTTGTCACCTAGGCCTCTATGTATAAAACATGCATATACAACATGCTTTTTTCCAGTTTGGTTTTCTGTGTAACATCTACATTGGAGCTATTTCACAAGCAAGCAATGTCTTCTATTTCTAAGTGACTTTATAACTATCAATATTTGCAAAAAGCTAATTGAATGCATTTTAGGAGATTAATTACCTAAAGGTTAATGAGTATTTTTTTGAATTAGCTACATCAGAGGTCAGGGTATTGATGTACATCAGAATCATTTGCTTTGAGCAATGCTTTTGCAAGTGGATCAATATAAACATGTTAACTTATGATACCAGTCAGATGATTTTATTAAAAATAAATATGAAATAGTCCCAAGAGTTTCTGTTCAACGGAAAATAATTGTCTTCCAGTTCAAATGATTTTTCATCATGATATGTGAAAGTGTGGAGGTGTTTGCTCTAATATTAAATTGAATTGAATTTATCTTAAGTGTTACAATAAGATTCTAAAATATTGTAAAATCTACTATGCAACTACAAATGTCTGTTAATTGTATTATGTTTAATTCAAACTTTATAGAATAAAGAAATAACATTATATATATATAAATATATATATAAAAAAATAGGAGAAATGCCATTATGAACTATTATCTGTTGCAAAATAGATATTTTGTGTATCATGCATTAAATTAAATCATTTAAACTTCACCAAAATGTATTTTACATGTTAAGTGATCAATTGAAATATTAATAATCTAACTCATTATGCAGCAGCAAAAATGAGTGATAGCTTTAAGAACATTTTCATTATTGCAATAGATGTTTAGTATATTAAAGGGACACTGAACCCAAATTTTTTCTTTCGTGATTCAGATAGAGCATGCAATTTTAAGCAACTTTCTATTTTACTCCTTTTTATCAATTTTTCTTTGTTCTCTTGCTATCTTTATTTGAAAAAGAAGGCATCTAAGCTATTTGTTTGGTTCAGAGCTCTGGACAGCCCTTGTTTATTGGTGGGTGATTTTATCCACCAATCAGCAAGAACAACCCAGGTTGTTCACCAAAAATGGTCCGGCATCTAAACTTACATTCTTGTTTTTCAAATAAAGATACCAAGAGAATGAAGAAAATGTGATAATAGGAATAAATTAGAAAGTTGCTTAAAATTGCATGCTTTATCTTAATCACGAAAGAACATTTTTGGGTTCAGTGTCCCTTTAAGTACACTATTACTATAAATTAAAGGGACATAAAACAGGTTGAGATCTTTAAATATCCGAAAAGGGCTAATTAATTTAAAATCTGTGACGTAACATACGATCCGCCGGTCTCAGTCCAACACAGATCGATTCTTACGTCATTACAGATGTTCCAAATGCAAATTCGGCACTATCTGACTACTTTTGCAAGTTAACAAATGTCTAACAGGTACGCTCGCCACTATTCCTGGAGGCGGCGGATGCCATAGGAATCAATGGGAGTCTGAAAGCAGCGAAAGCTTATCTTCACTGCTGCCAGATATCCCATTGATTTCTACGCTAGAATAAAAGTTATGTTTACACCTAACAACCTAACATGTACCCCGAGTCTAAACACCCCTAATCTGCCACCCCCGACACCGCTGCCACCTACATTATACTTATTAACCCCTATTCTGCCATCCCGACACCGACACCACCTAAATAAAAGTTATTAACCCCTATCCCGCCGCTCCCGGAACCCACCGCAACTAAATAAATGTATTAACCCCTAAACCCCTGGCCTCCCACATCACTAGCACTTACTAAACCTATTAACCCCTAAACCACCAGCCCCCCACATTGCCATAAACTAAATTAAACTATTAACCCCTAAACCTAACAACCCGCTAACTGTACATTAAATATTAACTCATCCCTATCTTATAATAAATTTAAACTTACCTTTAAAATTAAATTAAACTATATTAAACTACTAATTCATTTAATCTACCCTAACTATTATACTAAATTACATTAAACTATATTAAACTAATAATAAACCTACCCGAACTGTTATACTAAAATTACATTAAACTATATTAAACTAATAATTAATCTACCCTAACTATTAGACTAAATTACATTAAACTATATTAAATTAATAATTAATCTACCCTAACTTTTATACTAAAATTACATTAAACTACAAATTAAATTAACTATATTATATATTTAAACACCTAACCCTTCTCAAATAATTTAAATCTACACTAAAAAATTAGTTACAAAAAACTAACGGCTAGATTATGAGTTGTGCATTAGGCTTAAAAAGCAGCGTTGGCCAGTCCCAACGTTGCTTTTTAATGCCCGCTGGTATTACGAGTCTTGCAGGTACAGGTGTACCGCTCATTTTTTTGGCCAGACTTGGAAATACTGCAAATCCACTTACGTCAATTGCGTATCCTATTTCTTCAATGGGACTTGCATAGCGCCGGTATTACGAGTCTAACAAAAAGTTAGCGGTACACCCTCTCCTGTCAAGACTGGTACCGCATATTAAAGTCAGTAGTTAAGAGTTTTACACTACAACGCCGTAGCATAAAATTCTTAACTAAAGTGCTAAAAAGTACACTAACACCCATAAACTACCTATTAACCCCTAAACCGAGGCCCACATCGCAAACACTAAAATACATTTTTTAACCCCTAATCTGCCGAACCGGACATCACCGCCACTATAATAAACATATTAACCCCTAAACCACCACACTCCCAAATCGCAAACATTAGTTGAATATTATTAACCTCTAATCTGCCGGCCCTAACATAGACGCCACTTATCTACATTTATTAACCCCTAATCTGCCGCCCCCAATGTCGCCGCCACTATATTAAAGTTATTAACCCCTAAACCTAAGTCTAACCCTAAACCTAACACCCCCAAACTTAAATACAATTAAAAGAAATCAAAATAAAATTACTATAATTAACTAAATTATTACTATTTAAAACTAAATACCTATAAAATAAACCCTAAGCTAGCTAATAGTTACATTGTAGCTATCTTAGGGTTTATTTTTATTTTACAGGCAAGTTTGTATTTTTTTTAACTAGGTACAATAGTTATTAAATAGTTATTAAATATTTAATAATTACCTAGCTAAAATAAATACAAAAGTACCTGTAAAATAAAACCTAACCTAAGTTACAATTACACCTAACACTACACTATAATTAAATAAATTAACTAATTTAACAAGGATTAAATACATTTAAATAAAAGTATCTAAAGTACAAAAACAAACACTAAATTACAGAAAATAATAAACAAATTACAAGATTTTTAAAATAATTACACCTAATCTAATCCCCCTAACAAAATAAAAAAGCCCCCCAAAATAAAAAAGACTTCTCCCGGTAAGGTGATCTTCAAGGGGTTAGTGTTAGCTTTTTTTTTAGGGGGTATTGGGTGGGTTTTAGAGTAGGGATGGTTGTGTGGGTGGTGGGTTTTAATGTTGGGGGGGTTGTAATTTTTTTTTACAGGTAAAAGAGCTGATTACTTTTGGGCAATTTTGCGCAAAAGGACCTTTTAAGGGCTATTTGTAATTTAGTGTAGGGTAGGGCTTTTTTTTATTTTGGGGGGGCTTTTTTATTTTGTTTAATATTATTTAATTGTATTTAATTGTTGTGAAATTAGTTAATTTATTTAATTATAGTGTAGTGTTAGGTGTAATTGTAACTTAGGTTAGGTTTTATTTTACAGGTACTTTTGTATTTATTTTAACTAGGTGGTTATTAAATAAGTGTAGGTAGGTGGCGTCCCTAACATCGCCGCCACCTACCTACATTTATGAACCCCTAATCTGCCGCCCCCAACATCACCGCCACTATACTAAATGCATTAACCCCTAAACCTAAGTCTAACCCCTAACCCCAACACCCCCCTAATTTAAATAGAATTTAAAAAAATCTAAATAAAATTACTATCATTAACTACATTGTTCCTATTTTAAACTAAATACTTACCTATAAAATAAACCCTAAGCTAGCTACAATATAACTAATAGTTACATTGTAACTAGCTTAGGGTTTATTTTTATTTTACATGCAAGCTTGTATTTATTTTAACTAGGTAGAATAGTTATTAAATAGTTATTAACAATTTAATAACTAGCTAGCTAAAATAAATAAAAAAAACCCCCTGTAAAATAAAACCTAAACTAAGTTACAATAACACCTAACCCTACACTATAATTAAATAAATTAACTAAATTAAATACAAATACCTAAATTAAATTAAATTAGCTAAAGTACAAAAATAACAAACACTAAATTACAGAAAATAATAAACAAATTACAGATATTTAAACTAATTACACTTAACTAATAGCCCTACCAAAATAAAAAAAGCCCCCCCCCCCAAAATAAAAAAAAACCCTAGCCTAAACTAAACTACCATATAGAACAAAAGTAGAAGACGCACCACAAAGTCCTTATGCAGAGGTTCTCTTTATTATCACAAACTGGGAGCCAGGAAAGCAGAACAACGTTTCGGGCTATAAACCCTTATTCATGTTCATAACTTGTACATCACACTTAATCACCTTAAATACCTACAACCAGGTAAAACCCACACCTTTTTAATTTAACCATTTACAAGGCAAAAAGAAGGCCTGTCATAGTGACCTCTAGTGGTTTACACTTGAAAATACATGTGATTTACCACATTTATTAAAAAACATTTTTTAAAAAAAAATACAAAGTTAAAATGCATTTAACAGATGTCATAGCAAGATATTATACACAGAATTCAAAGAGCCAGAGAAACAAGGATTATCACATAACTCTTAGTATTATTACTTCTCTTAAAGGAACACACTCAAATCCAATTCTCTATTCATTCCATTGGGAGCCAATGTGTTTAACTTATTAATCCAGAAAGCCTCACATTTTTGTAACAATAATTCGCTATTGCCACCACGCCTAGGGCTTTGTACAAAATCTATAATTTGAAAGCGCAGTTGTGCAATTGTGTGGTTGCAGCTCAAAAAATGATAAGCTACAGGTGCATTTAAATTATTAGTTCTTATATTGGATTTATGCTATATGATTCTATCTCTGACCCGCTGGGTCGTCTCACCAATATAAATTAACCCACACGGACACTTAATTAGGTATATTACAAAGTTTGCATTACAATTAAAGTAGCCCCTAATCCTGAATTTCTGACCCGTTTGGGGATGTATAAAGAGGTCACCTTTTATCATATTATTGCAATTTGAACAATTCAGGCAAGGGAAGCAACCATTATTTTCTGATGTAATAAAACCTTGTTTAGATTTCTTATTTGACCCAACATCTGCTTTGATTAGTTTATCCCTAAGACTAGGTAATCTAGTGTAGGCTGGCATAGGAGGCTGTTGAAATGCTGAAACCTCTGGATTACATTCCTTCAAAACATTCCAATGTTTACGAACTATTTTTTGTATTGCTGCACTGTTAGCACTGTATTCTGAAACAAAAACCAATCTATTAGGGTCCTTTTTTCCTTTGGACATCTGTCATATTGACCCTATTCTTTGGTGTCTGTAAGACTTTTCTCAAAATTGTCTGTATCATATCATAAGGATACCCACGCTCAATAAATCTCAAACCCATTTCTTCTAACCTTTGCAGGGCCAGTTTTTCATCTTTAACAATACGTTTAACCCTAAGCATTTGACTGTATGGTAATGACTGGATTAAAGAAGGGGCATGGGCACTAGAAAAGTGTAGAAGGCTATTCCTGTCTGTTTTTTTCCTATACAAATCTGTCTTTAGACAAGAACCATCCTTATAGACTTTAGTGTCCAAAAAATTGATTGATTCTTCACTCCAAGATAGGGTAAACTTAATACATCTAGAAGCCATATTGAGATCTGTAACAAACTGCTGAAGGGAGCCAACGTCACACCACCAAATGCCAAATATGTCATCTATGTAGCGCCACCAGGTGGCGCCACACAGATGAAATAAATTGTTCTCATAGACAAACTTTTCCTCAAATACACTCATAAAAATGTTGGCATAGGTAGGGGCAACGTTGGACCCCATAGCAGTACCCTGCTTCTGTACAAAGTAAGAGTCTTCAAACAAGAAGTAATTACAGTATAACACAATCTCCATTAGTTCAATAATAAACTGCCGCTGCATAACTGTAAATGTATTACTTCTAGCCATTATTAACCTAATAGAATCTAACCCACTAGTATGGGGTATAGCAGTGTACAGACTCACAATATCAAGACTATACAAAATACATTTATCCATATTACCTGGTAAATTCTCAATTTTAGATAGAAAATCATCTGTATCTTTGATATATGACATTGCTTGTGACACAAAAGGTCTCAAAAGCTTATCCAGGTAAATGGATATGTTTGTGCAGATAGAATCAGTGCCAGCTATAATAGGGCTTCCTGGTGGGGCCCCAAGATTTTTATGAACCTTAGGCAGAGTGTATAGTACTGGAACAATAAACTCATTTTTAATGAGAAATTTCACTGTCAATCAAACCATTCAAGTAAGCTCGCTCAACACATTTTTTTATATCACACTGGATCTTGGAAGAGGGATCATATGTTAAAGGCATATACACATCAGTTTTAGCCAGCTGACCTTTTATTTCATTCACATAATAATCTCTCTCCGTGATCACAGTGGCTCCGCCTTTATCGGCCTGTTTACAAATTAACCCCTTGTTATCAATCAGTGTTTTTAGAGCCACATTATCTTTTTTAGACATGTTAGGTATAAATTTTTCCCTAAGTTGTTTTTTCTTTAAAGCATTTAAATCACGTTTTATTAATTTCATATATACATCAATACTCGGGTCATATGCTGTTGGGACAAAAACACTTTTATTTCTCAATCCAAGATTCTTAATCATTAGCATGTCATCTTACTATACATTTCTCTACTATCTGTGTTGGAAAAAAAGGATTTTAACTTTAAACTTCTGTTAAATTTGTACAGATCCTGTTCTAATTTAAACCAGTTACATCTCTCTTGTTTACAGAAAGATAGTCCCTTTTCCAATACCTTACTTTGATCTTCAGTAAGCACAGTGTCAGAAATATTGATAACTAACGTCTCTTCCCCTGACGGGTCTTCCTCTGAGTGTCTTGGGCTGGCTTGCTGCTTGCCGGGATTGCGGCTATGTTTCCTGCCGCCACATCTCCTCCGGCGTCTGATTCCCCCGACGAGGACTCGGTGGTCATATCGGAGCTGTTCACCTCCTTCTGGGCTCTCCGTTCCCGTCGGCGTGCGTTACCGGAAGTAGTATTCCTCATACTTCCGGTTGGGTCCCGGGTCCACCGGTAAACTGCTCCGGTCAGATAATCATGCTCGTCACGACTAAATTTGACCCTCTTCTTATTTTCAAGCTCCTTCTTCATCTCATTAATTTTAGCATTTATTGCTTTCAGAGCCTTATCGATATTCAGATCGCCTGCATTCTGTTTCAAGCTTGACTCGACTTCCTTAATCTCATCAGCCTGTGCGTCTATGGCTTTCTGTAGAAACTCCACCGTAAGTACAATAATGTCTAAGGAGCATTGGTTAAGAATGTGCTCAAACTTAGTACAATATTCTTTATTGTTGGCAAGTAGCGTTGCTCTTGTATTCATCCTTAACCCCCTAGGGATCCGCTTGATCCTATAGTATTCAGCTAGGGTGGATGCATGCAGTTGATATGACATATTCCTTTTTACCAGTCTCTCATAGTTACTCATGTTAACCTCAGTCTGGGGGGTCCTAAGAAAGTCCCTTGAGCCCCTTACAAGAGTGGTAATTCTGGCTGCTTCGACATCTGTATATGCAAATACCTGAGCTCCCAGAGTATCTTGTGAGTCCTCCATTTGTTGGGATAAGTGCACGGATTAACAGCAGTAGGAAATAAGTAGAAGCAATTCAAAAATCCAGCACTTCAATCCTTAATAGGGTGCATACTGCAGTAGGATTACTGCAAAAATCCTCAAAGTAATATAGAACAAAAGTAGCCGCCCACCCGCCTCCCTGATATTCTACCACCCACCAACGAACCGGCACCATCGCTACCGGTGCAGAGAGGGCCACAGAGTGGCTCTCTCTGCATCGGAGTCTTCTGAAAAGGTATTGCAGGATGCCTCCATATGGAGGCATCACTGCAATACCCTGAGAGCTGCTGGAAGCGATTGCGATCGCTTCCAGCACTCTCTTAGACAACTGACGTACCAGGTACGTCTATTGTCATTAACTGTTAGTTAATGCATAACGTACCTGGTACGTCAGTTGTCATTAAGGGGTTAATGTAATTTTAGTATAAAAGTTAGGGTAGATTAATTATTAATTTAATAAAGTTTAATGTAATTTAGTATAATAGTTAGGGTATATTAAATGAATTAGTAGTTTAATATAGTTTAATTTAATTTTAAAGGTAAGTTTAAATTTATTATAAGATAGGGATGAGTTAATATTTAATGTACATTTAGCGCAGTGCTTTCCAAACTGTGTGTCGGGACACATTAGTATGTCGGCAGCAGTGTGTAGGTGTGTCCCTGCTTCAGCACAATTTTTTTTAAATTTAATTTTTTTTTAACAATTTTTTTTGGTTTCTGACTTTCCGCCTGCCTGCTACGGATATCACATGGTTGACACGTGATTGATACCTAGGGGATCACAGATCATCTTAACCTATTGTCGGAGCTCAGTGGGAACTGAAACTATTCCCATTGGCGGCTTTGGCGGCACATTGGCTCCTGACTGCACGTGTAGTCTCCTCAATCGGCTCGTGACTGCACGTGTAGTCAGTGAGTGGGACAGCAGTGTGTTTGCAGCATGGGCAGTAGTCAGTCGGATTCACCAAGCTCTGAGGGTGGCAGCTCAAACGTTGAGCTGAAGTCAGAAGTCAGTGGGGTTTTTTTGCAGCTAGCTCCCAGTAGTGCATTGCTGCTCCTGCTCTTGATATATGGATAGAAAGGTGAAGCTTAAAAATGCTTGATGATGAAATGCGAGTGTCTTTATCTAATATTCCACCAAATATTCAGAAATTGTGTTCATCCCATCAACCTAATACATCCCATTAAAATAGTAAGTAGCTATTGGTGTTATTAAACTTTTTTTTAATTCTTGGACATACATACTGTTACTTGTAATTACATTTCATTATTATATCATTTATGTATGTGTCCGTATCTCTTAAAACAAGTTAGTTTAACCTCTTGTTTGCTAGTACAACTGAATTACTGTGTCACAAAATGACTTAGGTCTAAAAAGTGTGTCGCCAACCTGAAAAGTTTGGAAAGCTCTTATTTAGCGGGTTATTAGGTTTAGGGGTTAATAGGTTAATTTAGTTTATGGCGATGTGGGGGGCTGGCGGTTTAGGGGTTAATAACTTTATTTAGTTGCGGTGGTCTCCCTGAGCGGCAGGATATGGGTTAATAACATAATGTAGGTGGTGGTGGTGTAGGGGACGGCAGATTAGGGGTTAAGAACATAATTTAGGTGGCGGCGGGCTCCGGGAGTGGCGGGATAGGGGCTAATGACTTTATTAGAGTTGCGGTTGGGTCTGGTAGCAGCAGGATAGGGGTTAATAACTTTATTGAGTTGCGGTGGGGTCCGGGTGCGGCGGAATAGGGGTTAAACAGTTTTGTATAATGGCGGTGTTTAGTGACAGTATACAAATAAAGCTGTGAAAAAGCCAAATAGCAGCGAGATCGATGACTGTTAGTTAACAACAGTCCGCTGCTCATCACCCCGTACTTGATGCGCGGCTTTTTGACAGCTTTTTTGTTAAATATGGAGAGTGTATTCAGGTCCGCGGCCGCGATGTTAGGCGAGCGTATTGGTGCCGTCGAATGCAGCACAGTTGACGTCTTGATAAATAGGCCTCATAGAAGTAAATGTGTGGGGGGAGTTAGAGCTTTACAATTCAGAAACTAAAAGGAAAGGGTTAATGGTGAGGCACTGCAGTATAAATTTGCAGGTAAAGTAATTAAAGTACATATTATATTCTGCCTCTATCTTAACTTGTTTTATGTCCCTTTAACAAACTTAAAGGTACATTCTAATGCAAAAATAAAATGAGCTAATGAATCAGTGCATGTTAATTTTGCATATGAGTTCCATGCTTGCTTAACCACTCAAAGGGTTTGAAAAGGCATTAAACATCTCTTGATTTTGTGTAAAAAAATTGCTTTGTCACACGCTCCCTAGAAAGGCCAAAAAGCAAGTTCTGTAAACTGAAAATGCTGCAAAGCAAAAAACTGGTTTTGAAAACCTAGATTACTGATTGTACTTTTTTACTCTCTAGGGAGCATGGGACAAAGAACAATTTTTACACAACATCAAGAGGTGTTTAATGCCCCTTTAACCCTTTGAGTGCTAAGATTTTTTTAATGTTTTTTTTATTTTTTTTAAAAAATTTTCAGACCCCCAAGACACTGTTGGAAAGGTTAGACGATTACCTTTCCAACGGTGGGTCTTGGCGGTCTGTAGCTGCTTAGAGATACAGGCTTCTAAGCAGCATGCCCCCTGCTCCTATACTTAAAGGGACACTGTACCCAAACATTTTCTTTCGTGATTAAGATTGAGCATGACATTTTAAGCAACTTTCTAATTTACTCCTATTATCAAATTTTCTTTCTCTTGGTATCTTTATTTGAAATGCAAGAATTTAAGTTTAGATGCCGGCCCATTTTTGGTGAACAACCTGGGTTGTCCTTGCTGATTGGTGGATAAATTCATCCACCAATAAAAAAAGTGCTGTCAAGAGTACTGAAACCAAAAAAAGCTTAGATGCCTTCTTTTTCAAATAATGATAGCAAGAGAACGAAGAAAAATTGATAATAGGAGTAAATTAGAAAGTTGCTTAAAATTGGATGCTCTTTCTGAATTACAAAAGAAAAAAATTGGGTACAGTGTCCCTTTAACATTGTTAAATATAAATAAAGTTGCACGTTGACGTCATCACGTTATTGCGCGTGACGTCACCACGCAAAATGGGAAGCCCCGGCGATGCCTGCCGCTCTACAGGCATGATCGCCGGGGTAGGAACGGGTGAGAGCCCCCAGATCTCCCTCAAGGTGGGAGAGTGCTAGTGGCGGCTCTGAGCCGTCATTAGCACCAGAGTGGGAAACTCCGTGACGGCTCAGAGCCGTCATTAGCACTCAAAGGGTTAAAGTCTCGCTTAGGAGCTGCAACACTAAGTGCTCGATGATTGAAAGCTCTGGCGAGATTATAAAAGAATGCCACTTTTTACCCTGAAAACAGGGTGTCTCGCTAAGGGGTGTATACTTCATTTTCATATGAAAAATGCACAATTATATTCATATTTTAAACATCATACAAAACAAATATTTGAACCAATCACACGAAAATAAGCAGGGAACAATTTTACTGTTAAGGTGCATCAAAAATCGTAACAAAATTCTTCACCAAAAATCTTGTTACACAGGAATAAATCAAATTAAATATGCACAGCGTAAATCGTAATTGTAGTACACTGGATGTGCAAAAATCACGCAGAACTTTGTACTTATAAATACAAAATACAAAGCATAATTGTTTTTTTTCTTCGTAAAATGGAATGAACATGGGCGTTCCATGGGCATATACGAAAATGTCTCTCTAATCTCAGCGTACCGTAATTCTATAAAGATTTTAGCACTGCAGATCTCACAGTTTTTTCTCGCAAACTTAAGTATGGCAAGCTTTTCTCAGAGCACTCAAAATAATTATAACCTAATAGAACAACACATATATACGAAAATATAGGCGAATGTAAGATGATCTATGCAGAAAGCAGCATAATGTGAGTTACATTGGCTGCACATACACAGTACTGTGCAAAAGTATTAGGCCACCATTAGATTTGTTGTTTTAGCAAAGCTTTAATGACCATCCATATTTATTTTTCAGAAAATACAGGAAATATGGACACACAATATGAAAAAAACAACACAATTTTCAGAACAAAATGGCTTCTTCAGGCTTAAGTCAGTATTTAGTGTGACCTCCCTTGGCACTAAGCACATCTTGAACTCTTTTGTGGAGAATGTCCTAAAGTTTTCTGAAGTAGTAATTTGGTATATTATACCAGGCTTATTTTAGCACTTTCCAGAGTTCTTTTTTAGAGTTAGGTTTCTTTTATTTCTTTCTCTCTCCAGGTGACCCCATACTGCCTCTATAATATTCAGGTCTGGATTGACTGTCAGTGTTTTATCAGCTGTTTTTCTCTCCAAATATGATTTCACTGCATTAGCAGTGTGCTAGGGATCGTTATCATGATGAAAATTAAACCGTTCCCAATCAGATACTTTTCAGAAGTAATGGCATAATGAATTAAAACCTGTCTGTACTTTTCAGCATTCATAATCCCATCAATTCGGAAAATATCACCAACACCAACTGGCAGAAATGCAGCCCCAAATCAGGACAAACCCTCCACCATATTTCACTGAAGGCCATAAGCACTCACTCTTCCAACTCTCTCCAATGCTACTTCTCACATAATGTCGATGATTGGATGCAAAAATTTCAAACTTGGATTTGTCACTCCATAATACTCCTTTCCACTTATCTCCATTCCAATCTTTGTGAGCTTTAGCATATCTTAGCTTTTTCACCCTGTTCACCTTCCGAAAAAGGCTACCCTTTGGCTGCTACCCTTCCATTAAGATCATTCCCGATCAAGCTTCTTCAGACCATAGAAGGGTCAACTTGGCATCCGGATGAAGCTGCCAGATGCTGAGCCAGGTCCTTGCTGGACTTCTTCTGGTCTCTCAAAGAAGAAACTGAGAAACTTCTCATCACATTTTGAAAGTTTTAATGACCTTCCAGTTCTTTTTTCCAGTTGCTACCAAGCATGAAAGCGAAACCTGATGCGCACTAACTTTAGCCACCATTGTTCTATTTCTCAGTTTACTATCCATTCCCACTTTCTAATCACCATCTCTTGAAATGCAGCATCAGTAAACCATCTAAACACCCACCAAATAACCCTTCAAATAGACTCCATAGAAATTTACATACCATAAACACAGAAATACACTCTCACACTCTAAACCCCCTTCTCCCTGCAGTGTCATCCCTTACCTGTCCTGAGAAATCTATATCTGTATAATTCACTTCTGACCGCCGCTCTTGAGAAAATAGCCCCTCCTACCATAACTCACACCCCATGGATGCACCCCAACCTTGGCACACACATCTGAGACGCTACTTGCAAAAATGCACCGGCACTGCAGAATCGCACTAGATTAAATAGCCTTTCTTTCCCGACTTGCATTACACATTTATGCTGCACTCCTACTCATCTGCCCTCAACCTCTCCTAACAAAACTACTTTGCAAATATAATTTAATCTATGTCCCACAATTCTTTGTCTTTTCTCCACTTTTAATACCCTTGTGTGCCCCCCTTCCTCCCATTATCACTTCTCTCACAGCACATGACTTTTTACTACATTTCAAAACCAAAATAAACTCCTTCCAACATGTACTCCCTTAAATTTGTTACATTTCTATCATCACTTAAACATGCTCTAAACACACCTATTTTTTAAAAAAAACTTTACTCCATCCAGCAGACCCATGCAAATGTCACCCAATCTCTCTTCTTCCCCTTGTTTCTAAACTTCTTGAGTGGATTGTTTATAAATGCTTATCACACTTTCTCTTATATAAACAACTTCTCAAACCTTTGCAATCTGGCTTTTGCCCCAACACTCTACCAAAGCTACCATCACAAAGGTGACAAATTACCTACTTACTACCAAGTCTAAAGGTCATTACTCCATGCTAATCCTTCCATTGCTGCTCCAGACCCTTCACTCCTTGGGTATTTGTGACACAGCTCTACTGTGGCTCTCTCCCTACCTTTCTTTGGGACACAGCTCTACTGTGGCTCTCTCCCTACCTTTCTAACCATACCATCAGCGTATTCTGCTCTGGCTTCTCCTCCTCCCATCTACCCCACTCTGTTGGGGTTTCTCAAAGTTTAGTTCTAGGTCTCCTTCTTTTCTCAGTCTACCCATAATCTCAATGTTCAATAATCAAGTCTTGTGGGTTTTAGTATCATCTTTATGCTGAAGACACCCAAATCTACCTTTCTGCATCAGAGACATTTTCTCTTTTCTCCTCATCTCTCATTACATCCTTACGCTCTTGTCCGCAAGACTTTTCTAGAACTGCATCTATCATTGGGAACTCCTTGCCTTACTCAGTCAGACTTTCCTCTAGCCTCAAAAACTTCAAGTGTGCCTTAAAAACATATCTGTTCAAGGATGCTTACAACTTACTTTAAAATCTCTTCTACTTATGTTTCTCCCTCAACTTCCCCATGTACATGTAGAATGTAAGCTCATGAGTCCACCTGTCCTGTTGATCTACTACTGATGTGAATGTCTTCTGATTATTGTACTCCATTATTGTAATCTTATAATTTATGTAAATGTCTTCTATTATTGTACGCCATAACTGTATACTTAATGTTACAGCACTACGTAATATGTAAGTGCTTTATAAATAAACAATAATAATATTATCGCTCGCGCCCTAACCCGACATCGATAAAGACGAAAGTAGTTATGAATGTTTTACATTCCAATGTTCTTCATATAGAAGAAAATGTTCTACATATATCTGATAATTTTTTGTAAAAAAAATTAAAAATTATATATATGATACTGAGAAGAAATGCTAAGCACTCCCGTAACTATATCCATTAAACTTCAATGCCCAGGGAGAACTCCATGTAAAGCAATATGAATGTTCCAAGTAGTAGAAGTACTCACTGGGCCATAACCATATCAAAACGAATAAGTAATGTTTCGGGGTTACACGTTCTTCAGACTTATCAATATGTGCTCAAAAGCCTTTTTATAATCTATCACTGTCTCATCTACTCCATGTTGCTGTCGGCGGCGTCCCGGAAGCTCATGATGTCACAAAGCATCCATTATCACGTGACCCATCATCACAGTGCTGGTTGCTCACAGTGCTGGTTGCTCACAGTGCCGGTTGCTCACAGTGCCGGTTGCTCACAGTGCCGGTTGCTCACAGTGCCGGTTGCCATGGCAACTAGGCGCCACCTCACAGCACCTATGGAAAAAATCCAAATGCTTTATTAAAACTAACATATTAAGAAAATTCTGCACAGTACATTCATCATACATACATATAGAGGTCTATCATATTAATGTTTTGATCAAGCTTTACTTGATGTCTATTATTGTCTTCTCATGTGTTTTATTAATATATGTTACATTACTAATTAAGAAAAACAAATACAACATAGAGAATATATTAGTCAATGAATGTCCTACTTGTCTAGTTCATTATAAGTCTATTAATCAATGAGTAATTACTATTTTTTTAAGATCCAAGTGTGTAATCTACAGTACTATTTTTTCTTTTCAGATAAAACCGTGCCAATCCAGGTGAGTATTCAACACTGTAGTAACATATTAACTCTGTCCCCACCAGTGGATTGGAGCCTGTACATGATCTATACATGATCTGCACAGCTTCTACAAAAGTGTCTAACTACAGACTGCTCAGATCACTTGTTTTCAATGGCCGTTCTAATAGCCATCCTATGATTGGGCATGCAGTTTCTAAGGTCTTCAACTGTTTTACCAACAAAGAACCGCCCACATGTATAATGTAGGAGGTAAACTATGAAAGTATTAGTGCATGTTATTCTGTAGTTAAGGAAGATTTTTTTGTTCTTATACGAATGACAAAATAATTTTCCAGTTGTCAAACTATTCAGATGACACATCCTAGACATCTGTAGCAGCCTTTGGTTTGTTGTAACCATGAAGTGGGAATATAACAGTCCCTGGGATCTGATTGTATTAAATGGTCATGCAATGATTTCGCTCTATGAAACCCTACTCTAGGTGACTTTTCATCCCTGAATGGTAGACCTGCATCAGTTTCTATAATGGGCCAATATTTGTTGATATTTGAAACTGAAGTCCACAACCGCTAAATAACCAATGTGAACCCTGTGAAGAATGGGCACAAAATACTCACAGACAATGTGTAAAGCTTGCAAATTTAAGTTTAAAACAGCAAAGGGATTTGGACTCGAAAGAATGCACTTATGTGGCACTTCTAACACCCCCCAGATGAAGGATGTCATACTGAACGAAAAAGCAAAGATTGGGGTTCATATATTAAAACATAACTTTTATTATCTTCAAAACTTCATAAAACCGTTGTGTAAATGAGTGTGTGTGGATTAAAAATCACAAAGAGACTCGAATTTGCATTAAATTTAATGCTGTTAGGGCACTGATAACTGAGGGCGTAGTAAAAAAGTACCACTATGTTAGACGTGTTAAGATAAATGGTATACAATACAATAAGAATTATTCCTATAATTCCTCAATCGCAATTATTATTTGTGTAGGTCTTTTATTATCACTGAGTAATCACTTTTTCTATTGTTCATATGTATATACTATATAAGGTAGAATCTTCTGATTATCTATAAGTACTATACAGATATCACAAATGATTTTATTGCATAATACGCCCAATATTATTGGCTTGTGTAATGCTTCAAAAGAATATGCTGATAATTGCACCACTAAGGGATGTACATGTACTGGGAACTGGACCCAGGATAGTATCTTGAGATTAAAAGGTTGGTGACTAAATATCTGCAGTAACTTCTTGTTGTAGTATCTGCTGACAATATTTGGAGTTTGGGACTGAGTATAAATTGAATTAATTCTAGAGCATTCACACTAGTATGCTAGTAAGTGTGCTCAATTTATTGCTCGCTATATGATGAAATTCACAAAGCTCGGCGAGAGTGTGTCAACATGTCTTAGATTATATTCTTAGAATAATATGGTAAATGCTGCTTGTTTATTGTAATACTGTAGTAAAATAATGGTGCTAATATTTCATGGGTTAATATTCTTTCAAGACTTTATTCTCTGTAGTCTTGTCGGATATATTGGATTGGATTCAAAATAAATAAAACACCTGTCTTTCAATCTAGAGCAGTATTGTACTTGATTACTGTTGTACGTTATTATATATATGTGTTTTTTATAGGGCCTTCTTGGATGACGTCCCTTAAAGAAGCCTTCATTCGTCGGTAGTCCGTCGGTAAAGAAGGATGTTCCGAGTCGGCGGGATGAAGATTGAAGACCCCGCTTGGAAGATGACATCGCCCGGATAGAAGACTTCTTCAGCGCCTCTTGGAAGATGACATCGCCCAGATGGAAGACTTCTTCAGCGCCGCTTGGAGGATCACTTCATCGGATGGAAGATTTCTTCAGCGCCGCTTGGAGGATAACTTCTGCTGCTCTGGGTCTCCTCTTCGGTTCCATCGCTGCTCAGCTGAGTGAAGACAAGGTAGGATGATCTTCAGGGGATTAGTGTTAGGTTATTTTAAGGGGGGTTTGGGTTAGATTAGGGGTATGTGGGTGGTTGGTTTTAATGTTGGGGGGGGTTGTATTTTTCTTTTACAGGCAAAAGAGCTGAATTCTTTGGGGCATGCCCCACAAAATGCCCTTTTAAGGGCTGGTAAGGTAAAAGAGCTTTGAACTTTTTAAATTTAGAATAGGGTAGGGCATTTTTTTTATTTTTGGGGGTTTGTTATTTTATTAGGGGGCTTAGATTAGGTGTAAGTAGCTTAAAATTGTTGTAATATTTTTAAAATGTTTGTAACTTATTTTTTTTATTTTTTGTAACTTAGCATTTTTTATTTTTTGTACTTTAGTTAGTTTATGTAATTGTATTTAATTGTAGTTATTTGTAGGTAATTTATTTAATTTATTTAATGATAGTGTAGTGTTAGGTTTAATTGTAACTTAGGTTAGGATTTATTTTACAGGTAATTTTGTATTTCTTTTAGCTAGGTAGTTATTAAATAGTTAATAACTATTTAATAACTATTCTAACTAGCTAAAATAAATACAAAGTTACCTGTAAAATAAATATAATTCCTAAAATACCTACAATGTAATTATTAATTACATTGTAGCTATCTTAGGGTTTATTTTACAGGTAAGTATTTAGTTTTAAATAGGAATAATTTATTTAATGATAGTGTAGTGTTAGGTATAATTGTAACTTAGGTTAGTTTTTTTTTTTACAGGTAAATTTCTCTTTATTTTAGCTAGGTAAGCTATTAAATAGTTAATAACTATTTAATAGCTATTGTACCTAGTTAAAATAAATAGAAATTTGCCTGTAAAATAAAAATAAATCCTAAGATAGCTACAATATAATTATTATTTATATTGTAGCTATATTAGGGTTTATTTTAAAGGTAAGTATTTAGTTTTAAATAGGATTAATTTAGTTCATAATATAAATATTATTTAGATTTATTTAATTAATATTTAAGTTAGGGGGGTGTTAGGGTTAGTGCTAGACTTAGGTTTAGGGGTTAATAATTTTATTACAGTGGCGGCGGTGTAGTGGGGGGCAGGATAGGGGTTAATAAATGTATTATAGGTGGCGACAGTGTAGGGGGGCAGATTAGGGGTTAATAAATTTAATATAGGTTGCGGCAGGGTCCGGGAGCGGCGGTTTAGGGGTTAAAACATATATTATAGTTGCGGTGGGCTCCGGGAGCGGCGGTTTAGGGGTTAATATGTATAGAGTACCTTGCGGTGGGCTCCGGGAGCGGCGGTTTAGGGTTTAATACATTTATTTAGTTGCTGCGGTGTAGGGGGGACAGATTAGGGGTGTTTAGACTCTGGGTACATGTTAGGGTGTTAGGTGTAGACAGCTCCCATAGAAATCAATGGGATGTCTGGCAGCAACGAACTTGTACTTTCACTATGGTCAGACTCCCATTGATTCCTATGGGATCCGCCGCCTCCAGGGTGGCGGTTTGAAAACCAGGTACGCTGGGCCGGAAAAGTGCCGAGCGTACATGCTAGTTTTTTGATAACTAGCAAAAGTAGTCAGATTGTGCCGCACTTGTGTGCGGAACATCTGGAGTGACGTAAGAATCGATCTGTGTCGGACTGAGTCCGGCGGATCGAAGTTTACGTCACAAAATTCTACTTTTGCCGGTCTCTAGCCTTTGATAACTAAGGCGAATCAGCCTCGCCACAAATACGCTGCGGAATTCCAGTGCATTTGAGGTTGACGGCTTGATAACTAGGCCCCTATGTATCACACCCTCGCTATAATAATTTGGATATCACGTATTTATGTGTATCACTGTATACTGAGCATTCATAATGTTTTGGAAGTGAGTGTGCCCAGTTTATTTCTGTATTTACTTAGCCTGTAAATGCTGTGGTAACTTAAAATTGTGGTTAAGTGGGGTACTAGTCATACCAGTCACAGTAAAAAGCGCTGAATATTGAGTGCTATTATATATATTCTTTATTTTGTTCTATAGAAGGATATATAGCACAATGCAAATATAACAATGCATCAACACAAGTGCCCTTCTCTTAGTTATGGTGAATAAGTGTTGGAATAATAGCGCAATACTGAATTGCCGTTCACTTGTGGACACAGTGTTGCATTCCAATTACCAGATAGTATTGCTGCAATTGTGTCAAGTCTTATAACAGCTCAGACTCTCTCCTAGAGTTTATTTAGAAATGTTTTAGCTCCACAAATTTTGAACAAGTCTGTTCAATTTGTGCTATATTTCACACCTTCTGTATGCTGGTTTGAATATCTCATATTTGATGTGTCCTTATATACTTTTTGTATTTGTATAGCTTATGCAGCTTTGATTGTGATTGTGATTTTGATTCAATAAATATAGCCCTGATCATACAGGCCACAGTGACAAGCGCTAAATATTAAATGCTGTTGTATAAAGTTTTTGTGTTTTTATTTTATATAGTTGTGTACAGCCCAACGTAAATATGATACTGCAATATTACAAGTGCGCCCCTCTTATTTATAGTGAACAAGTGTTCGGATAGTAGCGTAATACTAAATTGCCGTTCACAGGTGAACACGCCGTTGCGTTCAAATTGCTGGATAGTGTCGCTGTAATTGTGTCAAGTCCTAAACTGGCTCAGGCTCTCTCCTAGAATTTATTTGAAAATACTTAAACTCCACAGGTTTTTCTTCTGGTATTGTAGCTATGTAAACTGTATACAGTATCTTGGAGCTTTTAGATATGGTTCCAGTAGTATTGAAAGAGATGTACCAAGCCTCACGTCTCGCTTTGTTAGCAGTGAGGCTGCCTAGCCTGCCTGTATGCAAGCGCTGGCCCTGGGAGAGATGTAAGGGAGTCACTTGGGGATATTTGGGGGCACTTAAGGTTCCCTTGGTTGACATTGGGTTGTAAATATACAAGATAGGAAACAGCACACCTTTAGTTGAGCAGTCTTTGGAAAGAGCTTACCATGCCCATAGTATCTAAAAGAACTAAAGAATTCTCCAGTTGCTCTATTAAAAAGACCATTATTTTTCACAGTGCAGGGTCCAATAAAACAAAGCAACGTTTCGGGCTAATACTCAGCCCTTACTCATGCTTAACCCTTTGATGACCGGGTTAATATGTCTACATCAGAACAACAAATTGAAATCCTGTGATCGTGCATGCGATCGCAAGATTTCAATGATGGGATCGGGTCAGGGGGACGCCCCTGTGACACTAGGGCACGCTCTCCAGACTGCGATCACATCATGGAAGCGCCGTTGGCTTTAGGACAGCCAACGGTTATGACGTTCTATTTCGTCAGAACGGCACTAAAGCCCAGTGTAATTATGATGGAATAGAACAACATAACGGCGTTAAAAGGTTAAACAAATATTACTAACATAGTGCCTTAAATAGAACATTTCAAAATAGAGCGCCAAAATGTAGCAGGTAAATGCTGCCCCCCCCCCCCCGTAGGGCACCAAAGCAGCTGTATTTTGTATGTGACTGACATGCAGACTAAGTTTTTTCCCGCCAGTTTTTAAAGACTGCAAGCCGCGACCCCAATGCTTGAGGAACTTGAACTGAAGACTGAAGTGTCAGGGTCAGGCGTCGCGCATGCTTTGAGAACCGGGCCCCGTCCCCTGTGCAGCGATGCTTGGTTTCAGTTTTAGCACACAGGGCAGGGGTGGGTTACATGTGCTGCTGGCTGTCCTCCCTTATTCTGTGCTACTTGGACAGATTGGCGACTTTGGCATAATGGCATCCCAAAGCTTTATGAATGGATGGCACTGACTGACTGGTGTGTCCAGCTGCTCCCACCTGGAGAAGTTCCTTGCAGACTGTTAACGACATGGCCACTGAGGGAGAAATGGAGGAGGTAAGTCCTCTGTGGCAGTGTCACTCACACTTTGCCCCCTCATTCACGTCTGTCACTGGCAGTTAGTAATGATAAATCAATTAGATTTAGAGGTAATTTATAATTTTAAATATATATGTGCATATATATATATATATATATATATATATATATATACAGTATATGTATATATATATATATATATATAAATATATATATACTGTATATATAAATATATATAGATATATAAATATATATATATATATATATATATATATATATTTATATATGGATATATATCATAGTTATGCAGCACAACCATTGTCTGATGTGTTATGCAGCACAATGAACCACTGTCTGATGTGTTATGCAGCAGAACCACTGTCTGATGTGTTATGCAGCACAACCACTGTCTGGTTTGTTATGCAGCACAACCACTAAATGATTTGCTATGCAGCACAACCACTGTCTGATATGCTATGCAGCACAACCACTATCTGATTTGCTATGTAGCACAACCACTGTCTGACTTGCTATGCAGCACAACCACTGTCTGATGTGTTATGCAGCACAACCACTGTCTGATTTACTATGCAACACAACCACTGTCTGATTTGCTATTTAGCACAACCACTGTCTGATTTGCTATGCAGCACAACCACTGTCTGATTTGCTATGCAGCGCAACCACTGTCTGATGTGTTATGCAGCACAACCACTATCTGATTTGCTATGTAGCACAACCACTGTCTGATTTGCTATGCAGCACAACCACTGTCTGATTTGTTATTCAGCGAAACCACTGTCTGATTTGCTATGTAGCACAACCACTGTCTGATTTGTTATGCAGCACAACCACTGTCCGATTTGCTTTGTGGTGCTACCCCTGTTTGATTTGCTATGCTGCACTGCCATTGTTTGATTTGCAATGCTGCACTTCCACTGGTTGATTTGCATTTAGTTAACAATCAGCAAGTGCTGCTCCTAAGCTTACATTCCTGTTTTTCAAATACAGATACAAAGAGAATGAAGAAAAAATTGATAATAGGAGTTAAATTAGAAAGTTGCTTAAAATGTCATGTTCTAGCTGAATCATGAAAGAAAAGATGTGGGTTTCCTTTCCTTTTAAATAACAATGGGATGGTATGTAATGGGGGTGGGGGGGGGGGCGGCAAAATGTATCCTCGCCTGTGTGGCCAAAAATCCTAGCACCAGCCCTGATCTCTCCTCAGGGATTAACCAAGCGTGGGGTGGCTACATTCTGAGGGTGAACCTTCTGGACACAACCTTGATTGATTGTGATTAGTTACAGCAGCAGGAGGTGTAAAGGTTGCGGATATCTGAGTTGGGGATGGTCACAGTTTATTATATAGGTCAAGCACTTATTGTGGATTGGGTCAGAAACTTTTATTAAGTGAGAATCAAATAACAAACTGTCACAAAATAGTACTTTTTAATGTGCAAAACACATAATAATATCTCCACTACATTGACCATTAATCTGAGCACTTTAACTTTAATAAAATATTGATGAAAGTTAAAATATTGCTTAGTTGCATCTACTTAGACCCAGTTCTGGAGCTTATAATTTGAGAGGATTTACAAAATAATAGCAGCAGGTTTCTGATACAGAAACAAAAATGTAGTTGCTATTAATCTTTTTTTATACATTTTTATAGCAACCACAGCATAAATAATTAAAAAAAAAAAAATCAACCACATTTTATTAGGCAGTTTTTTACATAATGAATTAATTACATTGAGGTTTTGTAAATGTAGCAGTTCTTGATATTATAAAATATCCTATCTAAATATAGATCAACATTTTGCAATCTGCACATCTAAAGACCTAGGCCTCCATTACATATAGAGCGTCGCCCGCAAAAGCCGGTGACGCCAGATTTTAGGCAATTTTGGTATTACATATACGGCGTAGCATACAAGTTACGCACGTATTTTTCACCCTTCGCCCGTATTTTTTTTAACCATAGACTAACATAGAACAGACGCGCAATTTGGTATCCAATATACAGCATAAGGACTTACGCACGCAGAATTCAGAAAATCTACTCCATTCTCATCTCGCCACAAATTGCAGGCGCAGCAACCCTTGCACTGACTAAAAAACCAACGTAACTCCCTGGAAGCCTTAACAAACACATACATTTAAGCAGCATCTCAAGGTTAAAGGAACAGTATACTATGATATTGTTTTTTTAAGGTTTAGTTGTGTATTTGAAATAGTTTGAAGCCACAACATAATCAAATGGATTGAGCTTGTAGGTACTTTATCACATTGTGGACATATACTTGCTTATTTACTTTAAATTTCTACTCAAAACAATCAACAATACTTGGAGGAGAGAATAATGGGAAATCATAATTGTATTACCTTCATCTCTTTATAAATGGGTTTACATATGAATTTTGAATAGCAGAATTACGTGTCTCATTTATTTGAAAACGCGGATCATTTTTACGAGTGTTAGCCTAATTTGCATAAAACTACTCTATATTGACACTTTCCATGGACAAAATACTGGCGTAAGTTACTTGCGACGACTAAAATATGTATTTGAGCATATTTCAGAAGATCACCAGTTTGTCCTACTTTAGCATCTGACGGCTCAGTATATGTAATACCCCGATGTGCAAGGTGAAATTACAGGTGGCGCGGGTTCACTCGTTTGCGCTGAAACCTGCGTCGTATATTTGATCGCGCCCCTAGATAGTTTCTATCTAATGCTGCTTAAAAGTAAAAATACTTACATGCTTGTCAGATATAAAAAAATATCTCTAATTAAACTCACCATGATGGCCCAAAAATAGTTTCAGAGTTCTGATTGATTTAGCTAATCAATAAGTCTTTCAGTTAAAGGAGGCTGGTGTGTGTTTCATCAGAGGAAATCTGGAAATGAGCAAAACAAATGTTTTGCAAAAAAATAAAGGAGAGACACAATAAGACAATATAAAAAATATGCCTAACCAGCTATGCTTTTTGACAAAGGATACCAATAGAACAAAGCAAATTCCAAGAATTGGAAAGTTGCTTACAATGAAATGATCTATCTGAATCATAAAAGAAAAAAATTGGGTTTCATGTTCCTTTAATGCAAGCGGTAAATAATACTGCTCAGTGATTACATGGTGCATGCTCTCACTACAAACTACAAGTAACTGTCACATATAACTTTGTATGAACATGTATGTAAAACAAATCTACTGTATATGCATCAATAACCTGCTTTATAGCAGACATGTAGTTTGTCAGTTATTAGTAAAGCAGAAGTGAATAGGGGCATCTGGTTTTACAAGACGATATTAAGCTGAATATTTAGAAACTAGTCCTAAAGCCAATTCCTACGGGCCATTGTTTGCAGTACAGCAGATCCACCCCTTGCTCTCTCTCCCCCTCTCTTTTGCGCTCTCTCCCCTTCTTTTTTTGCTCTTTCTCGCTCCACCTCTCTTTTGTTCTCTCTCCCCCTCTCTTTTGCTCTCTTTCTCCCCCTCTCTTTTGTGCTCTCTCTCGCTCCACCTCTCTTTTGCTCTCTTTCTCCCCCTCTCTTTTGCTCTCTCTCTGCCCCCTCTCTTTTGCTCTCGCTCTGCCCCCTCTCTTTTGCTCTCTTTCTCCCCCCTCTCTTTTGTGCTCTCTCTCGCTCCACCCCTCTTTTGCTCTCTCTCCCCCCTCTCTTTTGCTCTCTTTATCCCCCCTCTCTTTTGCTCTCTTTCTCACCCTCTCTTTTTCTCTCTCTCTGCCCCCAATCTTTTGCTCTCTCTCTGCCCCCTCTCTTTTGCTCTCTCTCTCTCCCCCCTCTTTTGCTTTCTCTCCCCCTCTCTTTTGCTCTCTCTCTCCCTCTCTTTTGCTCTCTCTCACCCCCCTCTTTTTTGCGCTCTCTCTCCCCCTCTCTTTTGTGCTTTCTCTCTCCCCTCTCTCTTTTAGGCTCTCTCTCCCCCTCTCTTTTGAGCTCTCTCTCTCCCTCTCTTTTGCTATCTCTCTCTCTCCCCTCTCTTTTGCGCTCTCTCTCCCCTCTCTTTCGCGCACTCTTTCTCCCCCCTCTCTTTTGGGCTCTCTCTCTCCCCCCTCTCTTTTGTGCTCTCTCTATCCCCCCTCTCTTTTGCTCCCTCCCCCCCTCTCTTTTGCTCTCTCTCCCCCCTCTCTTTTGCTCCCTCCCCCCCCCTCTCTTTTGCTCTCTCTCCCCCCTCTCTTTTGCTCTCTCTCCCCCCTCTCTTTTGCTCCCTCCCCCCCCTCTCTTTTGCTCTTTCTCCTCTATTTTGCTCTCTCCCCTCTTTTTTGCTCTATCCCCTCTCTTTTGCTTCTCCCCTCTCTCCCCTCTCTTTTGCTCTGTCTCTCGACCCTCTTTTTTGATCTCTCTCCCCTCTCTTTTGATCTGTCATCCGCGACCGCCCCCGCCATGCCTGACCATGCCCACTTACTTCTGGCCACTCCCACCCACCGTTGTCACGCCACAAACAGCAGATCAGGTAGACTCTAAGACCAGGTGTGTTTGTCCTCGCGCATGACAGCTTCGGACAAATTTTTTTATTAATTACTTAAATAAATAATAAATGCAAGTAATCTGCTTGTAGGTTTCAGAGTTTACTCATCTTTAATAAATAAATAATAATCTCAAGTAAACAGTGTTTAGTTGTCTGAACGTATATTGTTTATATTTATAGCAAATCACGTTTAAGATTCAGCTTAGGGTTAGATAGCATGCATGGCACTATTGAAAGATCAGCCCTTTTGCTATCATTAGCTGTAGATCAGACAGAAATATGGTGGTTCACAAGTAATAAAAAGAACTACTACTTTCTTTGGGAGCCGCATGAAGATAATAGCGATAGGAATCTACGTATATATGCTGCAATTCACAATGCTCACTTTTTCTAGTGACACTTAAAAGCAGTGATAAAAACCTAAATGTAGTATTAATGAATAAACCATTTTTCAAATTTAGCTAATCCTAACCACAATAAAGTGAAACTGCAGCCTCCCCTGACCACAATTAACCCTAGCAACTGCTAACCTAAACCTCCGACTGCAGCCTCCCTTAACCACAATTAACCTTAGCTACTGCTAACCTAAACCTCCCACTGCATAAACTAAACCTATATCATTGCTGACCAGATCCCCTACACAATCACACCGCTGCAAAACACCTCTTCTTTATAAACCTATTGCAAATATTCAGCTTTAAGCACCCCACTGAATATCCTATCTCTATAGTATTCCTTCCCCCATTGCAAATCCCCCTTAATTACCAAAATTACAGGAAATTTTTTTTATAAAAAAAGTCCTTAACAGGTCTTCATCTTCATGATTCTTACTGTCTTCTGCTTCTTCTTAGGGGTTCCTTTTTCTATGTAAAAAACCCCCATTCTAATTGGTTAATCATGTTAACAAATGATAATTAAAGAAGGCTAGCCTCACTGTCAAACAATCAGGATTGGAATGTTTTTAAATATTATGGGCTAAATAAAAAGTGGTGCACTAAAGTTAGTATATATATATATATATATATATATATATAAAAATATAAAAGCAATATTCCTAACTTGCGCATGTATTACAATTTGAAAGTCAACGGGTTTGCTAAAGCACAAACCAAATGTTCTCTTGTTGAGTTAGCGTGAGTGAAGACCTAGAGACCTACTTATCAATCTGTCAACTTACTTGCATTCTACGGCATAAATACGCTCGCCTGACATTGCCTAACATCGCAGCCGCGTACCTGAATACGCTCTCCATATTTATAAAGAAAGCTGCCAAAAAGCAGCACACCAAGTACGGGGCGATGAGCAGTTGACTGTTGTTAACTAAACAGTCATCGATCTAGCTGCTATTCGGCTTTTTCCCAGCTTTATTTATACCGTGTCACTAAACACCGCCACTATACTAAACTATTTAACCCCTATCCCGCCACTGCCCCACCCTGCCGCAACTCTAATAAATGTATTAACCCCTATCCCGCCTCTCCCGGGCCCACCGCAACTCTAATAAATGTATTAACCCCTATCCCGCTGCTAAATGTATTAACCCCTAAACCTAACAACCCGCTAACTTTATAGTAAAGGGCCATAATACCCAAATGTTTAAACACTTGAAAGTGATGCAGCATAGCTGTAAAAAGCTGATCAGAAAATATCACCTGAACATCTCTACGTAAAAAAGAAAGATATTTTACCTCAAAAGTTCCTCCGTAGCCACCTCCCATTGTAAAGGATTTCTAAGCAGCATATTAGTATGTCTGTCCCGGGACAACTGAAAGGATGAGCTTCGTGCACTCTCATATTATTTCACCAATCAGGTAAAGGAAGCTTACTATGAAATCTCATGAGAGTTAAGTCAAATCTCATGAGATCACAGTAAGAGTTCATGACCTCAGCACTGCTGGTGCTGATTGGCTGCTGTTCATTTCTTCATTTTTTTAATTTTTTTACCTGCAGCTGGGAGCAGCTGAGTATAACTTTTTACACAGAACTTACTCTGGTGAGCTGAGGAAATTGTGAGGTAAAATATCTTCCTTTTTTACATAGAGATACTCAGGTGATATTTTCCTGTCAGCTTTTTACAGTTATACTGCATCAGTTTCAAGTGATTTAGCATATGAATATTATGTCCCTTTATATATTACCTCATCCCTATCTTATAATAAATTAAAACTTACCTTTAGATTTAAATTAAACTATATTAAACTATTAATTAATCTACCCTAACTGTTATACTAAAATTACATTAAACTATATTAAATTAATAATTAATCTACCCTAACTATTATACTAAAATTACAATAAACTATATTAAACTAATAATTAACCTACCCTAACTGTTATACTAAAATTACATTAAACTATATTAAACTAATAATTAATCTACCCTAACTGTTATACTAAAATTACATTAAACTACCAATTTAATTAACTATATTATATATTTAAAAACCTAACCCTACTCAAATAATTTAAATCTACAATTACAAATTACAAAGTTACAAAAAACTAACAACTAATTTACTAAAAATAACAAACACTAAGTTACAAAAAAAATAAACACTAAGTTACACAAAATAAAAAATTAATTATCAAATATTTAAACTAATTACACCTAATCTAAGAGCCCTATGACAATAAAAAAGCCCCCCCAAAATAAAAAAACCCTAGCCTTCAATAAACTACAAATAGCGCTTAAAAGGGCCTTTTGCGGGGCATTGCCCCAAAGAAATCAGCTCTTTTACCTGTAAATACAAAATACAAATACCCCCCAACAGTAAAACCCACCACCCACACAACCAACCCCCCAAATAAAAACGTAATCTAAAAACCTAAGCTCCCCATTGCTCTTAAAAGGGCATTTAGCTCTTTTTCAAAAGCCCAAACCCTAATCTAAAACTCACCCAATAAACCCTTAACGAACCCCCGAAGATTCACTTACAGTTTCTGAAGAGCCGACATCCATCCGCAACGAAGCGGCAGAAGTCCTCAACAAAGCGGCAGAAGTCTTCATCCAAGCGGGCTGACGTCTTCATCCAACCCGGCAGAAGTCTTCATCTTCTATCTTCAACCATCCGGCGCAGAGCGGCTCCATCTTCAAGACATCCGGCGCAGAGCATCCTCTTCCAACGAAGTCCCAAGATGGCGTCCCTTAGATTTCTATCAGCCAATCGGAATTAAGGTTGAAAAAAATCCTATTGGCTGTTGCAATCAGCCAATAGGATTGAGCTTTCATCCTATTGGCTGATCCAATCAGCCAATAGAATGCGAGTTCAATCCTATTGGCTGATTGGATCATTTGGAACATCTGTAGTGATATAAGCATCGATCTGTGTCAGACTGAGAACAAAGGATTGTA
This sequence comes from Bombina bombina, assembly GCF_027579735.1. Classification (NCBI taxonomy): domain Eukaryota; kingdom Metazoa; phylum Chordata; class Amphibia; order Anura; family Bombinatoridae; genus Bombina; species Bombina bombina. The sequence goes on along the minus strand of NC_069500.1, from coordinate 277,429,229 downwards.
TATTACGTCACAGATTTCAACTTTTGCCAGTCTGTAGGCTTTGAAAAATAAGGGGAATCAGGCTCTCCACAATTACGCTGCAGAATTCCGGTGTATTTGCGGTTGACGGCTTGATAAATAGGCCTCCTAGGGTAAAGTGTACACACACACACAGTTATACACACACACACACAAACTTATACACATTTAAACACACATATACACATACACACACATTTACACACACATGCAGTTATACACACACTCTTATAGACACTTATGCACATTTATACAATTAGACAAATATACACATTTACACACACACAGTTATACAAACACTCTTATACAAACGTATACACATTTATACACACATATACACATACACATACTCACACACTTATACACATACACATACTCACACACTTATACACATACACACATGCACAGTTATACAAACACTCTTATATACACACATATACACCTACACACATGCACAGTTATACAAACACACTTATACACATCTATACACATACACACATACACAAACTCTTATACACATGTATACACATTTACACACACATGCACTGTTATACACACACTCTTATACACATTTATACACACATTTACACACACAGTTTTACACACACAAACACTTATACACATTTATACTAACATTTAAACACACACATGCACAGTTATACAAACACACTTATAAACATTTATACACATACATAGTTATACACAAACTCTTATAAACACTTATGCACATTTACACACTTGCACTGTTATACACACACTCATACACATTTATACACACATATACACATACACACATTAACACACACAGACGCACAGTTATACACACACACAAACACATACACATTTATACTCACTCTTATACACATTTACACACACACATGCGCAGTTATACACACTTATACAAATACACACATGCACAGTTATACACACACTCTTATACACACTTATACACACATATACACACACATGCACAGTTATACACACACTCTTATACACACTTATAAACATTTATACACATACACAGTTATACACACACTCTTATACACACACACATGCACAGTTATACACACTTTTATACATATATACACACTCTTATACGTTATACAAACACACTCATACACAGTTATACACACACTTTTATACACATTTATACACACATGCACAGTTATACACACTTATACATATTTATACACACATACACAGTTATACACACACTCTTATACACACTTATACACATACACACATGCACAGTTATACACACACTCTTATACACATTTATACACATACACAGTTATACACACATATATAGTTATACACATTTATACACACATATACACATTTACACACACATACACAGTTATACACACACTCATACACACTTATACACATTTATACACATACACAGCTATACACACATATATAGTTATACACATTTATACAAACATATACACACACATACACAGTTATACACACACTCTTATACACACTTATACACATTTATACACATACACAGTTATACACACATATATAGTTATACACATTTATACACATACACAGTTATACACACATATATAGTTATACACATTTATACACACATATACACATTTACACACACATACACAGTTATACACACACTCTTATACACACTTATACACATTTATACACATACACAGTTATACACACATATATAGTTATACACAATTATACACACATATACACATTTACACACACATGCACAGTTATACACACACACTTATACACATTTATATACATTTATACACATACACACATGCACAGTTATACACACATATACAGTTATACACATTTATACACACTTATACACATTTATACACATACACACATGCACAGTTATACACACATATACAGTTATACACATTTATACACATACACACATGCACAGTTATACACACATATACAGTTATACACATTTAGGGGCCCATTTATCAAAGGGCTTGCGGACCTGACCCGACACTGCGGATCAGGTCCGCAAGACCTCGCTAAATGCGGAGAGCAATACGCTCTCCGCATTTAACATTGCACCAGCAGCTCACAAGAGCTGCTGGTGCAACGCCGCCCCCTGCCGACCCACTGCTTCATAACTTGTGTTTCTGGCGAGTCTGAAGACTCGCCAGAAACACGACCCTTCAAGCTCCATACGGAGCTTGATAAATGGGCCTGTTATACACACATATACACATTTACACGCACATGCACAGTTATACACACACTCTTATACACACTTATACACATACACACACAGTTATACACACATATACACACACGTATAAATACACACACACACACACACATATATATATATATATATATCATTACACACATACCCATGCATACATATTCATACATGGTAATGAAGGGAGCTTTATTTGCATGAAAACAATTTTCCTAAAAATTATATTTATACACTTTGGTGCAGACCCTTACAAACCAATGTTTAAAAAAAGAAACACACACAAAAAAAAACTTAAGACAGATTTAAAGGAGAAGTGATCCTTTATTGAAAGTCAGCACTCAAAGAAAATAGGGAAGTAAACTAAATAGTTTTTTATTGAAAAAATACAGTAAAATACAATTAAAACTATTTAGTTTACTTATCTATTATCGTTGAGTGCTGACTTCTCTGTCTTTCAATAAAGGATGACAATCTCCTTTAAATCTGACAAGTTTTTTTTTTTAAAACATATATATGCATACACACACATTAATAAATACACTCACATACATATGGATACACTACACATACTGGGACAGATACACAAGGGGCTTAAGCCTTCCACTTTAGTTTTAAATGAAGAGTTAATGAGGAGTGCAAGCAAAAAAAAAAAAAAAAAGCATTTAGAGTAAACTGAGCAGTTCATAGACCAGGGGACTGATTCATAGCATACATTTTAGCAAAATTAAAATAACTATAAAAACAAAACAAAATCCTTTTAAAAATATGTCACTGATTTTTCAGCAAATATGACTGAGTGTGATCACTTAACTTAAAGGGACACTGAACCCAATTTTTTTCTTTTGTGATTCAGATAGAGCATGCAATTTTAAGCAACTTTCTAATTTACTCCCATTATCAAATTTTCTTCATTCTCTTTGTATGTTTATTTGAAAAGCAAGAATGTAAGTCTAGATGCCGGCCCATTTTTAGTGAACAACCTAGGTTGTCCTTGCTGATTGGACAGCACTAGTAAACAAGTGCTCTCCATGGTGCTGAACCAAAAATGTGCTGGCTCCTAGCTTAGATGCCTTATTTTTCAAATAAAGATAGCAAGAGAACAAAGAAAATTTTATAATAAAAGTAAATTAGAAAGTTGCTTGAAATTGCATGCTCTATCTGAATCATGAAAGAAAAAAATTTGGGTTCAGTGTCCCTTTAACCTTCATTTGCTGATCGGTCTAAAGCTCCTCATGCAGGAATGGATGGTTGAAGGGCAGACTACCTATACACTGCACAATTCAGTGACAACACCGGATTTCTATCTGAAAGTTCAAAGCCATAAAAATAAATCACACTCACACTGTCACAGCAGCATGAGGAGCATAAATGCCGGTGGTGCTAAAAAACAAAACAGACCTTTTAACTTGCCTGTAAGCCCAGCCCTGCTGCATTCTAGATTTTCAGCATGGAAGTTGTGCAGGGCTGAAGTGAGAGGAGTCAGTGGACAGTGATTCCATTCTGCCAGCCACATTTACAATCCTGACCGGGAATAACGCGGCACTGACCTGAGATCAGCCCCTCATTCAGAATAGAGCACCGGTGCAGTCACGTCTATGGTGCGCCAAAAACCCTGTGACACTTGAGCGTGCACCCCCCCCGATAAAAAAATGACAACCCCCCTGTTACAAACTGCTATTTGTAACTGGCCCTTTAAATGGAAAATTGCCCTGCTTCCCTGGATTTTGGAGAAGCCTATTTGCCAGCCTCCTTCCACATGACTATGGCCCCTGGAAGATTGTGCCCCTGAAAACATATTAACTTTTATTGGGTGTGTATGGCCCTTTAAGAACCATCTGGGGACATATTGTGACTTTGGTGAACAATGCCCCTTTAAGACTATGTCCCCAGACCTGTGAAATGACTTGTCCCTGGCTTTCTCCCACTTGGTTCAGTTTCATTGTGTGCCATTAAGTGCTATGTGACAGACCCTTCAGTCAGAACTACAGAGATAACTTTGTTCAGCTTCAAGAAGCATTATAAATACAAGTTTGCTGGGATCAGCTCTAATTAAGTTTAGTGATAAACTTTCCCATTGTCTAATCAGACTTCTAGTAGTGATAAGGTGGACTGCATTGTTTTATTGTGTGTAAAATGTTATCTGCTGAAGTAATGTTGTGGCCTGTCAAAGGGAGTGTCTCTCTATCTAATATCAAATGTGTGATGGGGGATTTTATGCCTCCCCCTGAGAGTGTCCTGTTTGCATGTAACCTCAATAAAAAGCAGGCTGTGTGCTCCAGCACTTCAGACCTATTTTTGACCCTCTAACTTGCAGCTTTGACTCATGTTTGTAGGGGACAGCTTATAATCACTACAGGGATTGCTATGTTTTTCATACTCCCTTAGCTACAGGGATTGCTACAGAAGGAAGAGGTTTGCCTACTGGAGCCTGGTCGTAGGTCCAGGGCGCAGAGCAGACGGCGAGATACCAGCCCAGCAGTGGTGGTTCATAGAGTCTGCATTACTTATGGTGGCTACGCAGCAGTTAGAGTGTCTACGGTGCTGCTGCTCCTTTGGTGAGCGCTAGGAGCATCCTTTTCTACGGTCCAACTTCCAGCCAGCCGGGAGGCAACCGTAACACCCCCCAAAAAATTTACAATTAAAAAATCCTCCTCATTTAGTGCTGCACTGCTGCATGATGCAGCTACCTCCACTGGGGGTGGGCCCTTAAGATGCCGGGCCCTCGAGCAAGGGCCGAATTGCCTGACTTGTCAGTCCGCCCCTGCCTCCAACTCTCTCAAAGTAACATGCCCCAGGGTTCCATTTTAGGCCCCTTGTGTTCTCTATATTCATAAATAATCTTCCATTGGTTTGCAAAACCTCAACTGTACACATGTATACAGATGACTATAATACTATATATGCTACAAAACCAAACATATCACATCTTGATGCTGTGTTGCAGTAAGAATTTTTAGAGGTTGAAAGATGGATCTGTAAAATTAAACTGTTCCTAAACACTGACAAAACAGTAAACATGGTCTTTGGGGAAAAAAAAATAAAAATCAAATAACGCAGAGTTAAACATAATTATCATCAAATTATAGGCTGCCCCTGTCAACACCTATAAGTAGCTCAGTATTTGGCTTGCTCCTAACCTGTTGTTTGGACCTCATATTGAAAAACTATTGTCTGAACTTTACCCTAAAATTGGAGCCCTTTTTAGAAATAAATTCTGTCTAAATCTTGATGTTAGGAAGCATATTATACAACAAATGCTGATCTGAGCAATTGTTTACGGGGATGTTGTGTATTCGTCTGAACCTCAGATCCATCTCAGTAAACTTACAGCGCTCTTTAACTTGTTATGCCTATTTGTCCTGCAATGTGATTACAAAACTCATCATTGTGATATGTTACAAGAACTAAACTGGCTATCGCTTGATTCTAGATGTTTTCTTCACCTCTCTTGCCTTGTTTATAACCACTTTTCTGAGAAACTCCCACGCTACCTGAGTAGTATGCTCAGCCCTGCTCCCCACTCCCCTATAACTTAAGGTCCTCTTCTTCCACTCTACTCTCCATTCTCCCTTATAATGAGGAAGCTGGACAGTCAGCTTCTGAAGAAGAAGTAATAATTAAACTTCGAAACGCTTAAGGTTTAAGATCAGTAGGCAGTTTTATTGATCCTTGGGCTAGATTTTTATTAAATTCTTATGGACTATTTATTGTCTGTCCTAAACTGATGGTTTCACATATGTTCCTGTGATTTTGGAGTTTGGGAAAACTAATATGTAGATAATGAGTGGAGCACTATTTATCTCACCTGCTCATGCAATAACTCAGCTAGATTGAATTTTTTTGCGCGTCATGCAGCATGCGTACAACAAGTTGAAAGTAAAAAGTTTTCGCAAAAGCGCTAACCTGATCCAAGCAAAAAGCCAAACTTGGAATATCGTGACCGTGTTAATGTTTTCCCCCATAGACTTCAATAAAGTGTGAAAAGTGGGACAAAAAAACAACACCCAACAAGTTGCACAAACATACATACATTTAATTTAGACATGTAAATTAAAAGTCCTTTGCCTACCTGTTTTTCTTATAACTGAGACCTCATATCTTTGAGCCCTAATTTTTTTATGCAATTGATTTCAGGTATTTTTTATGTGTTTTGTGCAACTATTTAGTCGAGTGCAACAGTTAACCAGAGCTCTCAAGTCGCACTTACCCAATGCATGTTGAATTCAATTGCGCTTGAGCAAATGCGTTTACGTTCAACCTGTGATGAGCGCGCTACTTCTAACATGAGCAACTGTTAGTGTGCCACTTGTAATCTAGCTATTAGTAGAAGGAAAGGGTGGATTGCCCCTATCAGAGTTAGACCGTAAACCCTTTGGTCACATGCATGCACACACACATATACACGCATGCGCACACACAAACGCAAGCACGCAGGTACCCATAGGTATGTACACATTTTTTGCACACACCTTTATACATGCAAATACACACAAATAAATACATATATCCACAACCACACACACACACACACTGTTTTGGTGTCTGAAACAGTGAAAACTATTGTTTGAAATATATTTCTACTTTTCAAAAAAAATATTTTTCTTTAGCAGTTGATATGATATTTTCAAGATTAATAGTGACATTAAGTTATTTGGTAATTTATATTCCCTGGTAATATCATATTGGAAATTTTCCTGCTTAAAGGTCATGCTTGAAATATAATGTACTGTTGCAGGTAAGGGGCACTCAAAGAAACATTTTGCAGACACCCTGTGAGTAGAATGCTGATGTTGCAGTTTAAAGGGACAGTCTGCTTAAAAAATTTTTTATTGTTGAAAAAGATAGATAATCCCTTTATTACCCATTCCCCAGCTTTTCATAACCAACACTGTTATATTAATACATTATTTACTTCTGTGATTACCTTGTATCTATGCCTCTGCAGACTGCCCCTTATTTCAGTTCTTTTGACAGACTTGCATTTTAGCCAATCAATGCTGACTCTGAGAAAAAAAGGTGGCCTTCAATGGCTTAGAAATCAGATTATGAGACAAATTAAGTTTAGCTTTCAACAAAGAATACCAAGAAATCAAAGCAAATTTGATGATGAAAGTAAATTGGAAAGTTGTTTAAAATTGCATAATCATGAAAGTTTAATTTTGATTTGACTGTCCCTTTAAGTAAATACTGTTTAATCATTTATATTCCTTTACATTTGTTAGTCTCCAATGCTGTTTTCGTCAGTTGTGATACCTTTTAGTGGACCAAAATATTTAAAGGTATATGCTGTTAAGACTTCAGAGTTGCTTTTAGTATTTTCTAGGACTTTAAATGAACACTTAGAGCATGGTTGAGAGGATATCTTACGTGTGCACACAAATAGGTTACAAATGCTTCTAATGAAGTGCCCTGCTGTGCATTCCATACATAACTTTTATGTCTCTAAGATATTTGTATGTGTAAAAGAGAAATTGATATTGAGATATTGAAAAGGAACTTTAAGGGCTAGATTACAAGTGGTGCGTGAACATTAATTTGCATGCATATTACAAACGTAAAATAAATGCGTTCACTCAAACGCAATAGAATATAATGTGCGTCAAGTTATCGTGACTGAAAATCTTGCTTATAGTTAGCGCTAAAATAAAAGTTGCACCAAACACAAAATAAATACATTAAAATAAACTGTTACACTCGTATAAACACTATCTGATAAAATGTATTCATATAAATATTAATAAAAACATTTTTCTTCTGTTATGTGTGATCAGTCCACGGGTCATCATTACTTCTGGGATATAACTCCTCCCCAACAGGAAATGCAAGAGGATTCACCCAGCAGAGCTGCATATAGCTCCTCCCCTCTACGTCAGTCCCAGTCATTCTCTTGCACCCAACGACTAGATAGGATGTGTGAGAGGACTATGGTGATTATACTTAGTTTTTATGACTTCAATCAAAAGTTTGTTATTTTAAAATAGCACCGGAGCGTGTTATTACTTCTCTGGCAGAGTTTGAGGAAGAATCTGACAGAGATTTTTTACTATGATTTTAACCGGAGTCGTTAAGATCATATTGCTGTTCTCGACCATCTGAGGGAGGTAAAGGCTTCAGATCAGGGGACAGCGGGCAGATGAATCTGCATTGAGGTATGTGGCAGTTTTTATTTTCTGAATGGAATTGATGAGAAAAGCCTGCCATACCGTTAAAATGACATGTATGTATACACTTCAGTATTCTGGGGATGGTATTTCACCGGAACTACTGTGTTAAAGGTCACTAATCCTTTTAATAACTATTCTCATGTTAAACGTTTTTGCTGGAATGTAGAATCGTTTACATTGCTGAGGTACTGTGTGAATAAATATTTGGGCATTATTTTCCACTTGGCAGTTTTTTGCTTTAATTGTGACAGTTTCGTTTCTCTTCACTGCTGTGTGGGAGAGGGAGGGGCCGTTTTTGGCGCTCTTTGCTACGCATCAAAAAATTCCAGTCAGCTACTTTTATATTTCCTGCATGATCCGGTTCATCTCTGACAGATCTCAGGGGTCTTCAAACTTCTTTGAAGGGAGGTAAATTCTCTCAGCAGAGCTGTGAGAATTCTTATAGTGACTGTGAATAAAAAACGTTGTTTTGTTTTCTTATGTACAAATTTAATTAGTGTTGTTTTTTACTAATGGGAACAAACCTTTGCTAAAAGTTGTGTTGTTTTAAAGTTTGATGCTATAACTGTTTTTTCAGTTCATTATTTCAACTGTCATTTAATCGTTAGTACCTCTTTGAGGCACAGTGCGTTTTTTTGCTAAAAAAGATTATAACCAAGTTGTAAGTTTTTTTGCTAGTGTGTTAAACATGTCTGACTCAGAGGAAGATATCTGTGTCATTTGTTCCAATGCCAAGGTGGAGCCCAATAGAAATTTATGTACTAACTGTATTGATGCTACTTTAAATAAAAGTCAATCTGTACAATGTGAACAAATTTCACCAAACAGCGAGGGGAGAGTTATGCCGACTAACTCGCCTCACGCGACAGTACCTGCATCTCCCGCCCGGGAGGTGCGTGATATTTTGGCGCCTAGTACATCTGGGCGGCCATTACAGATAACATTACAAGATATGGCTACTGTTATGACTGAAGTTTTGTCTAAATTACCAGAACTAAGAGGCAAGCGTGATCACTCTGGGGTGAGAACAGAGTGCGCTGACAATGCTAGGGCCATGTCTGATACTGTGTCACAGCTCGCAGAGCATGAGGACGGAGAGCTTCATTCTGTGGGTGACGGTTCTGATCCAAACAGATTGGACTCAGATATTTCAAATTTTAAATTTAAATTGGAGAACCTCCGTGTACTACTAGGGGAGGTCTTAGCAGCTCTCAACGATTGTAACACCGTTGCAATACCAGAGAAACTGTGTAGGTTGGATAAATACTTTGCGGTACCGGCGAGTACTGACGTTTTTCCTATACCTAAGAGACTAACTGAAATTGTTACTAAGGAGTGGGATAGACCCGGTGTGCCGTTCTCACCCCCTCCAATATTTAGAAAGATGTTTCCAATAGACGCCACCACTCGGGACTTATGGCAAACGGTCCCCAAGGTGGAGGGAGCAGTTTCTACTTTAGCTAAGCGTACCACTATCCCGGTGGAGGATAGCTGTGCTTTCTCAGATCCAATGGATAAAAAATTAGAGGGTTACCTTAAGAAAATGTTTGTTCAACAAGGTTTTATATTACAACCCCTTGCATGTATCGCGCCGATTACGGCTGCGGCAGCATTTTGGATTGAGTCGCTTGAAGAGAACCTTAGTTCCTCTACGCTAGACGACATTACGGACAGGCTTAGAGTCCTTAAACTAGCTAATTCTTTCATTTCGGAGGCCGTAGTACATTTAACCAAACTTACGGCTAAGAACTCAGGATTCGCCATACAGGCACGCAGGGCACTGTGGCTAAAATCCTGGTCAGCTGATGTTACTTCTAAGTCCAAATTACTTAATATACCTTTCAAGGGGCAGTCCTTATTCGGGCCCGGTTTGAAAGAAATTATCGCTGACATTACGGGAGGTAAGGGCCACGCCCTACCTCAAGACAAGGCCAAAGCTAAGGCTAGACAGTCTAATTTTCGTCCCTTTCGGAATTTCAAAACAGGAGCAGCATCAACCTCCACTGCACCAAAACAGGAAGGAGCTGTTGCTCGTTACAGGCAAGGCTGGAAGCCTAACCAGTCCTGGAACAAAAGCAAGCAGGCCAGGAAACCTGCTGCTGCCCCAAAGACAGCATGAACCGAGAGCCCCCGATCCGGGACCGGATCTAGTAGGGGGCAGACTCTCTCTCTTCGCCCAGGCCTGGGCAAGAGATGTTCAGGATCCCTGGGCACTAGAGATCATATCTCAGGGATACCTTCTAGACTTCAAATTATCTCCCCCAAGAGGGAGATTTCATCTGTCAAGGTTGTCAACAAACCAGATAAAGAAAGAAGCGTTTCTACGCTGCGTACAAGATCTGTTAACAATGGGAGTGATCCATCCGGTTCCGTGGTCGGAACAAGGACAAGGGTTCTACTCAAACCTGTTTGTGGTTCCCAAAAAAGAGGGAACTTTCAGGCCAATCTTAGATTTAAAGACTCTAAACAAATTCCTAAGAGTTCCATCGTTCAAAATGGAAACTATTCGGACAATCTTACCCATGATCCAAGAGGGTCAGTACATGACCACAGTGGATTTAAAGGATGCTTACCTTCACATACCGATCCACAAAGATCATCACCGGTATCTAAGGTTTGCCTTCTTAGACAGGCACTACCAGTTTGTAGCTCTTCCATTCGGATTGGCTACGGCTCCAAGAATCTTCACAAAGGTTCTGGGTGCCCTTCTAGCGGTACTAAGACCGCGAGGGATTTCGGTAGCTCCGTACCTAGACGACATTCTAATACAAGCTTCAAGCTTTCAGACTGCCAAGTCTCATACAGAGTTAGTTCTGGCATTTCTAAGGTCGCATGGATGGAAAGTGAACGAAAAGAAGAGTTCTCTCTTTCCTCTCACAAGAGTTCCATTCTTGGGGACTCTTATAGATTCTGTAGAAATGAAGATTTACCTGACAGAAGACAGGTTAACAAAACTTCAAAATGCATGCCGCGTCCTTCATTCCATTCAACACCCGTCAGTAGCTCAATGCATGGAGGTGATCGGCTTAATGGTAGCGGCAATGGACATAGTACCTTTTGCACGCCTACACCTCAGACCGCTGCAATTATGCATGCTAAGTCAGTGGAATGGGGATTACTCAGATTTGTCCCCTACTCTGAATCTGAATCAAGAGACCAGAAATTCTCTTCTATGGTGGCTTTATCGGCCACACCTGTCCAGGGGGATGCCATTCAGCAGGCCAGACTGGACAATTGTAACAACAGACGCCAGCCTACTAGGTTGGGGCGCTGTCTGGAATTCTATGAAGGCTCAGGGACTATGGAATCAGGAGGAGAGTCTCCTTCCAATAAACATTCTGGAATTGAGAGCAGTTCTCAATGCCCTTCTGGCTTGGCCCCAGTTAATAACTCGGGGGTTCATCAGGTTTCAGTCGGACAACATCACGACTGTAGCTTACATCAACCATCAGGGAGGGACAAGAAGCTCCCTAGCAATGATGGAAGTATCAAAGATAATTCGCTGGGCAGAGTCTCACTCTTGCCACCTGTCAGCAATCCACATCCCGGGAGTGGAGAACTGGGAGGCGGATTTCTTGAGTCGCCAGACTCTTCATCCGGGGGAGTGGGAACTTCATCCGGAGGTCTTTGCCCAAATACTTCGACGTTGGGGCAAACCAGAGATAGATCTCATGGCGTCTCGCCAGAACGCCAAACTTCCTCGCTACGGGTCCAGATCCAGGGATCCGGGAGCAGTTCTGATAGATGCTTTGACAGCACCTTGGAACTTCAGGATGGCTTATGTGTTTCCACCCTTCCCGCTGCTTCCTCGATTGATTGCCAAAATCAAACAGGAGAGAGCATCAGTAATTCTAATAGCACCTGCTTGGCCACGCAGGACTTGGTATGCAGATCTAGTGGACATGTCATCCTGTCCGCCTTGGTCTCTACCTCTAAGACAGGACCTTCTGATACAGGGTCCATTCAAACATCAAAATCTAACTTCTCTGAAGCTGACTGCTTGGAAATTGAACGCTTGATTTTATCAAAACGTGGTTTTTCTGAGTCGGTTATTGATACCCTGATTCAGGCTAGGAAGCCTGTTACCAGAAGGATTTACCATAAAATATGGCGGAAATACCTATACTGGTGCGAATCCAAAGGTTACTCCTGGAGTAAGGTTAGGATCGCTAGGATATTGTCTTTTCTACAAGAAGGTTTAGAAAAGGGTTTATCAGCTAGTTCATTAAAGGGACAGATTTCAGCTCTGTCCATCTTGTTACACAGACGTCTGTCAGAAAATCCAGACGTCCAGTCCTTTTGTCAGGCTTTAGCTAGGATCAAGCCTGTGTTTAAAGCTGTTGCTCCACCATGGAGTTTAAACTTAGTTCTTAACGTTTTACAGGGTGTTCCGTTTGAACCCCTTCATTCCATTGATATAAAAATGTTATCTTGGAAAGTTCTGTTTTTAATGGCTATTTCCTCGGCTCGAAGAGTCTCTGAGTTATCAGCCTTACATTGTGATTCCCCTTATCTGATTTTTCACTCAGACAAGGTAGTTCTGCGTACTAAACCTGGGTTCTTACCTAAGGTAGTCACTAACAGGAACATCAATCAAGAGATTGTTGTCCCATCCTTGTGTCCAAATCCTTCTTCAAAGAAGGAACGTCTTTTACACAATCTGGATGTAGTTCGTGCCCTCAAGTTCTACTTGCAGGCAACTAAAGATTTTCGCCAAACTTCTTCCTTGTTTGTCGTTTACTCTGGACAGAGGAGAGGTCAAAAAGCTTCTGCTACCTCTCTCTCTTTTTGGCTTCGTAGCATAATACGTTTAGCCTATGAGACTGCTGGACAGCAGCCTCCTGAAAGAATTACAGCTCACTCCACTAGAGCTGTGGCTTCCACTTGGGCCTTTAAGAATGAGGCCTCTGTTGAACAGATTTGCAAGGCTGCAACTTGGTCTTCGCTTCATACTTTTTCCAAATTTTACAAATTTGACACTTTTGCTTCTTCGGAGGCGATTTTTGGGAGAAAGGTTCTTCAGGCAGTGGTTCCTTCTGTATAATGAGCCTGCCTATCCCTCCCGTCATCCGTGTACTTTTGCTTTGGTATTGGTATCCCAGAAGTAATGATGACCCGTGGACTGATCACACATAACAGAAGAAAACATAATTTATGCTTACCTGATAAATTCCTTTCTTCTGTTGTGTGATCAGTCCACGGCCCGCCCTGTTTTAAGGCAGGTAAATATCTTTTAAATTATACTCCAGTCACCACTTCACCCTTGGTTACTCCTTTCTCGTTGATTCTTGGTCGAATGACTGGGACTGACGTAGAGGGGAGGAGCTATATGCAGCTCTGCTGGGTGAATCCTCTTGCATTTCCTGTTGGGGAGGAGTTATATCCCAGAAGTAATGATGACCCGTGGACTGATCACACAACAGAAGAAAGGAATTTATCAGGTAAGCATAAATTATGTTTTTTGTGCACAAACCTGAAAGAAGTGCACTAATTCTTCACGTGTGTTAACCTAACATGAGTTATATTAAGGGGCATAATGTAAAATATTGAAACATATTAATAATTCATGTAAATAATTTTTTATAGATGTACTAAAATATTCTAAAAAAATAGTATGTATAATAAATATTAATAATTATTTTATATGTTACATGTTACATGTTATATTTAATATTTACATAACGCGTCTTAAGATAACTATTCCTTCATGTGCGCTAACCCGACACTATGTTAGACCTAATGTGTGCAGCCTGAAGCGCGTTACACATATTTTACATTCCAATGTTCTTCACATAAAAATTTACTTTTTATTTTTAAATATATATTCCTACTTATATATAAATATTTATTTAAAATAAAAAAATAAGATTGTCCTATATGTTAAGAACATTAGAATGTGAAATATTATTACCTCCTGTCGGGTTAGTGCACGAGTGATAAGTGTTAGGTTTTTTCTTCTGTTCTCTCCAGTCTATGAGGAGAATAAGTTAACACAGTCGTAATATTCGCAATCCTGAAGTTAGTGCTTGTTCGGTTTCACTCTTGTGCAAAAGCTTTACTTTTTGTAATAAGCGCGCTAACCCTTATGAGCAAAATATTTACTTCTCGCAGTGTTAACGCTCGAGCGAAAGTGCTAAATAGTGCACTGGCCCTAAATGTTATGATGTTGAAGACAGGAATATGACATTGGAAGTTTAAAATATACAATTGATGATGCTGAAAATATAAATGTTAGATTGTAAAAAAAGGGTTAATACATTTACTTTTGTAGAACTCCAACCTCTCTTTGCCATTGTATGATTTATGCATTTTTAAAATGTACACTATTTAACCCCAAAGTTCAGATGTAAACAAATAAGTAAAAAATGTAAATCACGAAATCGTTCATGCGATCGCGTGATTTCAATGATGGGATCGGGTCTGTGGGAAGTGCCTATGACGCTAGGCACGCCCTCCAGCCCGCGATCCCATTTGCCAAGCTGCTATGGCTTCAGGACAGTCAAATGGCTAGGACGTTCCATGCCGTCCTAACGGCGCTAAAGCCAAGCACAATTAGGACGGCATGGAAAGTCCTAAAGGCGGGAAGGGTTAATCGCTATATGCATACTATAGCATTTTGAGTAAATAAACTTTCTTTTCTGTGTATCAATTGCAGCTTCTACATTTCTCCTTTTATTTTTATTGATCCAAAATTATATATAAAAAACCTCCTCAGATGATTTGTAAATTCAAAATTAAAAAAAAAAAGATACATTTTCTTTCATAATTTTTATAAATAGGAAGTCTGTGAGAATCATGAATAGCTTCTAAATCAATTTTGTTCTTCCCAGGAAGCAGCTATAAACAAGTGACAAATTGCATTCACAGTAGGGGCAGAAGGAAAGAAATGTTCAGTATAATATCCAGATTTTATGGATGCTAATGGTCTTTTATAGCCAGTAACCAATTTAAACAGTTGTGAAATAATAATACATCTCTAATGAGAATTTCTAATGCTGAGCTGAGCTAAAGATTTATTCAATTCTATCATTACTTTATACTAACAAAGAGATCTATTTAGCTTTTTGACATTTACTGATTTTTTACTATATAATATTATGAAAAAATGTTCTTAAAACATTACATAAAGCAAACAGTGGGGTATATATCAGTTATCATAATGTATAGGAATTATTACTGCATCAGAAGATCAATGACATATGTACATATGAAATACATAATAATAACGGTGCACTTCTCATGTTGTAGAGTTGGCTGTACAGAAACCTCTGAATTCCCTAAATTATGACAAGGTAAACAAAGAATATATTCTTCAAGAGTTTTTGCAGGAGTTTATCAGTACTACAAGGAAGCACAATGCACGTGTATTTATTATTACTATGTATTATTATTGTGTGTTTATTTGCTTTGTGATAGTCTCCTAACTAATTTGTGTTTAGTTAAAAAAAATTATAAAATCTAAATTCTTCGCCATAGCCCCTATGGTAGTCTTTCCTTGGTGTACTACAGTTGTTTTAAAGGGACCCTCTAGCCAAAATTAAACTTTCAGGATTCAGATAGGGCATGCAGTTTTAAACAACTTTCTAATTTACTTTTACCATCAAATTTGCTTTGTTCTCTTGGTATTCTTTGTTTAAAAATAAACCTAGGTAGGCTCTTAAACTAATTTCTAAGCCCTTTAAGGCCGCCTCTTTTTGACAGTTTGTTCTACAGCTAGACAGCGCTAGTTCATGTGTGCCATATAGAAAACATTGTGCTCACTCCAGTGGAGTTACCTAGGAGTCAGCACTTATTGGCTAAAATGCAAGTCTGTCAAAAGAACTGAAATAAGAAGGGAAGTCAACAGAGGCTTAGATACAAGGTAAGCACAGAGGTAAAAAGTATATTAATATAAATGTGTTGGTTATGCAAAACTAGGCAAAGGGTAATAAAGGGATTATCTATATTTTTAAACATTAAAAAGACTATCCCTTTAAGCAATCCGCATTGCATATTGTCAGGCTCACTTTTAAAACTGATGGTGATTGACAGGGTTTAGATTTAAATTACAAAACAAACAGGTAAATTAAATAATTGCAAAGTTTTTCTTTCACTATGCACAACTAAAACTTGTATAGTCAATTACATTTTGTGTCTTAATGTTTTGTTTATTTAACATCAATATATTTTATAGAACATTACATAATCTATGGCTTGTACAAATGAACCAGTCAATACCAGCCAACATATATATATATGGGAGGGAACCTCTTGGGACCAGGGAATTATATAATTTTCTTTATTTTAGTGTTGTTGTACTTTAAGTTAAATAATATAGCAGTGGGGCATAGCTGTGTGACTATTTGTACAGGTCAGCTGTCTTGGGAAAAGAAAACATTTAAATGAAGTTTGTGTCACAATTTTTGTGCATAAAACTAGTTATTTATTGTAGTCAGTTAAACTTTGATTTAAAAAACTGCATGTAGTTAGCTTTTGCTGTGTACGCAGCCATAGCCCACTTGACTTTATAGCGGTGCCAAACATGTAGAACTTAAACCCTTTTTGTGCAGAAAACACCCCTATCTAATTGCAGTCAGTTACACCTTTTATTTAAAAGCTGCACATACTATTAGGCCTACCTAGCTAGTTCGGTAACTCTGTTGCTGCTGCTCCTGCCCTCCCTGCTCTGTAGTGGTCATCATCCAGCAATGCCAAATACTCAGGGTACTGCTGGCCTCTGTGTCCAACCACCTGTGGTCTTCCTACTCCTCCTCTCCTAGAGGTGTATTTTTGTGGTTTTTGTACTCTCAGGCCCACCTATCTAGTTCAGTAACTATGCTGCTTTTGCTGCTGCTACTCTTGCACTATCTGCTCTGTGGTGGTCCTCATCCATCAATGTCAAAAAAACAACAACGGAGCTGCTAAAAATCCTATGAATAGGTATCATTAAAACGGTTAACATGGCACACATAAAACAGATGGCTCAATGCCAGATCCTCAGGATCCTTGGAGGTGCATTTTTGGGGTTTATGTACTATTATTATAGATTTGTTAATCTACTTCCTGCTGCTGCCTCTCCTGTTCCTGCTCTTCTCTGAGTAAAGTCTTCAAGGAGAACTATTAACTACATATTATGGAACAGGTGTGTCAGAAAGTGAGAAATGTTGGTATAGCATGTGGGAAGGTTAACTGGGGAAAAAAAAAAAAAAATATCATATGGAAACAAAAGTGGTGCTTTATCCCCTTAATGACCCTGTACCTCACTGGTCTTTCTATGGAGGTGATGTTTTCAATAGCACAGCCATTTTAGCAATCCTTCAGGAGGGAGGGTCTAATAGCGCGGTCTTGCCGTAATTTTAGCAAGCCATCAGGAGGGAGGGTCTGATAGCGCGTTCTTGTCGTTATTTTAGCAAGCCTTCAGGAGGGAGGGTCTGATAGCGCGGTCTTGTCGTTATTTTAGCAAGCCTTCAGGAGGGAGGGTCTGATAGCGTGGTCTTGCCGTAATTTTAGCAAGCCTTCAGGAGGGAGGGTCTGATAGCGCGTTCTTGTCGTTATTTTAGCAAGCCTTCAGGAGGGAGGGTCTGATAGCGCGGTCTTGTCGTTATTTTAGCAAGCCTTCAGGAGGGAGGGTCTGATAGCGCGGTCTTGCCATTAGTTTAGCAAGCCTTCAGGAGGGAGGGTCTAATAGTGCGGTCTTGCCGTTATTTTAGCAAGCCTTCAGGAGGGAGGGTCTAATAGTGCGGTCTTGCCGTTATTTTAGCAAGCCATCAGGAGGGAGGGTCTAATAGTGCGGTCTTGCCGTTATTTTAGTAAGCCTTCAGGAGGGAGGGTCTGATAGCATGGTCTTGCCGTTATTTTAGCAAGCCTTCAGGAGGTAGGCTCTGATAGCGCGGTCTTGCCGTTATTTTAGAAAGCCTTCAGGAGGGAGGGTCTAATAGCATGGCAAGACCCACTCTATTATACTCGGTTAATCCCTTAATGACCAGTGACGTACAAGGTATGTTGTGGTCATTAAGGGGTTAGTTTCATTTTTTTTTAATTCTCTTTGTAAAACTTGTTCCAGTTCCTGAATGTTCTCGTGTCTCAATTAGCACTGAAGGTTTGGATTTGTTGACCTTTCCTAGCAGTGTAATTTTGTGGGTAGAAGCCAAAGAAATGTTTTGCAGGCTTCCCATAGGTTTAATGGGATCTAAAGAATTTCTGCTCGAATGAAATTCTCTTCCGAATATTCAGTCGAACCAAATGTACTGATCAAAAAACCCAAACCAAAAATTTAAGACAAACTGAATTTTTGCCATGGCACGTCTATTTATCATACATGGCATAGATTAATTAAAGCTTCATTCATCCCTATTGCAGAAGCTATATACAGGGAACAGGGTACACATTTGCATATGTATAGGTACATATGTATATGTGTTAACTACATGGTATCCTGACAGCTAAGGCGATATGCAGGAAAAGTCACTTCAAGATACCAACATCTACAAACGGTGTGTTTTTGTATTTTGCTTTTATTATTTGATTGTAAGTCTCTGTCGCACTGTTATGATTGTCATTAAACTATTGGAGTTATTAAAATTGTGCTTTTAAAAGGGATGTGAAACCCAAAGTTTTTTATTTCTTCATTCAGAGAGGGCATACAATTTTATTTCTTCATTCAGAGAGGACATACAGTTTTTATTTCTTCATTCAGAGAGGACATACAGTTTTTATTTCTTCATTCAGAGAGGGCATACAGTTTTATTTCTTCATTCAGAGAGGGCATACAGTTTTTATTTCTTCATTCAGAGAGGGCATACAATTTTATTTCTTCATTCAGAGAGGGCATACAGTTTTTATTTCTTCATTCAGAGAGGGCATACAATTTTATTTCTTCATTCAGAGAGGGCATACAGTTTTTATTTCTTCATTCAGAGAGGGCATACAGTTTTATTTCTTCATTCAGAGAGGGCATACAGTTTTTATTTCTTCATTCAGAGAGGGCATACAATTTTATTTCTTCATTCAGAGAGGGCATACAATTTTATTTCTTCATTCAGAGAGGGCATACAATTTTATTTCTTCATTCAGAGAGGGCATACAGTTTTATTTCTTCATTCAGAGAGGGCATACAGTTTTATTTCTTCATTCAGAGAGGGCATACAATTTTATTTCTTCATTCAGAGAGGGCATACAGTTTTATTTCTTCATTCAGAGAGGACATACAGTTTTATTTCTTCATTCAGAGAGGGCATACAGTTTTATTTCTTCATTCAGAGAGGGCATACAGTTTTATTTCTTCATTCAGAGAGGACATACAGTTTTATTTCTTCATTCAGAGAGGGCATACAGTTTTATTTCTTCATTCAGAGAGGGCATACAGTTTTATTTCTTCATTCAGAGAGGGCATACAGTTTTATTTCTTCATTCAGAGAGGGCATACAGTTTTATTTCTTCATTCAGAGAGGGCATACAGTTTTTATTTCTTCATTCAGAGAGGGCATACAATTTTATTTCTTCATTCAGAGAGGGCATACAATTGTATTTCTTCATTCAGAGAGGGCATACAGTTTTATTTCTTCATTCAGAGAGGGCATACAGTTTTTATTTCTTCATTCAGAGAGGGCATACAATTTTATTTCTTCATTCAGAGAGGGCATACAATTTTATTTCTTCATTCAGAGAGGGCATACAGTTTTATTTCTTCATTCAGAGAGGGCATACAATTTTATTTCTTCATTCAGAGAGGGCATACAATTTTATTTCTTCATTCAGAGAGGACATACAGTTTTTATTTCTTCATTCAGAGAGGGCATACAGTTTTATTTCTTCATTCAGAGAGGGCATACAGTTTTTATTTCTTCATTCAGAGAGGGCATACAGTTTTATTTCTTCATTCAGAGAGGACATACAGTTTTTATTTCTTCATTCAGAGAGGGCATACAGTTTTATTTCTTCATTCAGAGAGGACATACAGTTTTTATTTCTTCATTCAGAGAGGGCATACAGTTTTATTTCTTCATTCAGAGAGGGCATACAGTTTTTATTTCTTCATTCAGAGAGGGCATACAGTTTTAAACAACTTTCCAATTTACTTTTATTATCAATGTTGCTCTCTCTCTTCTCTTGGTATCTTTTTTTGATGGAGTAGCAATGCACTACAGGGAGCTAGCTCAACATATAGCAATTTGTTATAAATTTGGATATCCTTTACTACATGTTGGAGGGATATTGGTTACCTGGCAGTATACACCCAGATGTGGCTTACCTAAGAACTAGCACAGCTACATTCTACATGAGTAGCCCTTTGGCATTCAGTATCTTATCAGTTATTGCTTACAATATAACACTATTGCTTGTTTTTTGATGCACAAAGATTTCCTTTATTCCCTGGGATTTAAAAAGGACCTAAGCTGTGACTTATTTCACTTATTCATATCCATAATATATATTGTTAGCATAAGTAAAAGTTCAAGGAGTAAAGTTATGGTGACACTCATGCATTAGCATATTCAATGCTCATGCTCACGCACAGCCCACAATGCTGCAACATAGCATATCGCTAAGGGGATAATTAAGCAAACGAGACGTGCACAAAAGCTTGGAGAATATTGCGTATATAGTACATTATACGCAATGTAAACTTTGATAACTAGTAGAGCACCGTGCTTATTAGTCACAAGCTACAAGGAGGAGGCTGCTGGCATGTACTACTACATACGGGGAGTAAAGCAAACTAACACACAATGCACGGTATACCACAGTATTCACGCACAACACGTCCAGCCACACATACTGTTATCACTCACGGTTCTGCACTAAGATGCCATGCACATATCTTCAGCTCCGGTCATATATATTTATTATAATGCGTGTGGTGTAGATTCCAAGCGGGGGCATCTGAGGACTGTCCGTTCTCCTATGGTCCCTAAATAGAAGCCGTGTGTTGACATTTCTAAATTGTGTAAGAATGCCCATATTCAATATTCATATTCAGCTTCTATTTAGGGACCATAGGAGAACGGACAGTCCTCAGATGCCCCCGCTTGTAATCTACACCACACGCATTATAATAAATATATATGACCGGTGCTGAAGATATGTGCGCGGCATCTTAGTGCATAACCGTGAGTGATAACAGTATGTGCGGCTGGACGTGTTGTGCGTGAATACTGCGGTATACCGTGCATTGTGTGTTAGTTTGCTTTTTTTAACAGCAAAAAAACACAACTCCTAAAATCCTACAAGTTCTGATAATAAAACATTATACATTTAAATACAGGTTACCCAAGACAATTGTCCCAATGTTTTCCTATTTCCCTGTCCGAGAAATGAATCTAACCTTCCTTGCAAGAGCTGCCTTATATAGCCCTCTAACTGTTCTCAGCTGTTGTTAATTGGCTTCTTGTTGCCTGCCTGTCACTAATAGGAATGTTTTCCACAGTGAGCTGGCAAGCCTTACAGCATTTTGTCTTTCAGGATGGTTTATTTCCCTGTGGTGAAATTAACCCTTTCTACAGGATGAGCTTATACACTCCATCACAATGCTTTAAAAGCTGCCCTTTCATATGGATGACATACATTTTTAAAGAGCAATGCCATTTTAAGTCTGATTGTTAGACTTGCTTCTTAAATAGTCAAAAATATAAACAAATTGATATATTGAATAATGATAAAGCTTTTTTTGCATTTACAATAATTCTACTCTTGGGGAAAACTTTCAGGTATAGGGGTCCATTTAACAAATACCAGGTGGACAAGGCGAACATCTCTGAACCTGTCTGCCTCAAATCGTGGCTATCTGTATTTATCATTGCAAGAGCCCCTGTGATCCTTGGTCAGTCGTGTGTGAGTATGGTCTGTCAATCTCCCCAGTCGGATAAGTCAAGTGGGATTGCAAACCTCCAGCTCAGAGACGGCATATAGGTTAAAGGGATACTGAACAAAAATTTGTTTCTTTCATGATTCAGGTAGAGCATGCAATTTTAAGCAACTTTCTAATTTACACCTTTTATCAATTTTTCTTCATTCTCTTGGTATCTTTATTTGAAAAAGCAGGAATGTAAAGCTTACAAGTCGGCCCATTTTTGGTTCAGACCCTGGCTAGCGTTTGCTGATTGGTGGGTACATTTAGCCACCAATCAGCAAGCTGTACCCAGGTGCTGAACCAAAGATGGACTGGCTCATTAGCTTACATTCCTGCTTTTTCAAATAAAGATACCAAGAGAACGAAGAAAAATTGATAACAGATATAAATTAGAAAGTTGTTTAAAATTGCATGCTGTATCTGAAATATGAAAGAAAAAAATTGGGTTAAGTATCCCTTTAAGAAACAAATGTCTGATCACTGCTGCTTTGTAACTCTCAACTGCAGGCTCTTATGAGAGCCTGCAGCCAAAGGTTCTCCAAATGGAGCTCATTGTATTATTTTGTTTTATTTTGTTTAAAAAATATGTACAAAACAAAAACCAGCTATTGTGTTTAGTTTAGTTCTAGTGTATTAAAACACCAGAGGGTTGATTCCAATCTAGCTGATGATGTCATTGTGCGACAATTACAAAGCAAACAATAGCACTATTCTCATACTGGAAAAATATGCTTGTCATTGAGCATGTTGATGTGAGGCTTCTGTACACACACTCGGCCATGGAAACCCATTTTAATGAAGCTCCGGCGCACAGTTCTTTTGCTGATATTACTTCCAATGCAGTTTGGATCTCTGTAGTGAGTGATGTAACAAATGATAGGTGATATTTGAACGTTTCAGCACTCACTGGCCTTCCTCTGTAAGTTTGCCTGGCCTACCACTATCTGGCTGGGCTGTTGTGTCTCCTAGACATTTTTACTTCACAATAATAGCAATTACAGTTGACCGGAGCAAATCTAGCAGTACAGAAATCTCACAAACTTGTAGCAAAGGTGGTATTCTATGACAATGCCATGTTTAAAGTCACTGAGCTCTTCAGTACAAACATATCTGGAGTTAAAGGGACAGTCTAGTCAAAATTAAACTTTCATGATTCAGATAGGGCATGCAATTTTAAACAAATTTCCAATTTACTTTTATAAAAAAATTAGCTTTTTCTCTTTGTATTCTTAGTTGAAAGCTAAACCTAGGTTGACTAATATGCTATTTTGAAGGCCACCTCTTATCTGAATGGATCTGATAGGTTTTCACAGCTAGAGGGCGTAAATTCATGTGTGTATAGATAACAATGTGCTCATGCCGTGGAGTTACTTATGAGAGGGCACAGATTTGCTAAAATGCAAGTCTGTCAAAATAACTGAAAAAGGGGGCAGTATGCAGAGGCTTAGATACAAGATAATCACAGAGGCAAAAATTATATTTATATAACCGTGTTGGTTATACAAAACTGGGGAATGGGCAATAAAGGGATTGTCTACCTTTTTAAACAATAAAATTCAGAAGTAGACTTTAAGTACTGAAAAACTGCAGATTTCTGTGCATATCATTGGGTATTTATGGGCTATAGGTTCATGTTTTCCTCCAAATTACAATTACCTCAATGTTATATTCACCTGTCATGTATAACATTGATGCTTTATTATATTAAGAAAGTAATTTGACACATTGAGTACATTTACTTATTAACATGTTAAAGCAATTACCCCTGGCACATCACTTGATACTATGGTTACAGTATTTGAAATTGGTAAGTCATTTAATATGTAAGGTAATAGCACATCTTATATAATAAATTATATTTAATTATTTTATTAATGTACCACTAGCATGGTCCTTTATGCTTCATCTCCCATTTGTACTGGGGATGTGAATTCATTTTGTTACGGATGTCAATTTGTAACAAAAATGCAGATATTTGTTTTGACTACACTACAGAACAAAAAATACTATTTTGAGTGAGGACGTGAGGAGGGATTTCTACACTAAGAGAAAATGGGGATTAAAAAAAAAATCTGCCCTAACTATATGCTGGCAAACTAGCTGCCAGTACGTAACAAGGTTTTTCAGCAGTAGGAGTTTGGAGGTAAGAGAACTGTTTAGGTGAGATCAGGGAGGTGGGAGAATGATCTCTACATTACAGCAAAAAAAAATATATATATATAAATATATATATATATATATATATATATATATATATATATATATGTATATATATATATATATATATATATATATATATATATAAATATATATATATATATATATATATATATGTATATATATATATATATATATATATATATGTATATGTATATATGTGTATATATATATATATATAAATATAGATATATATACTGTAAATATATATTTATGTGTGTGTGTTAGAATTTATCATAAAAAAAATGCCCAGCAACACAAATAATTAAACCATACTGTACTGGAAGGAAAACCATAAGTTGGTACAAAATAATTGCAGTCTATTTGATTCAAATGGCACTTTTTAATTAATTTGTAATGTACAGATCAGCTGCATTATCTAACAAACTCTCATTTTAAATTACTAGTTAGAAGTGTTTACCAAACTTTGCTTTGAAAATGCAGAAACTCCCCAAAATGTACATTGTGAGGATGCTTGTCAGACTCTCAGGCAGACATTTTCCCAGGTCTCTACCCCCTTCAGCAAATAAGAGATGGTTACAGAAATGCTGTAGAGACTGTTACAAAATGTGTGAGAAATGATTAACGTTATTACTGTGTTTCATGCCCTTCAAATCCAGGTCTGTGCCTCAAAGACTGTTGTCAAATTTACTACACAGTTTTCAAATACTGGTGAAAAATCCTATTTCGAAAATATTTGAGTTCTATGCTGTGGGCAAATAATTTTAGCCCTTTGCTCGAACATATCTAAAAATCCCCTTAAGAACCATGATTCACAGCTGCTATTAGCGGCCTTCTAATTACCAAAACCAATGACAAGCCCACATGTATGCTATTTCTGAAGGAAGGAGATCACATGGAATCTTTTACAACTATTTGTCTTATGACTGCACAAGTTGTTTGTAAATAATTTCAGTGAGGAACCCAAAGTTTGTGAAAAAGTTAATGATTTTTTTTATATATATTATCACGTTTACCACACATCTGATTGCAAACTGGTCTAATGAAATATGCCAAAGTGTGCCTAGATCAATACCTTGAGTTGTCTCCTTTATAAATATACTAGTCCTAAAGCCGGTGTACATGGCCATTTATTTCAGTACAACGGTCCCCCCCTTGCTCTCTCTATCTCCCCCCTCTATTTTGCTCTCCCCCCTCTTTTGCTCTCTCTCTCTCCCCTCTTTCTTTTGCTCTCTCTCTCCCCCTCTCTTTTGTGCTCTCTCTCTCCACCCTCTCTTTTGCTGTCTCTCCCCCCTCTCTTTTGCTCTCTCTCTTTTCCCCCTCTCTTGCTCTCTCTCTTCCCCCTCTATTTTGCACTCTTTATTTCCCCCTCTCTTTTGCTCTCTTTCTCCCCCCTATCTTTTGCTCTCTATCTCTCACCTCACTTTTGCTCTCTCTCTCCCCCTCTATTTTGCTCTCGCTCTCTCCCCCCTCTCACTTTTGCTCTCTCTCTCCCCCTCTCTTTTGCTCTCTCTCTCTCTCTCTCACCCTCTCTTTGCGCTCTCCCCCTCTCTTTTGCTCTCTCTCCCCCTTCTCTTTGGCTCTCTCTCCCCCCTTTCTTTTGCTCTCTCTCTCCCTCTCTTTTGCTCTCTCTCTCCCTCTTCCCCTCTCTTGTATGCTCTCTCCTCTCTCTTTTGCTCTCTCTCTCCCCCTCTCTTTTGCGCTCTCTCTCACCCTCTCTTTTGCTCTCTCTCTCTCACCCTCTCTTTTGCTCTATCTCTCTCTCCCCTCTCTTTTGCTCTCTCTGCCCTCTCTTTTGCTCTCTCTCCCACTCCTCTTTTGCTCTCTCTCCCACTCCTCTTTTGCTCTCTCTCCCCTCTCTTTTGCTCTCTCCCCCCCCCTCTTTTGCTCTATCTCACCTCTCTCTTTTGCTCTATCTCTCTCTCCCCTCTCTTTTGCTCTCTCTCACCTCTCTCTTTTGCTCTATCCCTCACTCCTCTCTTTTGCTCTCTCTCACCCTTCCCTTTTGCTCTATATCCCCCATCGTGTACCTCTTTTGCTCTCTCTCCCGCATTTCTTTTGCTCTCTCTCACCCCTATTGTACCTCTTTTGCTCTTTCTCCCACCTCTATTTTGCTCTCTCTCCCCCTTCTCTTTTGATCTCTCTTCCCCTTCTATTTTGCTCTCTCTCTCCCCCCTCTCTTTTGCTCTCTCCCCCCTCTCTTTTGCTCTCTCTCCTCCTCTCTTTTGCTCTCTCTCTCCCTCTTCCCCTCTCTTTTACTCCCTCTCCTCTCTCTTTTGCTCTCTCTCCCCCTCTCTTTTGTGCTCTCTCTCACCCTCTCTCTCTCACCTCTCTTTTGCTCTATCTCTTTCCCCCTTTCTTTTGCTCTCTCTCCCCTCTCTTTTGCTCTCTCTCCCCTCTCTTTTGCTCTATCTCCCCCCTCTTTTGATCTCTCTCCCCCCCCTCCCTTTTGCTCTCTCTCCCCCCTCTTTTGCTCTATCTCTCCCACCTCTCTTTTGCTCTCTCTTACCCCTCTCTTTTGCGCTCTCTCTCACCCCTCTTTATTGCTCTCTCACCCTTCTCTTTTGCTCTATATCCCCTCTCTTGCACCTCTTTTGCTCTCTCTCCCACCTCTCTTTTGCTCTCTCTCACCCCTCTCTTTTGCTCTCTCTCGCCCCTCTTGTACCTCTTTTGATCTCTCTCCCACCTCTCTTTTGCTCTATCTCTCCCCCTTCTCTTTTGATCTCTCTTCCCTTCTATTTTGCTCTCTCTCTCCACCTCTCTTTTGCACTCTCTCCCCTCTCTCCCCTCTCTCTTTTGCTCTGTCTCTCTCTCCCCCTCTCTTTTGCTCTCTCTCTCCCTCTTTTTTGCACTCTCTCCCCTCTCTTTTGCTCTCACTCTCTCCCCCTCTCTTTTGCGCTCTTTCTCTCACCCTCTCTTTTGCTCTCTCTCTCCCCCTGTATTTTGCTCTCTCTTCCCTCTCTTTTGGTCTATATATATATATGTTTCATAGGTAAATGAACAAAGGCTTTATTTCTTTTTTTTTTTTTTTTTTTTTAAACAAGCTTTATTGAGCATTTTTCAAAGATTACATTTACATCATATACCAGAGTCAGGTCATTACATAATCGTTTAGTGTAATAATTAACAGATGCTGGCAGTTGTAAGTCATATTATCATGTGTTCATATACATTTTCTATTAAAATGCTATGCCCAACAAGCCTGTTGTATTTTTTAACTTTTCTAATATTACTTCAAACATCAAGAGTAAGTTATAACTGTGTGTCAAAACAACTACAATAACGAAAGAGAGAGAAAAAAAAAAAGAAAAAGAAAAAAAAAAAAGGGGGGGGGGGGAGGGGAGGGGGAAGGGGTTGGAGGGAAGGAATGGGGGGGGGTGTTCCTGGTATTGCATTATTTGGTGTCGGAGCTATCTTTTTTAGATGCTAGCTTCTCTCCAGGTGGCCAGCATCATTTCATGTGTGTCTATTTGATTTGTTTTGAAGTAGTGGAATCTTTCCAATATAAGCAGTTCATCGACTGCATGGATCCATTCCTCTAGGGTTGGAACATCCCTTGATTTCCATTTCTTAGGTATCAATCTTTTAGCTCCTGTTAGCATTATTAACATCAGTGCTCGTGTGTGCGGTGCTTTGACTGTAGGCAATTGGAAAAGAAGGGTTGCTTCTGGGGTATTTGGGATGGTAAATTGTAGTTTGTCTGACATGTGGTTGATCACCCTGTGCCAGTAGTCTTTTATTTTTGGGCATTCCCACCATATGTGAATGAGTGTGCCCTGCTCTCCACAGTCCCTCCAGCACAGAGGGCTAGCTGATTGAAAGCATTTGTGCAGTCTTGTTGGGGTCAAGTACCACCTGCTAGTGAGTTTTAAATGAATTTCCTGCACATTAGCTGAGATGGAAGAGCGTTTAGTTAGTTTAAAGGAGTTAAGCCAAGTATCCTCATCAATGTCTCTGCCCAGATCTCTGCTCCAAGCCCCTGTATATGTTGGGAGAGCAGCCCCTGGTGGTATTGTTATTTGCTTATATATCAGTGAGATCAGTCGTCTGGGTGGTTTGTTTGTCGTGCATAGTGTTTCAAAGGGTGTTAATGTTCTCATGAAGCTCTCCCTGTTTTTGTGATGTGCAATATAGTGCTGAAATTGGTTGTACCTCAGCCAGGAGTGAAAGACAGCTCCAAACTTCTCTGCCATGTCCTGTTGGGGTAATAGCTTCCCGCCCGTTACTGCATAATGCAATGAGCCTTCGCGAAGGCTGTAGGGCCTACTCATCTGTGTACCCAGATGAGAGTACGGGAGTTCTGGGTTTTCTATGATGGGTATGAGAGGTGAGTGCTTTGTTGAAATATGCGTACTGGTGTTAATTGTTTTGTCCCAATTTTTCAGTGTTTCTGCTATGATGCTGTATTTACTTATAGTTTTCGGTCGTTTCGCGTGTGAGATAAAAGCCAGTCCTCCCACATTGTTGATGTTAAGGATCTGCCCATCCAATCTGACCCATGCTTTGTGTGCGGAATTGTGGGCCCACTCCACTACTCTCTGCAGGAGTATTGCCTGTCTATAGGATGCCAAATCAGGGAAGCTCAACCCACCTCTGTCCCTTGGCATGTATAGTGTTTTCTTTGGAACTCTGGGTTTAATATTATTCCATATAAATTGTTCCAAAGTTTTTTGGAGTTGTGGGATAAAATCTTTGGGAATAGGGATTGGAAGGGTTTGTAGTATGTAAAGTATGCATGGGAGGATGTTCATTTTTATGACGCCAATTTTGCCTAGCCATGAGAGAGGCTTATTTTTCCATGAGGAGAGGTCTCTGGTTATTTCATTTTTTAGCTTGAGATAATTTAATTTAAATAGGTCTCGGGGGTCCTTAGGGAGAAGGACCCCCAGGTATTTTAGGTGGGAGGTCGCCATTGGTATTTGGTGCACTTCGCTCATTTTTAGCAGCTGTGTATGTGATGCTGATATATTAAGTATCTCAGACTTTGCTATATTAAGATGGAAGTTAGACAATTCTCCATAGGTCCCTAGCTCTTGTAAGAGGTTCGGTATGGAGGTTTCAATGTTGGTAAGAGTGTATAGGATATCGTCGGCGTATAGTGCCTGTTTATATTCACTTTCTCTTATTACTATACCCGAAATACTGGGGTTATTGCGTACTTTCTGTGCCAGTGCCTCGATTGTTATGGCAAACAATAATGGGGAGAGAGGGCAGCCCTGTCTCGTCCCATTGGTGATTTTGAAGGTATCTGAAAGGGTCCCATTTACCCTAACTCTCGCATTTGGGTCAGAGTACAGGGAGAACACAAGGTTTATAAATGTATTCCCAAAGTTCATGACCTTCAGTACTCGACGCAGAAAAAGCCAATCGACCCGGTCGAAGGCCTTCTCCGCGTCGGTGGAGAAGAGGACCAATGGCTCCCCCTTGTTTCGTGCGTATTCCATGAGTTGGAGAACTTTGCACGTATTGTCCCTTGCCTCTCTGCCCGGAATAAAGCCCACCTGATCTGTGGAAATAAGACCAGGTAGGTATTTATTGAGACGTATTGATAGTATTTTAGCAAGGATCTTAACATCGGTGTTCAGAAGTGAGATAGGCCTGAAATGTTCCGGGACAGTATGTGGTTTGCCTGGCTTGGGGATCACTGATATATATGCTTCAAGCATAGAGCGGGGAAGCTGTGGTTCTGCAATCAGACTATTAAACAATAGCAATAATTTAGGAGCTAGGGTGTGGAGAAAAGTTTTATAGTATTTGATGGTAAATCCATCTGGGCCTGGGCTTTTACCGCTTGGGAGGTCCTTAATTGCTTGAGCTAATTCATCATGAGTTATAGGTTTGTCTAGTGTATCTGCCTCTTCTTTTGTTAAGCATGGTAAGTCTAAGGAAGCTAAGTATGCATCTATACTCTTTTCTCTGTTTGTTGTCTGTGTTTGTGGTTCTAATTTGTCGCTTATGTTGTATAAGGTTTTGAAATATTGTTTAAATGCGTTAGCTATGTGTTTGTTGCTTCTTACGCCAGTGCCATCTTTGCCTATTATGCTGTGAATATGTGCACAAAGTTGCTGCCTACGGATGGATCTAGCCAGTAGCCTCCCTGGTTTGTTACTGTTTTCGTGGTAGTGTTGCTTTACAGATCGCATTTTACTCTGGTAGGCATCTGCGAGATGTTGTTTGAGTTCAGATCTTGCGCAGTCTAATCGCTGCCTGAGATCATTATCTGTGGTATTTCGCTTGTGTGATATTTCTAAGGCTGCTACTGTATCTAGTAATGTTTTATGTTTTATCCTATACTGTTTGCGTAATTTGGCTGTATGTTTGATAATTTCTCCACGTATTACGCATTTGTGCGCTTCCCACATAATTGGCAATGTTGTATGGTGTGTAGTGTTATGTAAGAAGTAATCGTTTAGTGATTTTTGTAGCTCGATCTTAATTAGGGGTTTGTCCAGTAGGGTTTCATCTAGTCTCCAAATGTAGGACGTTGGAGGTAAATCTGGCCAAAAAATTTCAGTAGTGGCCGGGGCGTGATCGGACCAGGTAATATGCCCAATTTTGCACTCGCCCACCATGTCGAGACCCACAGAATCTGTGAAAATGTAGTCTATGCGGGAGTACTTTGCGCAGGGGGATGAGTAATAGGTGTAGTCCTTAGTAGTTGGGTGTGTTACGCGCCAGGTATCATGTAGATGCAAATCTGTCAATGTTGCTTTTACTGATTTAAGTATTTTAGTGCGTACACTAGATGTGCCATTGGAAGTATCTTGCTGTGGGTCTAGTGGGATATTTATGTCGCCCGCTACAAACACTGGTCCTTTTGCAAAGTCTAGGAGAGAACTGGATAACCGCTTCAAAAATACATGTTGATTGGTGTTCGGGGCGTACATTGAGGCCAAGGTGATTGGGTGCTCATATAATGTGCCTGTTAGTATTATGAAGCGCCCGTCTGGGTCTTTCTCTGTGTGTGTGCATCTGAAGGGGATTGTGTGGTGGAACAGGATTCCAACTCCTCCTTTTTTTGATGGGCCAGATGCAAAGAAAGCTGTGGGGTATTGCATGTTGTGCCATTTGGGTTCTTTACCTTTTGCGAAGTGTGTCTCCTGCAGAAATAGAATGTGACTGTGTATCTTTTTTAATTCCCGAAAGGCTATCGATCTCTTCCCAGGGCTGTTTAGGCCCTTAGCATTTATTGTAGTAAGCCTGAGACTATGTGTTTGAAAGGCTTTATTTCTATTTAAAAAGAGTGATAGTAAAAATCCAAAAAATTCTCTAGTACTTTGAGCAACTTTGTCTCTAAAATTGCTGGTACTGAAGGGCTTTAATTGCATATGTTCTATCTGAACTATGACAGTTTAATTTTACTGTCCCTTTAAATGTATATGAGATCCTCTTCATTTGTCTCCCAAGCACACTCTAAATTCAAGTGAATTAATAAATGTTAAATTCGACTAAAAAGTCGATTGGGCCAGATTACGAGTAGAGCGCTAACACTTATGCGAGAGCGATAAGGTGTATATCGCAGGTGTTTGCGTGCATCGGGTTCTCTGCTTGTATTACAAGTTGAAAGTAAACGCTATCACTTGAGCACAATTCAAGTTAACGCTTGTCGGTTTAGCGCATCCTCAGACAGGCATAGAGCTTTAACATAGAGATTACATACCTATACATCTCTAAAGATACGTGTGTGTGTGTATATATATATATATATATATATATATATATACACGTATGTGTGTGTACATATGTATTTATCTGTGTATAGTTTTTAAAAGCACTATAAATACAATATGACATATTTAATCTCTTATTATTTACCAGGTTTTCAACAATACATTTTTTATTGGTTATATTATCATTTGACTTTAAAACATTAATATTGAATAGATGTAAACAACAATATTTTCTAATTTAATTTTCTATTTTAATGGTACACTCTGATTACATAAGAAATTACATTGCTTTTTATATATTTGTCTTAACATGCAGTTCTATATGGGGCATTTAGCGAATATTACAGGTATAAAATAATTTTACTAACAGTAGCTTTATCCTGTCGATTGTAAATCATGTTAATTAGCAAACTATGGAGGACATAAGAACACTCCAACCTCAAGTTAGAGGACACTCCAACCTAGAGCTTGGACATCATTATCCAAAAATATGATTCCAACTGTCTAGGAATGTAATACAGAATAGAATAAACAAGAGGCATTAATATAGTTTGGATGAACTAAATCCTACCCATTTCACTTGTTCTCAGTGTATCATCATAGCATTTAATTTCTTTTTTTTTTTTTTTTTTTTTTAAATTCTTTTTATTGAGAGCCAACATATGAGTACAGTAATCAACAGTTCAATACAGTATCATGAAGTTTACATCCATTAATATAGTAGATATACCATTCTGTAAGAGGCGATATTATTCAGAACATAGTAGAGATTCAGTATATCAACACAACACAGTTAAGATATTTCGGATGCTAATGGCAATTGACATTGTTGGTGTCTACATATGTTTAGCCCACACATTTTACATTTTCATCCCCAACAAGTCCCCGAGCCCTCCCCCCCAACTCCAAAACAGTAACCACTTTATAACAGTAATACAAAACAAAAAAAACAAAAAAAAAAAAAAAAAAAAGAAGCCACAAAAACAAGGAAAAGGGGTGAATCTCCCCCTCCATCCCCTCCGTCCCGCCCCCCGCCCCCCCCCTCCCCCTTCTGATCTAGAAGAGCATCTCTTCACAATTACCAGTCTCATCTCGAGATTCCATATAGCCGTCTAGGCATTGCCACTCCCCCTTTAATATAGCTGCCAGCACAACCTCCTGATGCCTGAAAGGCCTCAGTATCTGTCGCTGCAGCGGCGGAGCCAGTGTGAGAATAAGGGGTCGCCACTTTTTAAGGAAGTGGGGGAGCCTTCGCTCTGTATCTAGCTTGGTGTCATATTGTTCAACAAACAGCTGTTTCATTAAGCTCCGTTTGAATTGTGCAATGGAAGGGGGCTGTCTATGAATCCATCTAGTTAGTATGCAGCGCCTCGCCAGCAAAACACACAACGTTAATAGTTTATGTAAACGCTTGTAGGAGTCCTCCCACTGAAAGAGAAACACCTTGCCTATGTCTAAGTTAAGGGAGATTTGGAAACTTATACGTACCCAATATTGAAAATGACCCCAAAAGCGTCTAATTAGTGGGCAAGTGAAAAGATAGTGTCGGAAAGAAGGGGAATCTTCTCTACATTTAACACATCTGTTAGGGCACCCCGATTTCCATTTAGACAGTCTGTTAGGGGTGAGGTAGTCCCTATGCAACAGCCTAATCTGCGCTTCTCTTAGTGGTATATCTAGAGTGGCTGCTCTAGCCATTTCCAGACTTCTACCCAAGTCTTGGGTGTCCAATTGTGGAGAGATGTCGGCCCTAAGCCTTTCTAATATTTGTGTCTGCATCCCCTCCTCCCCTCTTCTTATCAATACTTTATAGAGGTTGGAGATAGCAAAGATCCCTATCTTAAACAGGGTATGTGTGACAGCAAAGGGTGAAGCATTCCAGAATGTGGGGTTGTCTCTTTGGAGTCCGGTGACATAATGCCTAACCTGTAGGTACGCATAGAAATGTTTGTGCGGGATGTGAAATCTGTCTCTAATGTCTTGGAAGGATCTAACGGAATGTAACAAGGGATCCAGCAAGTCACCCACAGTCCGTAGCCCCTCGGCGTACCAGAGGCGAAACGGTTCACAATCATTACCCGCTGGGAATTCTTGATTACCGACAAGGGGGATAAACCTAGGAGATGGGCAGGAGACACCCATAAATTTGTTAAGCAGAGTCCACGCTCTTAGGGGGTCCCTATACAAGAAATTATTACGAATTTGTACCGGTGCGTCCTTTAGTCTGACATAGGGCAAGTAAGATAAGGCCAATGGGGCACATCCTGCCTCCTCCAGGTGCGACTCATAAAAGTGAGCAGTGTTAAGCTGCCAATCTGTGACAAGCCTTGCTAGGGTGGCCCAATTATATAATTTTAGGTTGGGGAGACCCAAACCCCCACTGAGATAGGGCTGGCTAAGTTTGTGGACCGCTATACGTGACTTCCTCCCTCTCCAAATGAAGTTGATCATTGCCCTGTTAAGCATGGTTAAATCCTTTTTTGTCACAAGGAAGGGCAGCATCAACAGGGGGTACATTATCTTAGGCAAGATCGACATTTTTACCAGGTTAATACGTCCAGACAGCCCCAGAGGAAGATCAATCCAGCCCCGGAGCTGAGTGGACAGTGCTTTACACCTGTCTGATATATTAAGGTCATAAATCCTTTGAGGATCCCTGTGAAGCTGAATTCCCAGGTATGTGAGAGAATTGACCATCACCTTAAATGGGTATGCGTGAGGGGAGTTAGGATGCTTGTGCAGCCACAATATTTCTGATTTGGATGTGTTGACTTTATACCCCGAAAAGCTGCCGAAATCCGAGATAGCCTGTAATATGGGGGATATGTATAGAGTCGGTGATTCCACGAACAAAAGCATATCATCAGCATATAATGCCAGATGTGTAGGGACACCCCGTATCCGCATCCCGGGAAAGACTTGCTTTAGCTTGAGTGCCAAAGGTTCCAATGCCAGGTCGAACAGTAGAGGGGAGAGTGGGCAGCCCTGTCTGGTCCCTCTCTGTAGAGCAAAGTCAGGGGAAAACAGGCCGTTAGTCAGTATTCTAGCAGTTGGGGAGTCATAAAGTTTGTGGATAATATTGAGAAAGGGGCCGTCGAATTTAAACTTGGTCATGGTATTGGTTAAGTGTGTCCAGTCCACTCTGTCGAAAGCCTTTTCTGCATCGAGGGAAAGCAGAAAGGCCTCCGGTCTGTCCGTAACCCCACCCTCAGTCTCCTTCGTCCAGTAGTGATTGATCGCATAGAGAACCCTGCGTAAGTTGACAACAGAGGTACGCTTGAACACAAAGCCTGTTTGGTCAGGGTGAAGTAGGGATGGCAATATAGTTTTCAGTCTGGTGGCCAGGATTTTCGTGAAGATTTTGTAGTCGGTGTTTAGTAATGAGATGGGGCGGTATGACTCTGGCATGGAAGGGTCTTTCCCAGTTTTAGGAATAAGGGTGATGTGGGCAGCGGCAAAATGTTGCGAGGGTAATACGTCTTCCAAAAAGTAAGTGTTATATAGTTTAGTTAAAGTCGGTGTAATCTGCGCATGTAGAATCCGGTAGAATTCAGATGGTAAACCATCTGGGCCCGCCGCCTTACCCAATGCCAAGGACTTTAGGGTGAGCGTGACTTCATCTGGGACTATGCGAGCATTCAGAAGGTCCGTTTGTTCCCTCATCAGCTGCGGGAGATTAATGGTCCTCCAAAAAGAGCTCTGCAGCTCAGGGGGGCCTGGTTGTTGTTTAAGATATAATTGGGAGTAATAATCCGCAAAGCACTTAACTATGCCGTCAGGCGTACGGAATGTTTTGCCCTGAAATCGTAATGCCACCACATTAGACCTAGTAGTCTTTGGTTTTGTGAGAGTCGCCAAAAGCTTACCCGATCGAGCCCCAAAACGGTAATATTTACTGGCCGTACGAAGCAAACCCGATGCAGCCTGCTGCCCCATAAATGCATCAAACTCTGACTTTACCGCCACATAAGCCTCATAGGTGTCTCGCGTCTTAGATTGACGGAACGCCAGATATGCCCTACCCAATTTCTTACTAAGGTCGTTATGTCTCTGTCGTGTTCTATGTCTGAGATTGGAGGTGTAGGAGATGATGGCACCAGAAAGTACTGTCTTAGCCGCTTCCCAAAAGAGTTGGGGGTTGTCTACATGTGCTATGTTATCCGAATAATAGTCTGTCCAGGACTGTGTTAAAAATTTAATAAAATTTGTGGAGGAAACAAGGTAGGAGGGAAATCTCAAGGTGTTTCTATTAGGGCACGGTCCCCTAGCTCCCATCACCAATTCGATTGGGGCGTGGTCCGATATGACTATATCTCGTATACGACACATCTGGACCTTGCTAGTTAGAGAGTTAGGAATTATAAAAAGGTCAATTCTAGACAGAGTGGATTTAGCTCTAGAAAGACAAGTAAAATCCCTGCCCTCTGGGTGTAGTAACCTCCAGATATCACACACATCTAAAGATGATTCGAGCATGTTAAAGATCTTAGTTTCAAATCTAGCCTTATAATTGATCTTGGGGTCCCCTCTAGTCGGGTTTTCAATCCATAGTCTGTCCAATGTGTGAGATGGGGCAATATTAAAGTCACCTCCGATTATAAGGTTCTCACCCATATGGGGGAGTAAAAATTTCGTTAAGGTCTCCCAGTAATCCTGGGATCTGTGATTGGGGGCATAGATGTTACATAGTGTGTAGTCAAGGGAATTAATCCGTGCTTGCACCAGTATAAATCTCCCCTCAACATCAGTCTGTACCAGATTAACTTGAGTATCCAAGCGTTTACCAAAAACTATGGCCAGGCCCCTACTAGCGCTAGAATGAGACACAAATTCCACATGGCCCACCCAATCTGATCTAAGCTTAAGGTGTTCTACATCAGTTAAGTGTGTTTCCTGTATAAGCGCTACGTCTGCCCCTTGTCGCCTCAGATGGGTAAGTATAGCTTTGCGTTTTATGGGGGAGTTAATACCCCCCACGTTCCATGAGACAAATTTTAATGACATTTTAAATCACCAGAGCACAGAGTACACCCGGGGCATCCCGGGAGTAGCGAGGGACAGGGGGAGGAGAGAGAGGGGAAGGAAGAAAAAAAAAAAAAAAAAAAAAAAAAAAAAAACCATTAACAAAAAGGAAAACTACAAAAATATGAGATCTGAAAAAACATACTGAGTGATATAAATAACAAGTATAGACCATCCCTGAGATCTCTTGAGAGAAAAGAATCATACATTGTGTAGGACATAAATACTCATACAATGATATAATCTGCATTGCCCCATTACGTACAAGCATGTCAATGGCATTAAATATTGTAGCTAAACCATCAAGAACATCCAGGGGTACAGGAGGGGGGGCGGCCGCAGGCAACCCCACATCGTAGTGTGACATAGCAGTAATAGCTTGAGTTTTACCCCTCCCGAGCCAGACAAAGTCCGTCCACGAGGGAGAAAGGAATGCACACGGCCGCCCCCCCATAGAGCCCATGACATAAAATTGGACAATACCTGCGAACAAATGGGTGAGGAAAGTAAATACAACAACAAAAAAAGGCAGAACGAGTGATAATGAAACCAGCAATAATACAACCAATAACAATAGCAGTGACAGTCCCAACAAATCAGCAAAACCTCCTGCCATCCCCCCCATCCCTGTCTTTTTGAAAGTCAAGAACCACCCTGGTTTCCTGGGTTTCAGAGGGGGGTCAGGCGCCCCTAAGTTGTTGCCGAGCAACAAAACCTCAAAAGAGGCTAGGAGTATGCCCCTCCAGGGCCGCCCGTAGGCAGCCCAGGAGGGACAAAGGGTAATCTGCGTCCACCCCATCAGGAAACCCAGCAGATGACAACAAGTAGAGCCTGCACAAAAGGAAAACAACAAGAAAAGTTTAACAATAACATTTTGTATTTTTTCATGTAGTATACTCATCTGGGCCTGGAAGTCCACATAGAGGGGGAGCAGGAGGCCCCCGCACAGCGTCCCTTCCCCAAGTGAAGTGCCCCCACTGAGCACAAATCCCTCTCCCCTTGAGAGCCAGGAGGGGGGTGAAATATGTTGAATAGAGAGGTAGAAGACCTCCATTTGCGTGTCCTATTTTGACAGTAATTGTCACTTAGATTACCCCTCCAGGGGTCCGATCATGTGGGGGGTTGGTGATCCTCCGTAGCAAGGTAACTCTGAAGTGCTTGAGGCGTATGGAAGAATTTAATCCCATGAGGAGTATGCAGGCGCAGCTTAGCTGGATAAAGCAAGGCCACCTGACGGCCCCGCTCGTGGAGCTGTGAACAAAGAGGGGCGAAGTCCCTTCTCTGCTTAGCGACATCCGATGAGAAATCTTGGAAAAGCAACAGACGGGAGCCCTCAAAGCTAATTTCCTTACGGGCTCTGTAGGCTCGAAGTATCCTGATCTTCTCTTGGAAATTTAAACATTTAAATATAACCTGTCTAGGTTTTGAGTTGAGGTGTTCAAGTGTACGTTCAGGCCCAATCCGGTGGGCTCTTTCAACATCAATGGGGAGGATATCGGAGGGGATCCCCAACATTCTCGGGAAGGTCAGAGCAGTG
The DNA here is from genome assembly GCF_027579735.1 of Bombina bombina. Taxonomy (NCBI): domain Eukaryota; kingdom Metazoa; phylum Chordata; class Amphibia; order Anura; family Bombinatoridae; genus Bombina; species Bombina bombina. Next base: position 277,390,600 of record NC_069500.1, on the reverse strand, counting down.
AACTCCAAGAGGTCCTTCCCCTTGACAGATTCTGGGACGCCAATGATGCGTAGGTTATTACGCCTGCTTCTGTTCTCCAGGTCGTCAACCCGATCCTGGAGTAATTTGTTTTGTTTAACCAATTGCTTGAGAGTAACCCCCTGGCTATTCTGTCGATCCTCCACATCAGAGATGCGCAACTCCGCTGTGTTAAGTCTTGAGGAGAATTGTCGCACCTCAGATGTCAGGGTATCCACTCCTGATTGTAAAGATTCCATTTTTGAGAGGAAGAACGATTTAAGCTCCTGCAAGAGGGAGGCCTGATCTGGGATCTGAATTATGGGGTCTCCCATGGGTTGCTGATCATGCTGTAGTTCCACAGGTTGTTTTTGTTTTTTTTCTGCGTTTTTCACTCTGTGACTCATGGCGGCAGAAGTAGCAGGGGACAGTCTTTGAAAATATTTGTCAACTTTCATGTGGCCCCACTAGACCGTTAGTCAGGCAAACTCAGCCTTGATGACAAAGAAGCAGTATGTTGTCAGCTCCAGGGTAGAGCCCCCCGCAGCAAGTGGAATGTAGCCAGAATGAAAAAGAGGTGTGCAACAGCAAGGATGAGGGCAGCTAGTGAAGGGCTTTATACTTTTTAAAGAAAGGTGACTTGTTTCCCTTTGAGTTTCCCCTCCGTTTAAGATATGTGGCAGCGCCAAGCAGGGCCTCCCTCTCCCCCTCCGTTTCAGAGGCCAATCAGTTCTATAAGTGTAAGCCCCCTGTATGATGAGCAGGGGCAGCACCCACAATAATAATGCCAGTCTTTATAAGACCCAAACGTGTGGCTCAGTATCTGCCTCCTCCACACCTAATGAGTCTCTAAGGCCAGGTCTCAGGGGAAAAGGTAATCACGTGAGGCCCCCAGGCCCCGGGTCATTCCTCCACTTGTCTCCTAAATGGTTGAGATTATAAGGCAGCAGTTACACGGGTGCGGTAGAAGCAAAACCGCTCCGTGAAGATAGGTTGTTACCTGCCCTCTGATATTCCGGCAACAGCGTGGTGTGTGTGGTGCGGCCCGCCACGCTGGAAACAAAGATGGCGATGATGCGGCCGGAGCGCGATGCGTCTCAAGGCTCCCGGTTGCCAGGACTGATGGTAGGTCCTGCTCACTTAGGGTCGATGGCCGGCGCAAGTAGTCTCCCACCCGGCAAATCAGTTATGAGAGGCAGGGCAGCGTCGTAATAGCAAGCAAAGGTACTTAGTTATCCGCTGACTTGCGGAGCTCCATCTAAACACGTCTGCCCTGTAAGCCTGCCCACCGGAAGTCAATCAGCATTTAATTTCTTATTAAAAAAAAAGTGATTGCTCAAAAATTATTACATTTTGATCAGTGGTCAGGGAAAATTCCAGAGTAAAAATTAATATGTTTTGCTTAAGCTAAATGTAGAAATTAAAAAAACATCATTTATACTTACCTGATTTTCTTTCCTGACATGGAGCGTTCACAAATCCTTTTAATTACTAGTGGGAATTCAACTCTTGGCCATCAGGTGGAGGCAAAGAACACCCCAGCAAAGTCTTAAGTATCGTCCCATTACCCACAATCCCCAGTCATTCAGCCGAGGAATTATGGAAAGAGAAGAAGACACAAAGGTTATAAAGCTGCATGAGGTTTAGAAAAATTACAAAAAGCCATCTTAAAAATAAGGGCAGGTCATGGACTCTCCATGCCAGGAAAAAAAGAATTTATTAGGTAAGTATAAATTATGTTTTCTTTCCAATGGAGAGTCCACAATTACTAGTGGGAACCAATGCCAAAGCTAGAGTCCACAGAATGGAAGGGAGGGATACACAAGACAGGCAAACCTAAACAGAAGGCATCACCGCTTGAAGAACTTTTCTCCCAAAAGAAGCCTTAGCTGAGGCAAAACATCAAATTTGGAAAATTTGGAAAAAGTATGCAATGATGACCAAGTGACCACCTTGCAAATCTGTTCCACAGAAGCATCATTTTTAAAGACCTAAGCGACAGCCCTAGTGGAGTGAGCTGTAATTTTCTCTGGAGGCTGCTGTCCAGCTGTCTCATAAGCCAATCGAATAATACTTCTCAACCAGAAGGAGAGAGTAGAAGAAGAGACCTTCTGACCCCTCTGTGTACCTGAAAAGAAAACAAAAAGAGCAAAAGATTGACAAAAATCTTTCGGAGCCTGTAAATAGGACCTTAAAGCACGCACAACATCCAGATTGGGCAATGACCACTCCTTCTTAGAGGAAGGATTAGGACAAAATGAAGGAACAACAATTTCTTGATTGATATTGCGGTCCGAGACCACCTTAGGTAGAAACCCCATTTTAGAACAGAGAACCGCCTTATCCGCATGAAGAATAAGATAAAGAGAATCACACTGTAGAGCTGAAAGCTCAGAAACTCTACGGGCAGAGGAAATTGCCAGCAGAAACAAAACCTTCCAGGGAAATAGCTTTTTATCAATGGAGCGTTCAATCTCCAAGCAGTCAGCTTCAGAGAGACTAAGTTCGAATGGAGGAAGGAACCCTGCAGTAGAAGATCCTTCCTCAGAGGCAGTTTCCACAGGAGGAAATGACGACAACCTCAATAGGACAGCAAACCAAGTTCTGCGAGGCCACGCTAGAGCTAGTAGAATCACTGAAACCTGCTTCTGTTTGATACAAGCTGTCACCAGAAGAAGGAGGGAAACTGGAGGAAACAAATAAATTAGACTGAAATCCCATGTCACTGCCAGGGCGTCTACCAGAGCTGCTTGAGGATCTCCTGATCTTGCCCTGTATCTTGGAAGCTTGGCGTTTAGACGAGATACCATCAGATCCAGCTCCGGAACTCTCCACTAGAGGGTTAACATCAATAAAACTTCCGGATGGAGAGCCCATTGCACTGGTTGAAAGGTCTGCCTGCTCAGATAATCCACTTCCCAGTTGTCCACCCCTGGGATATGAATGGCAGAGAGATGATAATTTTGAGACTCTGCCCACTGAAGAATGCGAGTCACCTCCTTTATAGCGAAAATGCTCCAAGTTCCTCCTTGGTGGTTGATATACGCCACCGAAGAGATGTTGTCCAATTGAAATCTGATAAACCGGAATAAAACTCAGTTGAGGCCATACTGATAGAGCATAGAGAATTGCTCTCAATTATAGGATATTTATAGGAAGGGCAGACCCCTCCTGAGTTCAAAAGTCCCTGAGGGCTTACGGACCCCCAAACTTCTCCCCATCCTTACAGGCTGGCATCCGTGGTCACAATCTCTCAAGAAGGTCTCAGGAAACAAGTACCCTGAGACAAAAGGTCCTGGGAGATCCACCAAGACAGAGACACCCTTGTCTAAATGTGTAAAACTATCTTCTGAAAGAGATCCGAGTGATTGAGCATACATAACTGTAGAGGTCTCAGATGGAAGCAGGAAAATGGCATAATGTCCATGGATGCCACCATGAGACCAATTACTTCCATGCATACAGCTACTAATGGACGAACAGAGGACTGAAGAGAATGACAGGCTTCCAGAAGCTTGACTTTTCTGACCTCCCTCAAAGAAATCTTCATAGATACCGAGTCTAAGATTATCCCCACAAAACATACCCTGGTACTTGGCACCAAGGAACTTTTCCCTAGATTCACCTTCCACCCGTGAGAGCGGAGAATAGCTAACAGAGAATCTGTATGGGATCTTGTTAACTGAAAAGATGACACCTGGACCAAGATATCATCCAGGTAAGTAGCCACCACAATCCCTAGAGATCGGGCCACAGCCAAAAGATCCCCTAGAACATTCATAAAGATTTGAGGAGCAGCAGCAGCGAGGCTGAAGGCAGGGTTACAAATTGGACATATCAATCCAAAAAAAGGAACCTCAGGAACTTGAAATGTTCCCTGTGGATAGGCACATGAAGATATGCATCCTTTAGGTCTATAGTGGTCATAAACTGACCCTCCTGAACCAGAGGGAGAATAGAAAGAATAGTCTCCATTTTGAAGGACGGGACCTTGAGAAACTTGTTGAGAGGCTTTAAGTCTATAAAGAATAGAATGTGGTAAACTAAGCGCTATAGGGTCCCAATGCTCTCCTCCTAAATAATCCCCTAGCGGACTGTGAGAAACAGAGTTATAGATAACGAAGGGAGCGCTTAAAGCTTAATAGGAAGCAAATATATATCTGAGATGGAATAAAATTTATAAAATATATGACCGCAGTCTAAAGTTTAATACAACCAATAAAATTACATTAAAAAGTGGCATGGATCCATGATACATACATATGAAAATAAAAACAAATAAATGACGTGTACAGACCTGAACAAACAGTCTAGCAAATTGACAGTATTAATAAGGGTATACTGTAAACAACAAGTATAAATACGATAAAAAATGTCTTTAGCATAAAATTGATCTATGATGTGCAAATGTTGATATAAAACTGTGACCAATAAAAACTGAAAAATTCCAAAATAGTGTCTAGTATGGTGATCCAAATTAGGGTCCAAAAAAATGTGATAATCAAATACGTCTCAAAAAATCCAAAACTAATAATTGCCTAAAATCCATAAGTCTATAGAAAATCCGCCAGGAAGGCTGATAATATCAGGGATAGGTTCACTCTTGTGTAACCTCTCTGAGTATGTCGACAAAAATGTACAGAAATACGTAACCAGGCTCCCGTCGTATTTGAGAGACTCCACTCAAGTCCTAGTGACTCTAGATAAATTGGTTTGGGACCCAAAGTATATTATGGCAACATGCGATGTCACCTCGCTTTATACAAGCATTCCTCATGAGGATGGCATAGAAGCGGTGAACTCATTTCTCAAAAAAGATCAAGAGATTCCAGAAGAACAACGAAAATTCATATTGGATAGCATAAGATTTATCTTATGCCATAACTACTTTTTTTTTTTTATTTTTTTTTTTATTAAATCTTTATTGTTATATTGAAAAAGACAATAAGGTAATACATCTGGATCAGCGAAATACAGAACATGAATTGATACTTATACAGAGCTTACAAGTCTAGGAAATCTACAAAGTCATGTTTTAAACTTTCCAAACCAATATCGTCTAATCCGTCATAAAATATATAGACATGAGAATACAGGTGGGTATTTGTAATGTTAAGAATATATGCAAACTCTTCTCATGGTGTTTGTACAGATTTTACATTTTTCAGAGACTTGACAACGACAGGGGAAAAATTATATCTTCCCCTGCCATCTCGCCAGCATCAACTCGTGAGTTTCCAAGTTGTGCGTTTTTAGAAAATGATATCTCTCCAGTGAGAGAAGATCGGAAACTGTTGATCTCCACATTTCGCAAGTGGGCACTGTCTGGGATTTCCAATACTTTGGAATGAGTTTTTTAGCGGCAGAGAGCATAATTAGTAATAACGGTCGTTTACCTACTCCCTCTGTCTTAGGGAGGTCAAGGAACAGAATAACTTTTGGGTTATGAGGGATCGCAACTCCAAGAATCTCTGACATCTCTGTCAAGATGTCCGGACAGAAATTAAGTAATCGGGGGCATGACCACCAAATGTGGAGAATAGATCCTTCCTCCCCGCAGCCCCTCCAACATGAGTTACTGAGGCTGGGTAAATCTTGTGGAGACGGATCGGGGTCAAGTACCACCTGCACAAACATTTCAGGTGGATTTCTTGAGTTGTTGCCGAAACCGAAGACTTTTTGATTAATTTAAAAGCACTACGCCAGGTTTCTGGGTCTATTTCGCATTTTATCTCTCTATTCCAAGAATATGTGTATGAAGGGAGATCTGATGCTTCAGAGTTGGATATTATCTTGTAAAGTTTAGAGATTAAATGTGTTGGGACTGATGTGGAAGTACACAGTGTCTCAAATGGTGTGAGCCTCCTGCCTAGCATTTCCTTCCTTTTGTGATGGGAGATAAAGTGTATCAGTTGGTGGTAATGAAGCCATGAGGAGAATATCACCCGGTGGGTTTCTTCCAATTCGGATTGTGTTTTGATTTTGTCATTCTCTGAGAGAAAATAAACCGTCCCCAGTCTAAGACTATATGGTTGTATTTTGGTAAAGCCTAAACGGCTGTAAGGGAGATCTGGATGTTCTAGAATCGGTGTTAGTGGGCCTTCTTTCGAGGAAATGTGGGTACTAGTGGATATTAGTTTATCCCAGTCTGACAAGACCCCCATTGTAACCTGATATTTTTCAATTATCTTAGGTCTTTGTTGTCGAGGTATCCAAGCCAACGTTGCAACATTATTAATTTTAAAAATGTGTCTATCTATATGTATCCAAGCTTTATCGTGTAAGTTATGTCCCCATTCTACTATATGTTGGAGAGATATGGCATATTTATATGTTTGTAGGCAAGGAACTCCCATGCCTCCATTATCCCTAGAGAGATACATGTTTTTTTTGGGTACCCTGGGTCTAGCGCCATTCCAGATGTACTGTTCAAATGCTTTTTGTAGTTGATTTATGTATCCTACAGGGAGTTGTACTGGGACGGTCTGGAAGAGATATAAAATGCGAGGGAGGACGTTCATTTTCAGAACTCCAATTCTCCCCAGCCACGAAAGTTTTTTATTTTTCCAAACTGATAGGTCTCTGATTATTTCGTTTTTTATTTTGTTATAATTTAGTTTATATAAATCCTGATTGGTTTAGGTAAGGTTAATCCCTAAGTATTTCAGTTTATGTTGGGCGATAGGAATGTTATAATATCTGCTTAGTTGTTGTACTTGAGTGGGATTGGTGTTGATGTTGAGAATTTCCGATTTGGAGATATTTAGATGAAAGTTGGAGACCTTACTATAGTTATTTATTTCTGTTAGTAATGCTGGAATAGCTGTCTCTGCTTTCGTTAGTGAGAACAGTGCGTCATCAGCATAGAGGGCCTGCTTATATTCTTTCTCTCCCACCACTATTCCCGTGATCTTTTTGTTTTCTCTCACTTTCTGGGCTAGTACTTCGATGGAGATGGCAAAAAGAAGAGGGGATAAGGGACAGCCCTGTCTAGTGCCATTGTGGATTTCAAAAGGCTCAGAGAGAGTGCCATTTATTCTAATCCTTGCGTTTGGGGAAGAGTATAAAGCCATAGCCGAATTTAGGAAGGGTTCCGGGATTCCCATCATTGTCATTGATTTACGCAGAAAATACCACCGCACCCTGTCGAAGGCCTTCTCCGCGTCGGTTGCAAAGAGGACCATAGGGGTCCGCGACAATTTGGCATAATTAATCAATTGCAATATCTTAATAGGGTTTTCACGGGCTTCATGGCCTGGAATGAAGCCAGATTGGTCCAAGGATATCAGTTTTGGTAAATATTTATTCAATCTATTAGCAAGGACCTTGGCAAGGAGTTTCATATCCGAGTTTATAAGGGAGATGGGCCTGAAGTTCTCTGGGCAGTTGGCCGATTTCCCTGGCTTGGGGATCACTGTAATATGTGCCTCTAGCAGAGATTTAGATAGTGTGGGTTTGTCCCTTAGGGAGTTAAAAAGTTTTAGTAAATGAGGAACTAATGTTTTGATAAGCATTTTGTAATATCTAGATGTGTAGCCATCTGGGCCCGGGCTTTTGCCTCACGGCATATCTTTGATTGCTAATTGTAATTCTTCTTTGGAGAAGGGGGAGGCTAGGTCAAGTTTTTCCTCCTCAGTAAGAGAGGGAAGGGTGATATCCCCGAAATATTTATCCGTTTGTTCCTCGAGAATGGCTAATTTTAATTGTGTATGTGGGTCAGTTGTGGTGTCATCTATGTTGTATAACGATCTATAATAGTCTCTAAAGGTAGAGGCAATAAGTTTGCTACTTGTAATTGGGGTGTCGTCTTTTGACTTAATAGAATGTATGTAAGAGGATAGCTGTTTCCTACGAAGGGTTCTTGCTAGAATTTTCCCCGGTTTATTTCCCCTTCGTAATAATATTGTTTTAAGTGTAATGCGTTACGTTGGTGTGTTTTGGTAAGAAGCTCTTTAAGTTCTGTTCTGGCTAGAGTTAGTTCCTGCAAGACGGATTCTATAGCGGGGTTTTGCTTGTGAGCTTTTTCTAGAGTGTTTATTCTTTCTAGTAATGAGGCATGATAGACCCTAGATTCTTTAGCTAGTTTCGAACTCTGTTTGATAAAAAGGCCACGAATGACTGATTTATGAGCCTCCCATTCCATCATAGAAGACGAGGCTGTATTTTCGTTTAATGAGAAATATTCTGTAAGGGATTTCTCTATTTCCCCTAGGAATGAGGGATTATCCAGTAACGCATCATCTAACTTCCATGTTTTATTGGTGATCGGTAGATCTGGCCAGAGAATGGAACAGGTAATAGGGGCGTGATCAGACCATGTGATATTACCGATATTGCAATGTGTAGCAAAGGAGAGGCCGTGAGAGTCTGTCATAATGTGGTCAATTCTCGTATAGCAGTTGTGTGGGGAAGAGTAAAAGGTGTAATCTTTTTCGTTTATGTGTAAGGATCTCCATAGATCGTGTAGATCCAGATTAGTAAGGGAGTTCTTTACTGTTCTAAGAGTGAATTTTGGGACTGTAGAATCCCCTCTTGATGAGTCTAGTTTTGGGTCGAAGATAATATTGAAATCACCCGCCAGGAAAACCACTCCTTTAGCGTGATCCAACAGTAAGTTCGAGATTTTTTAATTTTTTTTTAAATTGTGCTTGGTTGGGAGCGTATATATTTAGGATAGTTAGTTGTTGACCATAAAGGAGCCCACTAGTAGGATGAACCTCCCTTCTGTATCTTTGATAATGTGGCTTACCTGTACAGGAAGGGATTTATGTATGAGGATACCCACTCCCCCTTTTTTATTTGGACCGGAGGCAAAGTGCGTTATGGGAAAATTTGGAGGGGTCCACCTCTGAAAGTGGGTTTCTTGCAATAGGATAATTTGAGTATTCAGTTTATTTAGCTCTCTAAGAGCAATTGATCTTTTACCCAGATTATTTAAGCCTTTAGCATTTATAGATGTTATTTGGAAGGAGTGTTCTTTAAATTTACTATGATGTACCGGCATGATGGCAAGAGAAAAAAAATAAATAAAATAAAATAAAAAGGAGGGGGAAAAACGTGGAGAAGGTAGTTAGGAAAGGAAAGAGGGGGGAAACAGAAGGATTAGCGAGAAGAATAAATTAGAGAAACTCAGAAGGCGATCTTTAGCAAATTGAGCTATAAAGATAATCCGCAAGTCAGCCCCCAAAGGGGGTAACTCACAGGGTATCAGTACTCTTGTAGTGGCCTGAAAAACCTTCGAGTAAATTACAGAACAGGGGAAGTATCTCCACTTCCGACTAGGTGGAATGAAAATCTGAAACTTTAATTGGTTGCTGGCATTAGGGGTTGCGGGAGGGAAGGGGTAGGAGGTAGTAATAGGGGAGGAAATTAGGGGTTCAGGGGGAGTGTTGGAGGGAGAGGCGAGAGGGGAGGGAGCTGGGGGAATGGTTAAAGGAGAGAGTGTGATGGAGATTTAGTGAGATGAAGGTTGAGGTGGTCACATAATTTGGGTCGCAAACCAGAATTTAGATAATGAACTAGGCCATAAGGGAGTGGCAAGGTTCTTATGGACATAAACATAACAACAAACCTTAAACATTTCCAACAATAGTTAAACTAGTGAAAAAGTGAGTTCTTTATAACATAATAGAGAAAAAAAAAAAAAAGAACTTTTTTAAGTCTGTTCACACATTAATAAAAGGCAGTAACCTATAATTAAGACATTTTCCTTTTACATTATAGCATTGTCCCTGGGAGCTAATAGGTCAAGTTACAGTGATCCTTTTAGGTACTAACAATTGCAAATTAAATTACCTCTTAATGGTATGTAGAATTAGACACTTATAGCATTCTAACTGAACTAGACTCAAGGAGTATAGAGAACTGCACGTTATCTACTATGCATGGTAATAATTAAAGGAGCTTTAAATAAGAAAAAAAACAAAAACAAATCGTGCAATGTCCTTTCTCAGGGGAAACTGCAGTCAATCTCTGTGAGTGCAGAGTCGCCATGGGACAGAGGCGCTTTTCAGCAAATAATGCTGGAATTAGTATATACAAGTGTTATAAATTAAGCGTAAGCAGTGGACACTCACCCTCCGCTCCATGTAGATCAATAACATGGAGCACTTACTTGTCTTCAGTCCTAAGTTAAGTTTGTTCAGTGCTCTGTAGAGGAAAAATTGGACATGATTCAGTGTGAACTGGTGCTAGAGTTTGCTGGGGTTCTATCTTCCTGACTGACCCTGGGGGGCCCCGTGGCCCCGTCCTCGCTTTGAGTTGTAGGCAGTTAGAGTTCCTTGTAAAAGGTATTTGGATCCGATCCTGGCCTGAAAATGGCGGTTCTGTTATTGGCTGTCGAAATTAGGGAGACAGGAAACCCCCATCTATAAGGGACTCCGTGTCTCTTCAAGGTAGAAGTGATATGGGATAGTTCCCTTCTCTTCTGAAGTGTAGTAGGAGAGAGATCCGTGAATAATTGAATTTCCTCTCCTGCATGTAGGATAGGATGTTTTTCTCTTGCGCATCTAAGGAGGTCTTCTTTATCCTTAAATTTAAGGAATTTGACAATTATGTCCCTCGGGGGAGCTTTAGGAGGAGGTTTAGGGCGTAGAGCTCTATGAGCTCGTTCTATCTGAATTTCTGCAGCAGTTGGATCATCTTTAATGACTCTGAACAGAGCTTGTAGGTAACCCTCAATTGCAGGAGGGAAGATGGATTCGTAGATACACCTTATACGCAGATTATTGCGCCGTGTCCTATTCTCCAAGTCTTCTAATTTTTCTGAGAGATTGTGCAGTTTGGCGTCGTGATCTTGAATACTAGAAGAATTAGAGCGAACCTCCTCAGCAATGTACTCTTGATGCTTTTCTAAAGAGACTACTCTTTTTTCCATAGCCCCCAGGTCTTTCCGTAGGTCTCCAAATAGGGTCCTCATCTCATGGAGGACAACCTTGATGTCATCTTTAGAAGATAGGTTTACAATATCTTTCTTTGTAATAAATGAGCCAGGGTCCGGGACCCCTACTGGGGGGGAGGAAGTCATGGGTGATTGCACTTCACCTGTTTCTTCGGTATCTGAAGGAGGAGCTGGTTCCTTGGGCTTCAGGAAATAGCTTAAGGGTTTTGATGCCGGAATTTTGTCACTTTTTAAGTGTTTTTTGCAAGGCATCCCCCTCTCAGATTAATGGTATGGCTGAATATGTATAAAAAGAGGAAGACAGAAAACAAAAACGTTCCCACTTTATTGTATAGCAAACATGAAGTCTCTATTGTAGGTGATATAATATAACAAAGACCTGCTGCTTTTCTGATCTTTATAGGCAATGCAGTGTTAGCTTATAAAATGTATAAAAAGAGGAAGACAGAAAACAAAAGATCTCCCACTTTATTGTATAGCAAACATGAAGTCTCTATTGTAGTTGATATATTATAACAAAGACCTGCTGCTTTTCTGATCTTTATAGGCAATGCAGTGTTAGCTTATAAAATACAGAGGCAAAGTGCTTAATCTGCCCATACACTGATTGTTCAGATCCCTTTGGTTGTGGTGTTATGATTGTGCACTTATTAATAATGTGCAAGTTGTCCCGTGATCAGGAACTTAAGGCAAGTTGAAATCCCCGGTGAAATGGCAGCTCCGTGTCATCAGTGTTGCTGCTGTGACCTTAAGTAAGTTTGGGCTGCCCCTGTATAGTTTTTGCTGCCTCCGGTGATTTGCCTGTCTATGACTGTGTAATCTGGGTGTATATGTAAGGCAAACGTTGGCCCTCCTGCCTTACGTTCCGTTAGTGATTCCCCAGAGGTAATTACTGCTGCGTCCTTTGCAGCTCCGGAGCTGAGAGCAAGCCTCTTCTCTACACGCCCATTGATCTTGATCCGTCCCGGGCTGAAATATAGGAGCGCTCAAGCATCAGACTTCTTGTCAGCGCTGAGCCATCTGAGTCCTGTGCTGCCACGCGGCCAGTGTTAAGGCCGCAGTCTGTATCTCCTCAACCGGTATTGTAAAACTGACCGGAGTTGTGATTATATAGTGCTAATTGATAGCGCAAATATTCCGGTGGGTGTAGGGAAGGGAAAAAAAGGGATATGCCAGCAGATTAGAGCATGTAATCGGAATGGGAGATGGGAGCCCTCCTAAGAAGCAGCCATCTTCTTGCGTGGCTAGACTCCGCCCCCATAACTACTTTTGTTTTGATAAGAAATTTTACAAACAAATGTGCGGACCAGCAATGGGGACCAGGTTCGCGCCGAGCTATGCGAATCTATACATGGGAAAATGGGAAAAGATTTTCTGGGACTCATGCCCAGCCGGCGCGGACCTGGTCCTCTACTCAAGATATATTGATGATATATTGTTAATCTGGAAAGGCTCATTAGAAGATCTTAAACACACTTTTGACGTGATGAATAAAAATGAAATGAACTTGAAATTCACATATGAACATAGCTCCACTAAAATCAATTTTGTTGATTTAACAATTGAAACCATTGACGGTCAAATTGAGACATCGACCTTCTTCAAGAAGGTCGATTGCAACAACTATATACATAGTCTGAGTTGCCATCACCCAACCTGGAAAGCAAATATCCCAAATTGCCAACTGCTAAGAGTGAGGAAGAACTGCTCTAACCCCCTGAAATGGGAGGAACAAGCAAATATATTGAAACAAAGGTTTGTGGATCGAGGTTATGATAAAGAGATCATAGAGGAAAAAATAGAAGAAGTCCATAAGATCGACAGAAACAATCTCATAAAATATAAAATGAAACAAAGACCAGGAGGAGACGAAAACACTATCGATGTCCCTATGATTACTGAGTATTGTGCTAATAAACACATCATTGAAAAGATTGTTAAAAAACATTGGAGAATACTAAAAGAGGATGATATAATAGGTGAGAAACTGGTACCGAACCCGAGGTTCATTTACAGAAAAGCGAACAATCTGAAAAATATGTTAGCTCCCAGTATCCCAAGGGACAAGATCTTAAGTACAACCAACTACCAAGGGAAAAGAATAAGGGGTTTCTTTCAGTGCCCGAATTGCAAGGCTTGCAAGAATGGGCTAAAAACCAACAAATTCACCACAAAGGATATGATCCGAGACCTTATCAGATGCAGTGATAGAAGTGTAATATACGTAATTTCCTGCACTTGCGGCCTACAATATGAAGAGAGAACTCTCAAAGACAGAATTAGAGAGCACATATTATGTATTGAGAAAAATAACACAGAGACTCCGTTATATAAACATTTCTCAACAAAACATGGAGGTAATCTGAAAGATTTAAAATATTTTGGAATAGAGAAGGTCAAATATGATTGGAGAGGGGGCAACCATGAAAAAAAGCTACTATATAATGAGTCCAAATGGATCTTCATTTTAGACTGCCTCTTTCCTAAGGGCCTCAATCAGAAAGAAGACCTATCACACCTATTATCTCTGAGAAAATATTAGAAAAATAGGAAGTCCGACCATTTGGTAGCATTTTTTATATTATCTTTTATCCAATATTTTATCTGATTGCATGTGTTATCACACTAGCTCTTAAATTGAGATTGAGGTAATAAGATAGGCTTTGCTACAGACTCAGATTGTCACCAGTGACCCTATTAGAATTATTTATTATTAGACTCAAATCTGATTTTTTTAATAGATTTTCCACTAGTCTTCATATGATCCCCTTATGGATAGCTACATTACCGATACTCACCATTACCAACTTAAGATACTTATCAGACCTTAGGGCAGGATGAGACATATACATATATACATCATTTCGCAAAATTTCATACCATCATTACTGTTATAGATGGCACTACGGTACTAGGGACTCTTTGACCTCTTTTATCCTTTTATAATATATATTTTACTAAAAAATCTTTTAACAAAATTTTTTTACTAACCAAATCTTTTTAGAAACCTTTTAGAATTTTTAAGATATTTTTAATTCATGGTTTTTTTAGATCGATGGTTTTTTAGATCGATCTTACACCATCTATCAGTTTGGACACACGATACACTAGTATAGTAAATTTCAGACCATTATTATCACAATTCACATTAACGACCAGTGTATGTTTTATTAGATCTATATACTACATTTTTCAGAAGAGATTGGGTTTCTCTGATTTACAACCAATATAAGGTTTCTCTACCATTAAGAATACATAACCATATCCATCAACACCAATATCGATAAGTTAAGTAATATATATATATTTTTTAATAGCAGATCACTTTAATTATTGTTACTTATATCCTTTAGTAATTGTCCCCATTTTAACATATAAAATGACTATTCGTACATATATTATATGTTTCCCTTAAGCCTTTCCACATATATGTGTTCTCTTTATTAGAGGATTTCTCTCTGATCTAGAAACTACCCTATACATCAGCAAGTACCCTATGCTAATACCAAGGAGACTGTTTAGATTTAGTTGCACTGAAGGTTAGACAAACATACGACCACATAAACATAAATAACCGGAAGCGATGGATATTAGGAGTAATACTCTATCAAGACGTGTCCATCATTAGCGAGTTTGTCTTTATGTATTTTTATTATAAATTTTGTCCCTTTGTGCACAGTAATCTTGGGTTTAATAAGAGTGTTTCCGTCAAAATTGTCAAAATCATTATGAAGCAAACTTACGATCTTGCATCACCCGATAACACTAATAGTGACAGATGGATAACACTTGATATCCAAACAAATACCGGCATATAAACCGGAAATGACACAAGAATATCCAAACAGGAAGTAAACATGCCGAAACCGGAAGCACCAGCTATTATGAACGACAGTAAAATATAAAATAGAGAATATAAAACACCAAACCAGCCAAAATATGCACAAAAGTTTTCTGGTACAATATTGACTAGGAATAACGATTACAACAGATCACATAAATACGAACAAATCACTAGGGTTAAGAAGTATTTTACACAAATGTGAATCATTACCCATGATTCACTAGGATTAACAGGAAGAGGATCTTCCTAGAATTTTGGCGCCAAATTGATAACCAATCACAGCATCTGGCACCCTGAGAAAGGCCTTGATATAGGCCGAAACGCGTAGACACAGACATACTGGTAAGCTTATTTCCTATTTTTTGCTAAGTGTAAAAAAATTTAGAAGACGAGGAAGATCTGACCCTTGAAGTTACGAAAGGAACAAAAATTAGAATGCAGAAAACACAGGATTCAAGCCTATCTCACCCCCTGATGCATAAGCAACTAAAAAAAGGAAAGCCTCTACAACTTCCCAAAATATAAATATGTAAAAATCAAAAAGTGCGCTAAGAAAGCAACAGCATCATCCAGAATGTAAAAGAAACAATGACTATTTTGATGCAAATGCAACAGTAATACTCGGCTAGATTACGAGTTGTGCGTTAAGGTAAAAAAGCAGCTATAAGAGGTTCTAATGTTGCTTTTTTACGCCCGCTGCTATTACAAGTCTTGCAGGTATAGGTGTACTGCACACTTCTTTGGCCTTACCGCAAAATGTCTTACGTAAACTTCGTAAAGTCTTTTTTCTATGGGACTTCCATAGCGCCGGTATTATGAGTCTGTCCTGGGAGGCCAAAGAGTGAGCGGTACACCCTACCCCGTCAAGAGTCCTATCGCATTTAAAAGTCAGTAGTTAAGAGATTTATGGTACAACGCCGTAACATAAAACTCATAACTAAAGTGCTAAAAAGTACACTAACACCCATAAACTACCTATTAACCCCTAAACCGAGGTCCTCCCGCATTGCAAACACTAAAATTAAAATTTTAACCCCTAATCTGCCGCTCCGGATACTGCCGCCACCTACATTATATTTATGAACCCCTAATCTGCTGCCCCCAACATCGCCGGCACCTACATTATATTTGTTAACTCCTAATCTGCCGTCCCCAATGTCGCCGCAACCTACCTACACTTTTTAACCCCTAATCTGCTGCCCCCAACGTCGCCGCCACTATAATAAACATATTAACCCCTAAACTGCTGCACTCCCGCCTCGCAAATATTAGTTAAATATTATTAACCCCTAATCTGCTGTCCCCAACATCGCCGCCACCTACCTACATTTATTAACCCCTAATCTTCCGTCCCCAACGTCGCCGCCACTATACTAAATGTATTAACCCCTAAACCTAAGTCTAACCCTAATCCTAACACCCCCCTAACTTAAACATAATTTAAATAAATCTAAATAAAAATTCCTATCATTAAAGGGATACTGAACCCACATTTTTTCTTTCATGATTCAGATAGAGCATGCCATTTTAAGCAACTTTCTTATTTACTCCTATTATCAGATTTTCTTCGTTTTCTTGCTATCTTTATTTGAAAAAGAAGGCATCTAAGCTTTTTTTGGTTCAGGTCTCTGGACAGCACTTTTTTATTGGTGGGTGAATTTATCCACCAATCAGCAAGAACAACCCAGGTTGTTCACCAAATATGGGCCGGAATCTAAACTTACATTCTTGCATTTCAAATAAAGATACCAAGAGAATGAAGAAAAATTGATAATAGGAGTAAATTAGAAAATTGCTTAAAATTTCATGCTCTATCTGAATCACGAAAGAAAAAATTTGGGTTCAGTGTCCCTTTAACTAAATTATTCCTATTTAAAACTAAATACTTACCTTTAAAATAAACCCTAAGATAGCTACAATATAACTAATAGTTACATTGTAGCTAGCTTAGGGTTTATTTTTATTTTACAGGCAAGTTTGTATTTATTTTAACTAGGTAGAATAGTTATTAAATAGTTATTAACTATGTAATAACTAATTAGCTAAAATAAATACAAAAGTACCTGTAAAATAAAACCTAACCTAAGTTACAATAACACCTAACACTACGCTATAATTAAATAAATTAACTAAATTAACAACAATTAAATAAATTAAATTAAATTAGCTAAAGTACAAAAACAAACAAACACTAAATTACAGAAAATAATAAACAATTTACAAGATATTTAAACTAATTACATCTAATCTAATAGCCCTATCAAAATAAAAAAGCCCCCTCCAAAATATAAAAAACCCTAGCCTAAACTAAACTACCAATAGCTCTTAAAAGGGCCTTATGCGGGGCATTGCCCCAAAGTAATCAGCTCTTTTACCTGTAAAAAAAAAAAATACAAACAACCCCCCCAACAGTAAAACCCACCACCCACACAACCAACCCCCCAAATAAAATACTATCTAAAAAACCCTAAGCTCCCCATTGCCCTAAAAAAGGGCATTTGGATGGGCATTGCAATTAAAAAGGGCAATTAGCTCTTTTTCAGGCCCAAACCCTAATCTAAAAAATAAAACCTACCCAATACACCCTTAAAAAACTAACACTAACCCCCTGAAGATCGACTTACAGTTCTGAAGATCCGACATCCATCCTCAAGGAAGCGGCAGAAGTCTTCATCCAACCGGGCCGAAGTCCTCTATGAAGCCGGGAGAAGTCTTTATTTAAGCCGGGCGAATTGGTCCTCCAGACAGGCAGAAGTCTTCATCCAGATGGCATCTTCTATCTTCATGCATCCGACGCAGAGCGGCTCCATCTTCAAGACATCCGACGCGGAACATCCTCTTCTTCCGACGACTAAAGACGAATGAAGGTTCCTTTAAGTGACGTCATCCAAAATTGCGTCCCTTAGATTCCGATTGGCTGATAGAATTCTATCAGCCAATCGGAATTAAGGTAGAAAGTTTAAGCCTATTGGCTGATCCAATCAGCCAATAGGATTGAGCTCACATTCTATTGGCTGATTGGAACAGCCAATAGAATGCAAGCTCAATCCTATTGGCTGATTGCATCAGCCAATAGGATTTTTTCTACCTTAATTCCGATTAGCTGATAGAATTCTATCAGCCAATCGGAATCTATGGGATGCCATCTTGGAACCTTCAGTTGTCTTTAGTCGTCGGAAGAAGAGGATGCTCCACATTGAATGTCTTAAAGATGGAGCCGCTTCGCGTCAGATGGATGAAGATAGAAGATGCCGTCTGGATGAAGACTTCTGCCTGTCTGGAGGACCAATTTGCCCAGCTTGGATGAAGACTTATCCTGGCTTCGTTGAGGACTTCGGCCCGGTTGGATGAAGACTTCTCCCGGCTTCCTTGAGGATGGATGTCGGATCTTCAGAACTGTAAGTCGATCTTCAGGGGGTTAGTGTTAGGTTTTTTAAGGGTGTATTGGGTGGGTTTTATTTTTAGGTTAGGGTTTGGGCCTCAAAAGAGCTAACTGCCCTTTTAAGGGCAATGCCCATCCAAATGCCCTTTTCAGGGCAATGGGGAGCTTAGGTTTTTTTTAGATAGTATTTTATTTGGGGGGTTGGTTGTGTGGGTGGTGTTTTTTTTTTTTTTTTTTAAAGTCTTTATTTACAACCAGCATTATATACAGTTCAATATAAAAAAAGAAAACAAGAACATATCTTATGCCACGCAGGGCAGGTCATTTTACAAAACAAATATGAGCCAAAAAGGCAGTTATTGTCAATGCTCTTGATATTATGCAGAATTTGTAGCAATGTACATTATCAGTATAACGAAAAAATACAAAAAACAGAGGTTAATTATATTCACTGCTGGATTTTTTCCTTAAATTTTCTCACCCACCATGAAAACCAATCATTCTAATATAAAATCAACTTAAAAAAAAAAAAAAAAAAAAGGAGAAAAGGGATAACTGGCCAGTTAACCACCCAATCGACCAACACAAAACAAACAAAAACAACAACAAGAACAAAAAAAAATAAAAAATAACATATCTCTCTCCCCTCTCCCCATTTACCAGATACCGAGAAGAACTATCTCTGAATTTTTAAATGGGAAGATCAAATAGTCAATTTCACTTTCATGGAATGTTTTTATAAAAGCTGCCCATTTGTTGAAGAAATTCCTTATATCTGATTCTTTATTGATGTTTGTGTCCTTCTGTTCTAGTACACATTGCTTTTTTAAATAGTTCTTGACTTCAGGTATTGTAGGAAGAGCTCTCAATTTCCATTTCTTACAAATCAAATATCTGGTAGCTAATATAGAAAGAGTTACTATTTTATCATTATCCTGATAGCTACCTTCCGGCTTCAGACACAGTATAATTTGGTATAATGACAAGGAGAGTGACTTAATTTTTATTGTAGTTTTGAGCCAGAACTCTAGTCTGTTCCAGAAATTTCTTATTTTTGGGCAAGACCAGAACATATGAATCAAATCGGCCGCTGGATAGGAACATTTGGGGCATTTATTAAATTGCTGATTATGAATTCTATAGGCCTTTCTCAGGGGTGAAGTATGTCCTGTGAAGGAGCCTAAGGTGAGACTCTCGCCATGTGGCCGATAATGTAGAAGATGCAACTTTATTGATTGATAATTGTAAATTTTTCGATTCAATATTGCTCTGAGGTATCAGTGAGCTCCATAGTAAGGCCAAATTTTCTAATAACGGGACTCCTTTATCAATAATAAGTGTTTGATAGCATGGGGAAATAGACATAAGGCCAATTTTAGTTAAGGCGAGCCAGCTTTCCAGCTTGCCTAGTGTCCAGCTGTAGCCTTGTTCTTTAATTTTTTCGATAGCGAGGTGCCTTATTTGCAGGTAAGCGAAGAAGTCTTTATTAGGTAGATTAAATTTAGTTTTTAATTCCTCAAAAGTTTTGATACAATTCCTATCTTTGTCTATTATATAAATTAGTTTATCCAAGCCATTATTATGCCATCTATCAAAAACTTCTGATTTTAAACCTGCTTGGAATCGTGGGTTCCCTCTCAAGGGAAGATGTTTCGAGGCACTGCTGGACACTGAAAGAGATCCAGTTAACTTCCACCATGCCTTAATGGGGTTAGATATAGTTTTGAGTCTCTTAATATTTGCTGGCAGTTCCTTTGGTAATGAGTGGATCAAAGCCACAGGGAGATATGGCGCACAGACGTTTATTTCTAATTCATTGTTTAAAATGTAATTTTTAGTGTGGATCCAGTCGGCAACTATGCGTGCTAAGAAGCTAAAGTTATATGCTCTAATATTTGGCAGTGCCAAGCCTCCATATTCCTTTGACAC
This sequence comes from Bombina bombina, assembly GCF_027579735.1. Taxonomy (NCBI): domain Eukaryota; kingdom Metazoa; phylum Chordata; class Amphibia; order Anura; family Bombinatoridae; genus Bombina; species Bombina bombina. The sequence goes on along the minus strand of NC_069500.1, from coordinate 277,370,548 downwards.
AGTGTTTAGTCAGAGATATCTTGGACCTTTTCCCTTGCCATAAAAATTGTCTGATTGCGGTATTAAAGAAACGAATGTCTTTTTCCAATAGGATTAGAGGTAGGTTCTGGAGAATATACAGAAGCTTGGGAAGGAGAACCATTTTGAACAATTCTGAACGACCAGAGACTGATAAAGGCAGATTCTGCCAAGTTTTGAGTTTCTCCCTGATAGTAGAGAGTATAGGGGATATATTAAATTTATATCAATCTTTTACACTAATCGGTATATAAATCCCTAGATACTTAAAAGAGTCTGTAACCACTTTAAATGGAGTAACTAAAATAGAGCTGCTATTTCTTCTAAGCCAGAATATTTCGGATTTTGATTTATTCACCTTATATCCCGAGAAGGAGCCAAAATGATCAGTTATTTGGAGGAGTTTTGGTATATTTAATTTTGAATTGGACAGATAGATTAGTAAATCATCGGCATATAAACCTATTTTTATCTCATAGTTTTGTATCTTTATACCTTCTAAATGTTTTCTTATCATAATTGCTAGGGGTTCGATAGCGATATCGAAAAGGAGAGGGGAAAGAGGGCACCCCTGATGCGTACCCCTATCCATTGTGATTGGAGATGAGACAGTATCGTTTATTATTAATCTCGTTTGAGAATGATTATGTAAATTTTCCACAAATTTAGGGAAGTTACCCAGGATCCCAAATTTTGTTAGAGAGGTTATTTGATTGAAAATTACAGAGTCAAACGCTTTTTCTGCGTCAATTGACAGAATGGCTAGATCAGGGAGGCCCTCCCCCCTCTCAGAGGGAAGATTCTGAAAATGATCCATTACAATAAGGAGCTCTCTGATTTTTGCCGCAGAGTTACGCCTATTCAAGAAACCGGCTTGGTCCGTATGAATTATTTTTGCTAAGATGGGCTGAAGTCTAGATGCAATAATAGAAGACATAATTTTAAAATCAGAGTTAAGCAGAGCAATTGGTCTGTATGATTCTTTTTGCATAGGATCTTTCCCTCCCTTTAAGATCAGAGTTGTGAATGAGGAGGAGAAGGAAGATGAGACTGATTTACCATTAACGTAGATCTCGTTATAAAGATTGCCTAAAAAAGGCCCTACTTCAGCTGCTAAAATTTTATAAAATTCATTTGGTAGCCCATCTGGGCCTGGGGCTTTATTTGGGGAAAGCTTAGAAATTGTTTTCTCTATCTCTTCTTTTGTAATAGGAGAGTTAAGACTAATATTGTCTTGATCTGAGATTGTTGGATGAGTAATTTTGTTCCAAAACTCAGCAGCCCTCGAAACATCGTATCCCTTGCAGGTATATAAATCCTGAAAATATTCTGAAAATAAGTCAGAGATTTCCTCAGGCTTTGATATTTGCTTCCCATTATTGTAAAGTTTTTCAATAGTTTGTTTCTTTCCTTCGGTTTTAACTAGTTTGGCTAGCATTTTTCCAGACTTGTTGCCAAATCTGTATAATTTAGCTTGAAATCTAAGTTCCCTGTGTGTTTCCTGGGTCATTATGAAAGTGTCTCTGGCATTTTTAGCCCGGATATATTTCGCCCAGTTTAAGCGATTTTTTTCAAGTAGGAAATGATTATATGAATTAATTAGATGACTATTAATCTCTTTTTCTCTTGATTTCAACTTTTTAGTTAAGATGGCAACATAGGCAATGATTTCCCCTCTTAACACTGCTTTAGCAGTCTCCCAGAAAATATCTGGACGCCCAACATAATCACTATTAAAGTTGACATAATCATTGAACTTATTTCTAATCCATTCTTTGAATTTTAGGTCTGTTGTTAAATGATAAGGGAAAAAAAAAAACGTGATATTTTGGGTTTTGAATGACCAAGATGTAAGTCTAAAAAGATAGGCCCGTGGTCAGAAAGAAGAACCGGCATTATTCCTGCTTTTACTTTTGTAATAGGTAATCGCTCATCTGTAAGAAATAGGTCGATCCTGGAAAGTGTTTTATGGGCTTTGGAGAGACAGGTGAAATCCTGAGTGTCAGGTTTTTGGATTCTCCAAATATCACGAAGTGCCAAATTTTGCTTGATTTTGTTAAGAATCTTAGGCCTAGATTTGGAGTTCGGCGGTAAAAGGGCTGTTAACGCTCCGCAGGCTTTTTTCTGGCCGCACCATAAAATTAACTCTGGTATCGAGAGTTCAAACAAATGCTGCGTTAGGCTCCAAAAAAGGAGCGTAGAGAATTTTTACCGCAAATGCAACTCTCGATACCAGAGTTGCTTACGGACGCGGCCGGCCTCAAAAACGTGCTCGTGCACGATTCTCCCATAGGAAACAATGGGACTGTTTGAGCTGAAAAAAAACCTAACACCTGCAAAAAAGCAGCGTTCAGCTCCTAACGCAGCCCCATTGTTTCCTATGGGGAAACACTTCCTACGTCTGCACCTAACACCCTAACATGTACCCCGAGTCTAAACACCCCTACCCTTACACTTATTAACCCCTAATCTGCCGCCCCCGCTATCGCTGACCCCTGCATATTTTTTTTAACCCCTAATCTGCCGCTCCGTAAACCGCCGCAACCTACGTTCTCCTTATGTACCCCTAATCTGCTGCCCTAACATCGCCGACCCCTATATTATATTTATTAACCCCTAATCTGCCCCCCTCAACGTCGCCGACACCTGCCTACACTTATTAACCCCTAATCTGCCGAGCGGACCTGAGCGCTACTATAATAAAGTTATTAACCCCTAATCCGCCTCACTAACCCTATCATAAATAGTATTAACCCCTAATCTGCCCTCCCTAACATCGCCGACACCTAACTTCAATTATTAACCCCTAATCTTCCGATCGGAGCTCACCGCTATTCTAATAAATGGATTAACCCCTAAAGCTAAGTCTAACCCTAACACTAACACCCCCCTAAGTTAAATATAATATTTATCTAACGAAATAAATTAACTCTTATTAAATAACTTATTCCTATTTAAAGCTAAATACTTACCTGTAAAATAAATCCTAATATAGCTACAATATAAATTATAATTATATTATAGCTATTTTAGGATTAATATTTATTTTACAGGCAACTTTGTAATTATTTTAACCAGGTACAATAGCTATTAAATAGTTAAGAACTATTTAATAGTTACCTAGTTAAAATAATAACAAATTTACCTGTAAAATAAATCCTAACCTAAGTTATAATTAAACCTAACACTACCCTATCAATAAAATAATTAAATAAACTACCTACAATTACCTACAATTAACCTAACACTACACTATCAATAAATTAATTAAACACAATTCCTACAAATAAATACAATTAAATAAACTAGCTAAAGTACAAAAAATAATAAAATATTTACAAACATAAGAAAAATCTTACAACAATTTTAAACTAATTACACCTACTCTAAGCCCCCTAATAAAATAACAAAGCCCCCCAAAATAAAAAATTCCCTACCCTATTCTAAATTAAAAAAGTTACAAGCTCTTTTACCTTACCAGCCCTGAACAGGGCCCTTTGCGGGGCATGCCCCAAGAATTTCAGCTCTTTTGCCTGTAAAAAAAAACATACAATACCCCCCCCCCAACATTACAACCCACCACCCACATACCCCTAATCTAACCCAAACCCCCCTTAAATAAACCTAACACTAAGCCCCTGAAGATCTTCCTACCTTGTCTTCACCATCCAGGTATCACCGATCTGTCCTGGCTCCAAGATCTTCATCCAACCCAAGCGGGGGTTGGCGATCCATAATCCGGTCCAGAAGAGGCTCCAAAGTCTTCCTCCTATCCGGCAAGAAGAGGACATCCGGACCGGCAAACATCTTCTCCAAGCGGCATCTTCGATCTTCTTCCATCCGGAGCGAAGCGGCAGGATCCTGAAGACATCCAGCGCGGAACATCCATCCGGACCGACGACTGAACGACGAATGACTGTTCCTTTAAGGGACGTCATCCAAGATGTCGTCCCTCGAATTCCGATTGGCTGATAGGATTCTATCAGCCAATCGGAATTAAGGTAGGAATTTTCTGATTGGCTGATGGAATCAGCCAATCAGAATCAAGTTCAATCCGATTGGCTGATCCAATCAGCCAATCAGATTGAGCTCACATTCTATTGGCTGTTCCGATCAGCCAATAGAATGCGAGCTCAATCTGATTGGCTGATTGGATCGGCCAATCGGATTGAACTAGATTCTGATTGGCTGATTCCATCAGCCAATCAGAAAATTCCTACCTTAATTCCGATTGGCTGATAGAATCCTATCAGCCAATCGGAATTCGAGGGACGCCATCTTGGATGACGTCCCTTAAAGGTACAGTCATTCGTCGTTCAGTCGTCGGTCCGGATGGATGTTCCGCGCTGGATGTCTTCAGGATCCTGCCGCTTCGCTCCGGATGGAAGAAGATCGAAGATGCCGCTTGGAGAAGATGTTTGCCGGTCCGGATGTCCTCTTCTTGCCGGATAGGAGGAAGACTTTGGAGCCTCTTCTGGACCGGATTATGGATCGCCAACCCCCGCTTGGGTTGGATGAAGATCTTGGAGCCAGGACGGATCGGTGATACCTGGATGGTGAAGACAAGGTAGGAAGATCTTCAGGGGCTTAGTGTTAGGTTTATTTAAGGGGGGTTTGGGTTAGATTAGGGGTATGTGGGTGGTGGGTTGTAATGTTGGGGGGGGGTATTGTATTTATTCTTTTACAGGCAAAAGAGCTGAAATTCTTGGGTGTAATTAGTTTAAAATTGTTGTAATATTTTTCTTATGTTTGTAAATATTTTTTTATTTTTTGTAACTTAGTTCTTTTTTATTTTTTGTACTTTAGCTAGTTTATTTAATTGTATTTATTTGTAGCAATTGTGTTTAATTTATTTATTGATAGTGTAGTGTTAGGTTAATTGTAGGTAATTGTAGGTAGTTTATTTAATTATTTTATTGATAGGGTAGTGTTAGGTTTAATTATAGCTTAGGTTAGGATTTATTTTACAGGTAAATTTGTTATTATTTTAACTAGGTAACTATTAAATAGTTCTTAACTATTTAATAGTTATTGTACCTGGTTAAAATAATTACAAAGTTGCCTGTAAAATAAATATTAATCCTAAAATAGCTATAATATAATTATAATTTATATTGTAGCTATATTAGGATTTATTTTACAGGTAAGTATTTAGCTTTAAATAGGAATAATTTATTTAATAAGAGTTAATTTATTTCGTTAGATGTAAATTATATTTAACTTAGGGGGGTGTTAGTGTTAGGGTTAGACTTAGCTTTAGGGGTTAATACATTTATTAGAATAGCGGTGAGGTCCGCTCGGCAGATTAGGGGTTAATAATTGAAGGTAGCTGTCGGCGATGTTAGGGAGGGCAGATTAGGGGTTAATACTATTTATGATAGGGTTAGTGATGCGGATTAGGGGTTAATAACTTTATTATAGTAGCGCTCAGGTCCCCTCGGCAGATTAGGGGTTAATAAGTGTAGGCAGGTGTCGGCGACGTTGAGGGGGGCAGATTAGGGGTTAATAAATATAATATAGGGGTCGGCGGTGTTAGGGGTAGCAGATTAGGGGTACATAGGGATAACGTAGGTGGCGGCGCTTTGCGGTCGGAAGATTAGGGGTTAATTATTTTAAGTAGCTGGCGGCGACGTTGTGGGGGGCAGGTTAGGGGTTAATAAATGTAATACAGGGGTCGGCGGGGTTAGGGGCAGCAGATTAGGGGTACATAAGTATAACGTAGGTGGCGGTCGGCAGATTAGGGGTTAAAAATTTAAATCGAGTGGCGGCGATGTGGGGGGAGCTCGGTTTAGGGGTACATAGGTAGTTTATGGGTGTTAGTGTACTTTAGGGTACAGTAGTTAAGAGCTTTATGAACCGGCGTTAGCCAGAAAGCTCTTAACTCCTGCTATTTTCAGGCGGCTGGAATCTTGTCGTTAGAGCTCTAACGCTCACTTCAGAAACGACTCTAAATACCAGCGTTAGAAAGATCCCATTGAAAATATAGGCTACGCAAATGGCGTAGGGGGATCTGCGGTATGGAAAAGTCGCGGCTGAAAAGTGAGCGTTAGACCCTTTAATCACTGACTCCAAATACCAGCGGGCGGCCAAAACCAGCGTTAGGAGCCTCTAACGCTGGTTTTGACGGCTACCGCCGAACTCCAAATCTAGGCCTTAGTGTCTATGCTATCTTTTTTATGTTTCAATTGCATGGAGTCCCTTCTAAGCCTATCTAGGGGAGATTGAGGTGCCATATTAAAATCTCCCCCTAGAATCAAATGTCCTTCAGACAATAATAAAATCTTAGATTGAATATGATCCCAAAACCCTGGGTCAGATATATTTGGTCCATATATACTTCATAGTGTGTAGATCTTCTGGGCAGCTCTAAGTTTCACCAGGACATACCTCCCCTCCAAGTCAACCTCAGATTGTAATATTTCTACTTGGGATTTTTTCCCTATCAATATAGCTACGCCTCTTTTTTTCCTGATACTTGGTGCTACAAAGACCTCTCTAACCCATTGCATTTTTAATTTAAGAGATTCCTCAAGATTTAAATGGGTTTCTTGTATGAAACCGATATCTGCATTGGCTTTACCTAGATGGGTGAGTATTGCCTTCCGTTTGATAGGAGTCGAAATGCCCCCTACATTCCAAGATATTATTTTTAATTTATTTACTTTTGAAGCCATTTATTTAGGGGGGAGGGAGCGAGAAGGAGAGAGAGAGGAGAAAAAAAAACAAAAAACAAAACAACAACCCATAACAAAAAAGTAAACTAAACATTCCCTATCCCGGGGGAATTCCCTAGTCATAGATCCTAACCTCTTTCTATAACAGAAGATCATCTCTTAGCTAAACTTGTGACTTTAGTGTCTTAAATAATTCCTCAGCTAATTGAACATCATCAAATAAGTGTATCGTGTCATCCACTTCAACTCTAAGTTTAGAGGGATATATTATGGTGGCACGATGTACATTTTGTATGAACTTAGTGCAGATTGGTGCCATCTCTCTTCTCTTAGATGCTGTGTGGGCAGAAAAGTCTTGAAAAATCAAAATCCTGGTATTATCAATTAGAAGTGGCTGGTTTTTACGATAAAGTTGTAGCAACATACTTTTATCCTGAAATTTAAGCAATTTTGCAATCACAGGTCTAGGACGATTTTTATCTTTGTTATCTAAGCGAGGGGAATCTATTCTATGCGCCCTTTCTACTAAGATCGGATGGTAGGTTGGAGGGACATTTAGGGCCTTAGCAAGCACATTTGATATAAAATGACACAAATTGTCATATTGCTTATCTTCTGGAAGGCCTATTATCCGGATGTTGTTCCTTCTGGAACGATTTTCAAGATCCTCCAACCTATCATTGATCTTGTGAATATTAGCATTTGAAGTCTCAATTTTAGAATTATATGCTGTTGTTAAGTCTTCTAAGTCTGACACTCGCTGTTCTATTTCCTGCAATCTGTTGTAAAATTGTCTGATCTCTTGAGTTAATAAGGAGATATCTTGCTTGATTTCTGTCCTTAATGTGTCAAATTTAGGTGTTAGAGCCTCAGAGATGCTGGTAACTAAACTCTGAATATTGTGGTGGGTTTTGTACAGGTAAAAGAGTTGATTACTTTGGGGCAATGCCCCGCAAAAGGCCATTTCTTTCATGTAATTAGCAAGAGTCCATGAGCTAGTGACGTATGGGATATACATTCCTACCAGGAGGGGCAAAGTTTCCCAAACCTCAAAATGCCTATAAATACACCCCTCACCACACCCACAATTCAGTTTTACAAACTTTGCCTCCGATGGAGGTGGTGAAGTAAGTTTGTGCTAGATTCTACGTTGATATGCGCTCCGCAGCAAGTTGGAGCCCGGTTTTCCTCTCAGCGTGCAGTGAATGTCAGAGGGATGTGAGGAGAGTATTGCCTATTTGAATGCAGTGATCTCCTTCTACGGGGTCTATTTCATAGGTTCTCTGTTATCGGTCGTAGAGATTCATCTCTTACCTCCCTTTTCAGATCGACGATATACTCTTATATATACCATTACCTCTGCTGATTCTCGTTTCAGTACTGGTTTGGCTTTCTACAAACATGTAGATGAGTGTCCTGGGGTAGGTAAATCTTATTTTCTGTGACACTCTAAGCTATGGTTGGGCACTTTGTTTATAAAGTTCTAAATATATGTATTCAAACATTTATTTGCCTTGACTCAGAATGTTCAACTTTCCTTATTTTTCAGACAGTCAGTTTCATATTTGGGATAATGCACTTGAATTAAATAATTTTTTTCTTACCTTCAAAAATTTGACTCTTTTTTTTCCCTGTGGGCTGTTAGGCTCGCGGGGGCTGAAAATGCTTCATTTTATTGCGTCATTCTTGGCGCGGACTTTTTTGGCGCAAAAAAATCTTTTCCGTTTCCGGCGTCATACGTGTCACCGGAAATTGCGTCATTTTTTGACGTTATTTTGCGCCAAAAATGTCGGCGTTCCGGATGTGGCGTCATTTTTGGCGCCAAAAGCATTTAGGCGCCAAATAATGTGGGCGTCTGATTTGGCGCTACAAAATATGGGCGTCGCTTTTGTCTCCACATTATTTCAGTCTCTTTTTTTCATGGCTTCTGGTTGCTAGAAGCTTGTTCTTTGGCATTTTTTTCCCATTCCTGAAACTGTCATTTAAGGAATTTGATCAATTTTGCTTTATATGTTGTTTTTTTCTCTTACATATTGTAAGATGTCTCACGTTGCATCTGAGTCAGAAGATACTACAGGAAAATCGCTGTCTAGTGCTGGATCTACCAAAGCTAAGTGTATCTGCTGTAAACTTTTGGTAGCTATTCCTCCGGCTGTTGTTTGTATTAATTGTCATGACAAACTTGTTAATGCAGATAATATTTCCTTTAGTAAAGTACCATTGCCTGTTGCAGTTCCTTCAACATCTAAGGTGCAGAATGTTCCTGATAACATTAGAGATTTTGTTTCTGAATCCATAAAGAAGGCTATGTCTGTTATTTCTCCTTCTAGTAAACGTAAAAAATCTTTTAAAACTTCTCTCCCTACAGATGAATTTTTAAATGAACATCATCATTCTGATTCTGATGACTCTTCTGGTTCAGAGGATTCTGTCTCAGAGATTGATGCTGATAAATCTTCATATTTATTTAAAATGGAATTTATTCGTTCTTTACTTAAAGAAGTACTAATTGCTTTAGAAATAGAGGATTCTGGTCCTCTTGATACTAATTCTAAACGTTTAGATAAGGTATTTAAATCTCCTGTGGTTATTCCAGAAGTTTTTCCTGTTCCTAATGCTATTTCTGCAGTAATTTCCAAAGAATGGGATAAATTGGGTAATTCATTTACTCCTTCTAAACGTTTTAAGCAATTATATCCTGTGCCGTCTGACAGATTAGAATTTTGGGACAAAATCCCTAAAGTTGATGGGGCTATTTCTACCCTTGCTAAACGTACTACTATTCCTACGTCAGATGGTACTTCGTTTAAGGATCCTTTAGATAGAAAAATTGAATCCTTTCTAAGAAAAGCTTATCTGTGTTCAGGTAATCTTCTTAGACCTGCTATATAATTGGCTGATGTTGCTGCAGCTTCAACTTTTTGGTTGGAAACTTTAGCGCAACAAGTAACAGATCATGATTCTCATGATATTATTATTCTTCTTCAGCATGCTAATAATTTTATCTGTGATGCCATTTTTGATATTATCAGAGTTGATGTCAGGTTTATGTCTCTAGCTATTTTAGCTAGAAGGGCTTTATGGCTTAAGACTTGGAATGCTGATATGGCTTCTAAATCAACTCTACTTTCCATTTCTTTCCAGGGTAACAAATTATTTGGTTCTCAGTTGGATTCTATTATCTCAACTGTTACTGGTGGGAAAGGAACTTTTTTACCACAGGATAAAAAATCTAAGGGTAAAAACAGGGCTAATAATTGTTTTCGTTCCTTTCGTTTCAACAAAGAACAAAAGCCTAATCCTTCATCCTCAGGAGCAGTTTCAGTTTGGAAACCATCTCCAGTCTGGAATAAATCCAAGCCTGCTAGAAAGGCAAAGCCTGCTTCTAAGTCCACATGAAGGTGCGGCCCTCATTCCAGCTCAGCTGGTAGGGGGCAGGTTACGTTTTTTCAAAGAAATTTGGATCAATTCTGTTCACAATCTTTGGATTCAGAACATTGTTTCAGAAGGGTACAGAATTGGTTTCAAGATGAGACCTCCTGCAAAGAGATTTTTTCTTTCCCGTGTCCCAGTAAATCCAGTGAAAGCTCAAGCATTTCTGAATTGTGTTTCAGATCTAGAGTTGGCTGGAGTAATTATGCCAGTTCCAGTTCCGGAACAGGGGATGGGGTTTTATTCAAATCTCTTCATTGTACCAAAGAAGGAGAATTCCTTCAGACCAGTTCTGGATCTAAAAATATTGAATCGTTATGTAAGGATACCAACGTTCAAGATGGAAACTGTAAGGACTATCTTGCCTTTTGTTCAGCAAGGGCATTATATGTCCACAATAGATTTACAGGATGCATATCTGCATATTCCGATTCATCCAGATCATTATCAGTTCCTGAGATTCTCTTTTCTGGACAAGCATTACCAGTTTGTGGCTCTGCCGTTTGGCCTAGCTACAGCTCCAAGAATTTTTACAAAGGTTCTCGGTGCCCTTCTGTCTGTAATCAGAGAACAGGGTATTGTGGTATTTCCTTATTTGGACGATATCTTGGTACTTGCTCAGTCTTTACATTTAGCAGAATCTCATACGAATCGACTTGTGTTGTTTCTTCAAGATCATGGTTGGAGGATCAATTTACCAAAGAGTTCATTGATTCCTCAGACAAGGGTAACTTTTCTGGGTTTCCAGATAGATTCAGTGTCCATGACTCTGTCTTTAACAGACAAGAGACGTCTAAAATTGATTTCAGCTTGTCGAAACCTTCAGTCACAATCATTCCCTTCGGTAGCCTTATGCATGGAAATTCTAGGTCTTATGACTGCTGCATCGGACGCGATCCCCTTTGCTCGTTTTCACATGCGACCTCTTCAGCTCTGTATGCTGAATCAATGGTGCAAGGATTACACAAAGATATCTCAATTAATATCTTTAAAACCGATTGTTCGACACTCTCTAACGTGGTGGACAGATCACCATCGTTTAATTCAGGGGGCTTCTTTTGTGCTTCTGACCTGGACTGTAATTTCAACAGATGCAAGTCTCACAGGTTGGGGAGCTGTGTGGGGATCTCTGACGGCACAAGGAGTTTGGGAATCTCAGGTGAGATTACCGATCAATATTTTGGAACTCCGTGCAATTTTCAGAGCTCTTCAGTTTTGGCCTCTTCTGAAGAGAGAATCGTTCATTTGTTTTCAGACAGACAATGTCACAACTGTGGCATACATCAATCATCAAGGAGGGACTCACAGTCCTCTGGCTATGAAAGAAGTATCTCGAATTTTGGTTTGGGCGGAATCCAGCTCCTGTCTAATTTCTGCGGTTCATATCCCAGGTATAGACAATTAGGAAGCGGATTATCTCAGTCGCCAAACGTTGCATCCGGGCGAATGGTCTCTTCACCCAGAGGTATTTCTTCAGATTGTTCAAATGTGGGAACTTCCAGAAATAGATCTGATGGCGTCTCATCTAAACAAGAAACTTCCCAGGTATCTGTCCAGATCCCGGGATCCTCAGGCGGAGGCAGTGGATGCATTATCACTTCCTTGGAAGTATCATCCTGCTTATATATTTCCGCCTCTAGTTCTTCTTCCAAGAGTAATCTCCAAGATTCTGAAGGAATGCTCGTTTGTTCTGCTGGTAGCTCCGGCATGGCCTCACAGGTTTTGGTATGCGGATCTTGTCCCGATGGCCTCTTGCCAACCGTGGACTCTTCCGTTAAGACCAGACCTTCTGTCACAAGGTCCTTTTTTCCATCAGGATCTGAAATCCTTAAATTTAAAGGTATGGAGATTGAACGCTTGATTCTTGGTCAAAGAGGTTTCTCTGACTCTGTGATTAATACTATGTTACAGGCTCGTAAATCTGTATCTAGAGAGATATATTATAGAGTCTGGAAGACTTATATTTCTTGGTGTCTTTCTCATCATTTTTCTTGGCATTCTTTTAGAATACCGAGAATTTTACAGTTTCTTCAGGATGGTTTAGATAAGGGTTTGTCCGCAAGTTCCTTGAAAGGTCAAATCTCTGCTCTTTCTGTTCTTTTTCACAGAAAGATTGCTATTCTTCCTGATATTCATTGTTTTGTACAAGCTTTGGTTCGTATAAAACCTGTCATTAAGTCAATTTCTCCTCCTTGGAGTTTGAATTTGGTTCTGGGAGCTCTTCAAGCTCCTCCGTTTGAACCTATGCATTCATTGGACATTAAATTACTTTCTTGGAAAGTTTTGTTCCTTTTGGCCATCTCTTCTGCCAGAAGAGTTTCTGAATTATCTGCTCTTTCTTGTGAGTCTCCTTTTCTGATTTTTCATCAGGATAAGGCGGTGTTGCGAACTTCTTTTGAATTTTTACCTAAAGTTGTGAATTCCAACAACATTAGTAGAGAAATTGTGGTTCCTTCATTATGTCCTAATCCTAAGAATTCTAAGGAGAAATCGTTGCATTCTTTGGATGTTGTTAGAGCTTTGAAATATTATGTTGAATCTACTAAGTCTTTCCGAAAGACTTCTAGTCTATTTGTTATTTTTTCCGGTGCTAGAAAAGGCCAGAAAGCTTCTGCCATTTCTTTGGCATCTTGGTTGAAATCTTTAATTCATCTTGCTTATGTTGAGTCGGGTAAAACTCCGCCTCAGAGGATTACAGCTCATTCTACTAGGTCAGTTTCTACTTCCTGGGCGTTTAGGAATGAAGCTTCGGTTGATCAGATTTGCAAAGCAGCAACTTGGTCCTCTTTGCATACTTTTACTAAATTCTACCATTTTGATGTATTTTCTTCTTCTGAAGCAGTTTTTGGTAGAAAAGTACTTCAGGCAGTGGTTTCAGTTTGAATCTTCTGCTTATGTTTTTCATTAAACTTTATTTTGGGTGTGGATTTTTTTCAGCAGGAATTGGCTGTCTTTATTTTATCCCTCCCTCTCTAGTGACTCTTGTGTGGAAAGATCCACATCTTGGGTAATCATTATCCCATACGTCACTAGCTCATGGACTCTTGCTAATTACATGAAAGAAAACATAATTTATGTAAGAACTTACCTGATAAATTCATTTCTTTCATATTAGCAAGAGTCCATGAGGCCCACCCTTTTTTTGTGGTGGTTTTGATTTTGTATAAAGCACAATTATTCCAATTCCTTATTTTATATGCTTCGCACTTTTTTATCACCCCACTTCTTGGCTATTCGTTAAACTGAATTGTGGGTGTGGTGAGGGGTGTATTTATAGGCATTTTGAGGTTTGGGAAACTTTGCCCCTCCTGGTAGGAATGTATATCCCATACGTCACTAGCTCATGGACTCTTGCTAATATGAAAGAAATGAATTTATCAGGTAAGTTCTTACATAAATTATGTTTTTAAGGGCTATTGGTACTTTAGTTTAGGCTAGGGTTTTATTTTATTTTGGGGGGGCTTTTTTATTTTGATAGAGCTATTAGATTAGGTGTAATTAGTTTAATAATCTGTCATTTGTTTTTTATTTTCTGTAATTTAGTCTTTTTTTGTGTGATTTAGGTAACAATTTAATTTATTTAA